>NC_066294.1:11087500-11687500 GCF_905404315.1 Leptidea sinapis
TCAAAGCCAATGCCTAGACTTGACCGTATCTGCTGATAGGTCACTCTCTCATCTTTTTTCTTTTTTATCTTGAGTAGTCGCTGTTAAAGGACGTCCTTCATGCGGATCATTGAGATTGCTACGTCCACGCTTAAACTCATTAAACCTATTGGGAATAGTGGCACGAGATGGTGCTTCATTAAAAAATGCTAATCGCAGCCTATCATAGTTTTGATGTTAAGTAAAACCACAACGAAAGTCATAATAAATCATTGACCGAAAATTTTCTCGCGTTAGGTTCATTTTCACGTGTAACAAGAGTTTTAGATTTGCCCGCAATTCACAAAAACAAATGACAAATGAATGCAATATACTACATTAGGTTACCGAAGAGTTCTAATATTGAAATTCAATAAAAGTTTTTATTTGCACTATTTCTAACTGGCCTGTTCTAAACATTTTCAGTGTTACCCACGTATACGTGCCCGTTACTACTTATAAATTAACTGTTAAAAATATAAGACATGATAAAGTTAGAGTACTTAGTTTAGTTAAAAATCAAGTTGTAGGTAAACCTACAACTTGATTTTTATTACGAAAATAAGGGACGAGACGAGCAGGACGTTCAGGATTCTTGAAAAACCCCAATAATTCTGAGCGGCACTACAACAGCGCTCGTCACCTTGAGACCTAAGATGTTAAGTCTCATTTGCCCAGTAATTTCACTAGCTTCGGCGCCCTTCAGGCCGAAACACAGGAATGCTTACACATTACTGCTTCACGGCAGAAATAGGCGCCGTAGATTAAAGGCATTTAAGACAAATCATCATAATGGAAGACAAGTAATCATTTTAAATATAATTCTTATCTATTTATTGCTGTGACTTGAATTAAGACTACATTACGTTTGGATAACACATTACTGCTTCACAGAAGAAATAGGCACCTTCACAATATAACATGATCACCTTTAGAGCTAAGAAAATAAAGAAATTTTGTTTACAATTTTCAGTAAGCCCCTGCATTATCGATCACAGTTCCTCAACGTCTCAAGGCTTTGCCCGTAAAAGTTAAGTGCAACTTCCCCTCCGTTAATCTCTGACGTTACGTGAGGTATTAACAATTTACCATTCCCTGAACTTCATCGATTCCTCTTCACCCCAGCGACAGGATACACTGTGATTCTGGATTTTGTTTTCGGTGATAATAACCCTTTAATAAATTTAACGAATATTGAGTATAAATTATTTTTTTATTCTTCTTTTTCTATTTTTTTCTAGCTTACACGAGTAAGTGGTTCACTTTACATACATTGTTATTTGTTATTTTTAATGTATATCCCTGCAGGGGCGTGCATTGCTTTTCTAGCAACGTAGGCACTGAGATCTAACTAGTCGTAGTTGAGCATGGAGATTGCTAACTGTAACTATTTAGGAAAATTTATGAGTGGGGGTTCAATAGAAGATTGATTAAAAAATAACTGAATCAAATTAAACTTAATCAACTTTAAGACTATATTTATTTAGGTTCATAACGAGGTAAGCACTGCCTAATTGCCTATATGACATGCACGCCCCTGCATCCCTCACTCCTGGCATTAATTACAAATTAAAATTGTATACCAACATATTTGGACGATGCGGGACTCGAACTAGCGTCCCTCAGGGATATGTCTCAGCGCCCTACCAACCAACCGCTGACTGTAAAAATCTGTGACATCCCTGTGAGTGTCATTTTGTTCTAATTAAATAAATTATTTTATTTCCTCCTCTTTTTGAATGTGGTGAATATATCATTTCTGAAGTTTTCATACTAGAAGGGTTACCTAATACCAAAACTCCATAGTTCCATAATCCGTCTGTCGACACGGCAATAGATAGAAAGCATGATATTTTTACATAGTGTATCGGCCAATTTCTGTATTCAATCAAAAAGCCCGTTCTCAAAACATTTCATGGATATAGATCCATAAGGATCGTAAAGTAAATCTGTTTTTTAAAGTGAAACTTTTATTACATCGTCTCATTCTTTTTCGTCTGTGCGTTGCATGTCGCGTGATGGTCGGGCGACGCCTATAGTTCGCAGCAGCTGACCGTGTAGTGTATAAAACTATAGACTATTACTCATTTGTGCCAGTGCTCCACGCTATTTTGTTTGTTTTTGTCAGTGTTTAATGTAAATGTTGTTATTTAATGTATTTGGTGTTATTATTATTAATCCACCATTAAGATTGCTATATTGAAATGAATCAGGATCGCTTAAAGGATGACAGAAATCATGATTTACAATAAATCCTGTAATGACTACAAAAAATTGAAAATCGGCCACATGAAACAACAATGGATGTACAATTTTAATTGAATCTCAGGATCACATTTTAAAATTCTTGTACTAGTTATTAGATATCACTTTTATCTAGTAATCTATTTTTGTGTCTAATTGTGAAAATGAAATAAAATAGAATAAAAATTCCATATCTTCGTACCTATAAAAAATTAAATTTCATGTCTCTTAATATAATTAGTTCTAAATATATTATATAAAATTTAAAGGAACAACACTACCTTTACATGACCCTACTCATTAAAGAAAGAATCACCAAATTCATTTCAACACACATCAAGTCCGCAATTGTCGTTTAAATCCAACAGAGAACCTCCTTCATGTTGAACGTCAGTAGAAAAGGGTAGAATTCTTAAGACCTCTTCCTTTGGTGTGACCACATTTATAATGTCATAAATGATATGAATCATGCTTTACTGTAACTGGCAAATTAAACAAACGTTGTGCTGCCTTACTAATAATTGAACATTATGGCACAAGAAAAATTTGTCGTTTGAACTTGTGATGAACAGAAAATAGAAAAAAAAGAATTGTATCAAAAAAGAACTGAACATAAGCATTTTCTGAAATCCAATAGCATAGTTATCCTACCTATCGAGTCCAAATCTGAATCTAAGACACCCAGTCACATATAAAAATTAATTAAAATCGATCCTAGCGCTTTATTAGTGATACAGCAACATATACACATAAATATACAGATTTGTAGTCAAGCAAACACAGTAATATCGTTCACAAAATTAGTTTTGTGTGCTTTGCACAATTTAACATTGACTTATATGTTTCAAAATAAATAATACATATTATGTAATACAATAATTATAAACATATTTAATATTATTAACTCTTCGTTTCATTTTCCGCTAAAATACAAAATGCAAACGTAAGGTTTCCTTGGGTTTAATTATGTTAACGTTACCTTCCTCCGTAGCCCTTCAGTAAGTACATTCAACGACCCGACTCTGTGGTGGCAAATGGCTAATCTTTAGATACATCGACCCTCTCCTTATCTAAATATCAGGGCAAGTACTGTTATTTTGCAAAGTCACTTATATTCAATACTATGTCAAAGGTATTTGTTAACTTAAATTCACCTACAATATTTTCCAATATTCCTACAGTTTACTTTTAGATAAGAAAAAATTCTGTGTACCTTTTTTCTTTTTTTGGAAATTTTGTGTTGAGTTAATGATTGATGTAAATAATTTAAAGTAAATTTTATGTTAATATATTTACCTTATACCTTGGACGAACAGTCGAGTTAGGCAGGTCCAATTTCGCAGAAAAGATCATTCGTCGAATCCAACTCGGATGGGCAGCGTTCGGGAAGCGTTCCGTAAAATCTTTTCGTACCAAATACCGCAGTGTCTGAAGACGAAGGTTTTCAACCAGTGTATTATACCAGTGATGACTTACGGTAAGCAGACGTGGTCTGATGAGAAAGCTTACGTTTGCTCAGAGGGCAGTGGAAAGGGCTATTTTCTATAAGATCGAATCAGAAATGAGGAAATCCGTAGGAGAACCAAAGTCACTGATATAGCCCAAATGATTGCGAAACTGAAGTGGCAGTGGGTAGAGCACGCAAGTATCGGAACACACACTTATGGTAGCGCCCCCATGAGATGGACCGATGATCTGGTCAATTTCAATGGAAAGTATTGGATGAAGGCAGCGCAGGACTTATTGTCGTGGAATCTTTGGGGGAAGCCTGTGTCTAGTAGTGGACGTCTTCCGGCTGATGATGATTGAAAGGCATGAAATTATAGCAGAATGTTATTTGATTTGGTTAGAATTCTTTATCAAAGTAAAGAAAAAAGTAATAAAAAGGAACATTGAACACGAAGAAAATGGCATGCTGAGTTGGGACCATTTTTGTATCACATACTTTAAATGTTTCAGTTTTTGTTTTCTGTTCGCTTCTATCGTAAGTTTATTTTTAATCTTTTGTATTTATGTGAACCTACTATCTATACCTTTCAAAATAAACATTTTACTTTCTTACTCATAAATATGCCAGTTAAGTCAATTTCAATTATAACGATATTATAGAATTGTATTTATAACTAGCTGACCCGGCAAACGTATATTTTTCCATATAAATTATTTTCAGAGTTAGACGGTTTCTTGGACATTGCAACATTAGTTTATTTTATTAAAAGAAACTTAGCCTAAGTTACTCCTTATAACATCAGCTACCTGCTTATAAAAGAACCGACAAAATCGGTCCAGCCATTTCAGAGATTAGCCGAAATGAACAGACAGACAGACAGACAAAAAATGTTAAAAATGTTTTTTTTGTATGTACCGTATATATATTCATATAGATGTAGTAAAAAACGCTTATTTCAATACTACAAACAGACACTCCAATTTTATTTATATGTATAGATAAGTTATAATTATATTACGGACCTTTATATGTCATGGTCCTAAAACACTTTTGTAGCTAATGCAATCTAAGTTTTCACTCCTTTTGTATATATTTTGTGTAAATATATTAAAATAAATAAGATTAAGTTGTAAATAGCAGTAAGTACTTATATTAAATAATTTAAGTAATTATATTTGTGTATGTCCTTTATACTCCTAACAGCATGTATATTTGTTTCAGGTATAAGAAAATAAAACTTGTTTCAATCTTAAGCACCGATCACTACCATTAAAATTAGTAAAAGAATACTCTAAGCTTGGTGGTCTACCTTAACGTGACATTGGCAAACTTGTGGTATACCTTCCACAGGAGCCATAGAGAAGTTCGAAAAAGAGCCTATATGAAATGACTGCCAAAGTTTGTCATTTTTTATAGAATTCTTATTTATTTAATAATAAAACTTCAATTAAGGTGTAATGTAGGGTAATAATACCAACACAGCGCTGATTTTCAGCAGCCCCCAGGTGACCCATTGAGTAACTACTATTGTTAAAAAATAAATTTAGTTTTATTAAAGGTTCCATAATATTATTTTTAAAGATGATAATTTGAAATTAGCTTCTACTTGTTCAGAATATTACATAAATATACATACATACAGAAATATTAAAATAATAGCAATTTTAGAAATATTTGCAGAAACAAACTAAAACTTCGATTCTATATGTATTATTAATAAGATATATCTTTTAATGTAGGACTTATGCACATAATTTGTGAGCAGATACTTAATAAATCAAATAGAAATAAGGATGAGATTTTTAACTTTTTGCTGGAAAGTTCCAACAGTCTTCAGATTGCGAAACGGTGGTGCTATGGTTATCAATTCGATCGGTATTTTTTTATATATGTACACCGATTAATCTGAGATTTATGATTTATTTTGTTTGATGCGAAATAGATGCCATTTGGTCCCATAAAAATTTTACATAGTTTGGCCCAGTAGTTTTCATTTTATGAACTTTTATATGAAAATTTTCGGCTACCTAGATGACATAATTGTTTTCTGTGTACGGCTTTTATAATTAACTCTTTGAGAGCATAATATAAGAATTTAAAAGAACACTTTAGAACTAGCCAAATAATTCAACAACGAATAAAACACAAAACGACCAAGTTAGCTTGGAACAAACAAGTCCGTTATCTCTAGGCGTGCCTCGGTGGAGGAAACTTGTGAGTTTGACACAGCATTTATTGTCAGTAAAGAAGTCGAGGGGTATTCTCATGGCGCCTCCTAAGGACGATAACGACTTTTAAAGTCGAAAACGTTATCCTTCTTGGAGCACACGACGCCCAAGAATCTTTATTTATATAAAATTGATTCTCCACGAGATTTGACATTTTTTGTTGAATAAGAAAACAGAGTGTAACCGTAAGTTTATACTATAGGGGTGTAATATTATGGTCCTTAAGTAAAGAGTTAACAGTGTAAAGTTTTTTTGATTTTCGATAATGATTAATAAAATCACTTAGCCTGGGCTGCATTACTTTTTTTGGACAGACTCGGGCAGACTGACGGGCTTACATACACCATTTACCAGTGGCTCCTTTGCACAGGATGCCGGCTAGATGATGGGTACCACAACGGCGCCTATTTCTACCGTAAAGCAGTAATGTGTAAACATTATCGTGTCGGTCTGAAGGGCGCCGTAGCTAGTGAAATTACTGGGCAAATGAGACTTAACATCTTATGTCTCAAGGTGACAAGCGCAATATTGTAGTGCCGCTCAGAATTTATGGGGTTTTCAAGAATCCTAAGCGGCCCTGAAGGCCATGGGCAGGGCGCCTCAATTATCATCAGTTGAACCTCCACCTCGTCTTGTCCCTTATTTTCATAAACCCACACACACACATATATATATATACAAACAGTTACACTTATTTACATTACACTACACATCACAGCACTCGCCGGCGAGTGTGTTTTCTCCTTTATCTAAAGTCCATCGGATATCAGACCATATTTGACCGTAAGCGATCTTCTCTCCTTCCCACAAGCACACAGCTGGTCCGAGGTTCGAGTCTACTTAAGAGACGCCCTGCAACTGTTGTTGCGTAGTATTTACACCCTCGACGTCCCACGTCCTATGTCGATGTAAAAGCCTTTAGGGCTGTAAGCACAGAGGAGGTTTTTAGTCGTAAGGGGGTGTTTACACCCAAGCCGGACATATGGTCCTCGTTTCGGGATCTTCAATACACAAATGTATTTTCCTCCGCTTTAAAAAATCATAAAAATCGTGGTACAACCTTTTGGTATTAACTAATAACACAACATATTTTTCAAATATTATTATTATAATATCATCTTCAAATATTAGAGCGTAACAACAAAAATCGTTCGTGATACCATTGAAGGCAAACTGTAAATTAGAAATCAAAAATTGCAGTAGATGTGATATTTAATTTGTCCTTATCAAGCCCTCACATAGCTTGTTTTCGTGTGATATTTCTATCTTACTTTGATAATGGAAACTATCGCTTGACACTTCAAAGAGCTCTTAAGCGCTTTAACAGCGCTTAATCAACAAAGTGATCCTAAGCTCGTTTTCAAGTAGTCATGCAACTACACAGCGTGAAATAAAATTCAAAGAGATCAAGACTCAATCAAGCAAAGCAGACTATACAGGGAATTCACTGCTAGGGATATTTCCATTGATGTGTTCTATAATAATTTGGAAAATTTTAAAATAAAACTTGTAAAATCACTTGACTTTCGAATGTTAGATGTCAAGCACTAACTTCTTAGAATTGTAAGTGTAGTGTGTTTTCTCACCATACATAAATTTTTATGTTCATATTTTTATCCTCTCATTCTATACTTAAGTTCTGTCGCACGACTTATGTGTCTAAATTTTCGTGTTGTTGCTGCCTATAAATGGAATTACATACAATACATAAACTAAATACTTAAGACTTAAAAAAAATATTTTTATGTGTAATTGTGTTGGTGGTTCGAGAAAAAAAAATAAGACACCTCCTTAATCCCGACGCCTATATCACGAGCAAGTTACAGACACTAATGCTCACAATACATCAATATATTAATTGCTTCACGTTAGATGGCGATGACGATGTTGAATGCGATGTTGAACGAGTTCTTGACTGCCACCAACAACTAGACCTGATAAAGCGGTTGGATTTTTAAGTTTCAGAAAATCTTCTGCACGATAGAAGAAATGCGGTCGGCATTTCTTTCTCTAGGTTTTCCTAGTTGTAAGGACAACGCTAAACTTGATCATTCACAGCCCCAATCCACGTTCGACAGTGAAGGCGATATTGAGTGCGATGAAGAACAAGTTCTTGAATGTTACCAACTTCTAGACGTTATAAACCGCTTAGATTTTAAGGTTTTTCAAAATCTTCTACAAGAAGAAATGCGGTCGGCATTTCTTTCTCTAGTTTTTCATAGTTAGGCAAGACAATGCAAAAATTGTCCATTCACAGGCCCACTCCATGTTCGATGGTGAAGACGATGTTGAATGTGATTAAGTACGAGTTTTAGACTGCCAGAAACACCTAGACGTGATAAATCAGTTGGATTTTTAAGTGTCATAAAATCTTCTACAAGAAAGAAGACATGTGGATTTATTTCCCTAGGTTTTCATTGTTGGAAAGACAATGCTAAAATTGTTCATTCATATTAAGTCCTTTATTAAACACCCAACATTAATATCAGTTGTATCATCGCATTCCTTCGCACGTTCGAACTAACAATATTTCTTTCTTGTAATATATTTGCCAGGTTTACGCTTGTAAGCAAGTTTACGTCTAGATCCCAGCTTTAGGAGAATTCATTGTCGCCACGTTCTCCGTACTAATTTATTGTAGCACTTTGCCTAGCTTGAATCCGACGCTGGAAGAATTTCAACAGCAGTTTAACAAGTTTTAAATATTGGTACGATTTACAATTCCTGACTTTTTAATTTTTAATGATGTCACATTTCATTTTAGTGAGATCTGATGTGCAGTTTTCAATAACGCTACGCATATTTTATGACACAGAACACATATCTTTGTTCTGTGATTTATAAAATTCCTTTTTAACACGTATTTACATTTCAGCATAGTTTTTTGCCAGATTTACTTGGACCTTTACACAAATGCAGAACTGTTATCTCTAATGCGAGTATGATACGGATCAAAATTCGTTAATTAATGACGTATCATTAAAACGAATTGCAAATGATTATATTCTGTTTTTGATGGCGAATCTTCATGTGCTCATTAAATATACTTTATTGCCAAAACAGTGTTTATTTTATGTGTATAAGCACCCTGTTGCAAATTATATTAAAAAATTTAACATTTTATTTCTTTAGTATTTATATTAATCACTACTTAAAGAACTTACATTTTAAACTCACAAAACCTGAATTATGAAGACTGCTCATTTAATAAATAAAGGACCAAAAGGGCTAACATAATATATTTATTTAAATATACATACGTAATAAGCAAATCTAAATTTTTTATTTACATCAATTTCTTTAATTTATTGTAATTACAAGATCGATAAAATAAAGTGTAATAAAGTTTAATTTTCAATAATTAACATTTCAAAGACGCGGAGAATATACAAAGTACTATGTTCGCGCCTCAGTAGGGCTAAATGGAGACCCAAGCACATTTTATGCATTGGAAAGTTAGGCTGATCTATTGGCCGAAATATTTGCCAGAATTCTTTCTACACTTCCTCGTATTGATAGTTTTTACTTCGTGTAATTTTATTGAATATTTTTAACACAGTTATGAGCATTGTTATGTTCATGTCCCCGGAGTTCTACCGCAGAGGCAAAAATTTATAGTAGTAAGTACTATGATATATAAATACATTTAAACCTTAAATTATTTAAACGTCTAGATAGATTATGACAGCTGTGAAAACATCGAAAAAAATTGAGGTTAATAGCTAACGTCTGTATTGAGCAATGCACGCACACTAACACAAAGTGACATACAAATCGCGAGTGTAAGACGTAGCTTGTCGCGCACACTAAACTAATAATCATGGCCTGTTTTCATCGGTTGTCTAGCAGCAGGAGGCTCTATCTAGACGTATAAATTATTTAAAATTTCAACAAAAAAAAACTTTATGAATGTTTCATTACACAATGACAGTTTCATACTTCAACCCCTAATAAATATAGATAAATAATTATTTGAATACATTTAATGCTGAGGTTTTAGCTTTGTTTAAACGTTGATTAAGAGAGCGCGACCAGTCAGACCATCTTCCGGAGCAACTTAACATTAATACACATATTTTTTTTAAATTTTAACACAAATATTATTGTAAATATAACAAAAAAAAGCAGTATTTCGTAAGGTGAAGACCTTGGTTAAGTTTTGACTTTTATCGTTACAATATATTTACTAATACAAAATTAACAAAATTCCTCCTAAGCAATTAAAATCACCAGAGGTTTTTGGTATTGCTAAACTAGTCTACAAGCTTAAAAGTAAAGATTATATAACATGAAATACAAAGAAAAATATTTTTTTTTATGAAAATAAAGGACGAGACGAGCCGGACGTTCAGCTGATTGTAATTGATACGCCCTGCCCATTACAGCTCAGGATTTGAAAGACCCAAAAATTCTGAGTGACACTACAATGGCGGTCGTCACCTTGAGACATAAGATGTAAAGTCTCATTTGCCCAGTAATTTCACAAGCTATGGCACCCTTCAGACCGAATACATTCTCACACATTACTGCTTCACGGCAGAAATAGGCGCCATTGTGGTACTAATATAATCTAGCCGGCATCCTGTGCAGAGGAGCCTCCCATTGGTATATATAATATATGTATTTATATTTCTCCAATCATGCTTAGAACGTGTGCCCCTGAGTTGACGCCGGTGCTAACGCGTTTATTCCGGCACTCTTATTCCAAAGGCGTAGTCCCTGACTCCTGGAAGTCAGCCCTTGTCCATCCGATCCAAAAAAAAGGAGACAGTTTGGATCCGGCAAACTACAGGCCTATTGCTATTACCTCCCTGCTCTCCAAAATCATGGAGAACATAATCAGCTGCCAGCTCTTGATATATCTAGAAGGTCACCAGTTGATCAACGACCGACAATACGGCTTTCGCCATGGTCGGTCGGCAGGTGATCTTCTGGTATACCTAATACATAGATGGGCTGCGGCTATTGAAAGCAAGGGGGAAGGCCTGGCAGTTAGCCTGGATATAGTGAAGGCCTTTGAACGTCTATGGCACAAGGCGCTCCTCTCAAAACTTCCATCATTTGGGCTTTCCGAGAGCTTGTGCAAGTGGACCTCCAGCTTCCTCACTGGGCACAGCATACAGGTCGTTGTCGACGGACATTGCTCGAACCCGAAGCCCGTGAATGCTGGAGTGCCCCAACGCTGTGTGCTATCTCCTACGCTGTTTCTTCTGCATATCAATGATATGTTGGACACTTCCAACATTCATTGCTATGCAGATGACAGCACTGGTGATGCCGTATGCACGGGCCATGCAAGTCTCTCTCGGGAAATCGTCGACCAGTGCCGGGAGAAACTTGTGTCTGCTATCGAGTCCTCTCTTGAGAAGGTCGCGGAATGGGGTAAATTGAACCTTGTCCAATTTAACCCCCAGAAGACACAAGTTTGCGCGTTTACCACTATAAAAACTGTATTTGTCGTATCACCGCTCTTCGACAACACTCGCCTAGTATCGGAATAGTGGGTCTCGAAATCTCGAGCGATTGCCAATTTCGTGGCCATCTGGAGGGCAAAGCCAAATTGGCTTCAAAGAAACTGGGCGTCATTAAAAGAGCACGGCAATACTTCAAGCCGGCCCACATTCTAGCGCTGTACAAAGCGCAGGTCCGGCCACACATGGAGTATTGCTGTCATCAGACCAGAATCTGGCGCACCCCAGTATCAGCTCGATCCATTTGATCGGGTTCAACGCAGAGCAGCTTGAATTGTCGACAAAAATTTATAACGACAAATCGTTTTTTGGTTTCTGACTACTCTTAATATAATGGTGTACATAATATATCTTATTATACTTGTATAAAAATACAATTAGAATTGACACATAAATAGTAGTAAAATCTTGGAACAGTAATTAATGTAACTGAAGTGTCATAATTTCTGAATGCCATAAAACAACGTGATATACGTTTTATGCCTGGAAAGAGCAGAGTATTGTGCTCCGAGAGACTATCTGTCTGAAATCTGCTTTGTAAATCCCTTGTCATAAAGACTCCGGCTTAAAACCTCATTTAGCGGGACCTCGGCGCTCCGACACCACTTAAGCGCCCAAGAAAATTGTCGCGCCGCTTAAATAACTTTACCACAAACCCTATTGTGCTCAACATTTGAGGCGGCGAGACATCGAGTGTATTATAAATCTCTCTGTTGTGATAATAATCTCCTAGTTTAATTTATATAAAAGTCTTTTAGATAATAATAATCTAGTGGCAAAGAGCAGAAAGAGTCGAGCAGTCTTTGTATTATATTAATCGCAGTTGAATTATTTGCCGTTTTCATTGTTCAAATTCTTCATTATTCACTTTTTAGGGCGTATCAATTACCATCAGCTTAACGTCCTGCTCGTCTCGTCCCTTATTTTCATAACAAAAAACCTAATTCTGGCAATGGCCTCGCATTCCAGTAGGACGTGTTTGGGGTCTTCAGTGGCTTCACAGCAAAATTTGGACAGGTTTGATTCACTGAGACCCATTCTGGCTAGGTGCCCACTCAATTTACAACTGCCGAAGAGGAACCCCGTGAGGGCTCTCAGTTGTCTCCTGTCAAAATTTATGCAATGAAAATCATAATATGATTATACTCCTCGCGTATATAGTCTTCCTGCAAAATTTTCGATTCCAATAAGGATTTTCTCTGACTCTATTATCTCAGATTCCAGACCAATTAGTGACCAATTCTGCTTATTTACTATTAATTAACCAGCCCACTTCTACTTCAGTCATTTCATACCCATACTGTATGATGCTCACTTCAAAGCTTTGTACCTTCCGGTATAGTCACTCCATATTAGTCTAAAAGCGAATCTGTGACAAAACAAACAGAGCTATGTTATGATAGTACATCAAAGCTCAGGTATGGAACTAAAACAGAGCATACAGTTTCAGAACTTAATTGAAAAGCGGATAGGCGTCCGTCGTATTTGACTTAGTCTTGCTACGGCCATACTGCGTTCATTTACTTAGTGATTTGAATCGTACTAAAACTACAATTTCATTTCAGTATTGTCAATATGTGACTGAATAAGTTAAATATTCATGCAGGCAATAATGTAGTAAATTCAAAATTGTGAATTTGAAAAATAAATGTCGTAATAAATTTTTTGACAGATTTAATATAAAAGATTTCACACAATTTGAAAAAGACGCGTGCGAGTTGGACCAAACGAGGATACTGTACATATTATTGGGAACCTACCTATACACATATAAAAAAGGAAAGGTTCTTTAACCTCTTAACTGCATATGAAGTCCTGGTACGTGTTGCTAGGATGACATTACTATCACCGCTACCATATTTATGTTCTCCTGGTGTCTATGTAGTAATACATTGTGCGCATGACATCAGAATATATTTAGGTATACTCGCGTCATACATAAGACAATCTCTTCTTCAATTATGACCGCCTGGTAACCTAATCACTGCATAATGCTTCCTATCTCATTTTCTCCCACGTTAAATCTTATGAATTTATGTGTCTGCCTCTTTTTACTGTCTCATTTTTTCGTTTTATCGACTTTCAAATCACAACGATGCTAAAGAAATTTTCACTTCAATAAAAATAATTAAAAGTCTGTTTAAGCTTGTACCAATTATATATACCCATTGAAGTGATACCCCCCACATGACACGGTTAACTCAATTCAAATATTGGAGCGTCGTTCCTTCTTTAAAGACCCACTTTCTTCGACCCACATGATATAACTACCAATGTATAGTTTTCAGACTTTCCCCAAACGTGTAGTATGTATGTATGACAGAATTATTATTACTAATTGTTATTATTATTACCTACTTAATTTTATACTTCAAGGTCAGAAGAAAATCTATATTTATATATATATGAAAATTTATTGCTGTGCGTTAGTCGCGCTAAAACTCAAAAACGCCTTGACTAATTTAAATATATATTTTTATTTCGTTTGTTATGGTTCAAGCGTGGTTTTAAAAATAAAAAAGTTTGAAATAAACAGAAATCACAACATATTATAAGACAAAGTCCTCGGCCGAGGCAGTCTGTCTGTCTGTTCGCGATAAACGCAAAAATTACTTTACTTATTTTCCTGCTGTTTTCAACTTGGAAAGCGTGGTTCTCAAGGAAGGTTTTAGTATATAATTTGTTAAGGTTTTGTTTACATTTTTGTACACTTTAACGATGTTTGTTGGAAGTATTGAAAAAAATTAGGCACCTGGCAGCTTTCAACAAAAACGCTGTCTAAACCCTTTCAGAAATAACTAAATAATGTATGATGGAATTGTGTATCTTATTTAGGTCTACCAAAAAGTCCGCGATGGCATACTCGTATGCCTATCTACACTATATCCATTTTAATACTTTAAAAGATTGGCAATTATAAATTATTGGAAATGTAAAAGCTGTTTATACAGATACGATATTAATCCTTATCATTTCATTACTAAGTATTATAAAAATCATTCAGAAATACGTTTTTCTTTCATTATTAACCCATTAACTTTGATTATACATTTCTGATGGCGTTAGACTACATAATTCCCGAATACATACATTATTTTTCCATTCACAGAACAGCGTCTGACGGGTCAGCTGTCTGTCGATATATAAACACTTTTTGCGGCATAAACTGGTTTGAACGTTAACTTAGAAGTTTGATCATTTTTACAACTTCAAGAGACTACACACTTGAGTATATCGTTTTAAGTTCAACTCGATTCCTCCACGCATTCCGAGTCAAAGTCAAAGTCAAAAAATCTTTATTCACTGTAAAACTTTATAAGTTATTTAGTGCAAGTCAGGATGATGTACAAAAGTTACAATAGCATTCAAATGAGTATAACAATATTCATTAACAAAATTTAGAAACATTAATTCCAACTATCTTTATCATTCAAATAATCTTTCACATTATAATAGGCCTTAGATGTTAATTTATTTTTTACGATACATTTAAATTTTTTAGTAGGTAATATTTTAATATCATTTGGGAGTTTGTTATAAAATATAACACAATCCACTTTAAAAGATTTAGACATTTTACGGAGCCTAGTAGATGGAATTGCAAGATTTATGTTTGTTTCGAGTATCTTAGGGTCTGGATTCGCCGCAATTATCCATCCTCTTTTGTTGTAAATTTGCTATGGCAAATTATAGTGCAGACTGTTCATGTAAAAAAAAAACAGAGAGATACCATACACAACAGACGCATTGTCATCTGAAAGGCTAATCTAATGACAGTTGTCCCTTCCACCGTTGTCTATAGCAAAATTGTCACCGAGCAACACAGTTCGCACTGTTAGGATGGACGCGCTGGTGGCCTTTTTAAAAAAAACACTTTTTGACTCCCGAATTACTTTATTTTCCACACACAATTTTATACAGAACTTACTCACAAGACCGAGTGTAGCCAACTCTCCACACCGCGTGGCGGCTATCGCTTTTATATAAAACTAATATGTTAACTCGGCAATTTACCTCGTATGACAATTGTTCATAACATCTCCCCCCTAAAAGACGGAGATATATCTAAGAGATAATCGAAGTCTCCATGAAACAAAATAAAATTCATTAAACAAAATCAATGTTGAATAATTACTATATCTGAAAACTTAATCTTTGACCAAAGCTCATGGAGTCTTAAATTTAAGTAAATTATCTTATTTAAAAATCAAAAATAAAATTACAAATAATTAGTATCTATATCAAAGTAATCAAATTATTAAAATCTACCCAAACCTCAAAAATAAATTTATAAACTAAGTTATTTCTAATACAAACTTATAGTTGTATGTTTGGTTAAGCCTAGAAATAGAAATAAAATGTTATCATAAATTAAAAATAGAATGAAAAAATAAAAATCAACTGAATTAGAAACTATCTAAGTTTCTATGTGATCTAAAATGAACTTTATGCTTTTTACTTTCTATTTCAGGAAGGCTTTTAATCGAATCCTTGTCACATTCATCTGAAATGTCTGTCAATTCAATCGCAGTGGAACTTGACGTTATTGTCCTTTGGACTTTCTTATTATTGCATTGATTATATATTTGAATGCAACAAGCAGACGAGTTATTGTTACATTTCAACCATTTCTTAAATAATTTGTATGCTAAATATAATAAAATAAAAGTAATTATAATATATGTAAATATGGAATAGTAATTTCCATATTTTATTATGTGAGGCTGGTTTTCAGCTTTATTAATATCATTCTCCAAATGATCTAACTTATGAGAGGCAAATTTTAAAGATTCTAAATCAATATTCGTTAAGCTAATTGGAGACAATAATTTTAAACTTTCATTGTAAATATTGGGCTTACAACAATCATCTTCAATAATGTTAAAGTCCAGTGATAACTGGCTTGGTAAAATTGTTTTTAAGTTGATGCTAGAATAAAAAGTTAAAGTCTGAAAATATGCAATACAATTCTCTTCAAGTTTCAGGATTCCTGTACCTTGTAAAGTATAATCTTTAATATTATTATTACATTTAATAGTTAATTTATTAGGCTTAGACTGTACATAAATATATTGTCCATTATTTAACTTTTGCCATAAGTTAATATTGCCATAAATTACCTTAGAAACACAAATATCAGGTAGCGACAAAGTCACCTCGCTTAATAGCTTAGATTCACAAGATGGATTATTTATAGTAGACAAGATTGCAGGCTGAGGACAAATCATGTATTCAAAATTAACATTTTTACACTTACCTAAATCATCAAATAATGCATAATACAATCTATCATCAGTTACAGCAATGTAAGACTTAGAAGGTTGAATAAGAACATAAGTTTGGTAATGCTCAATTTCATGAGGTGTAGGCAATGGAAGGCTTTTATAAATATCAAACTTAGTCAAACTGATCAATGGTATCTTAAGTACAAATATCAACCTATTATTATAAAAATATGAATTTAACTCAGACAAATCAATAAGAGTATGTATATTTTGTAAAGTTAAAATTAATGGAAATTCAACATTTCTTTTTAAAGAAAATTTACTGTTTGAAAGTTCATCATAAAGCTTGCTAGGCGATAAAACATAAGGATGCAAAATGTTCGCTTTTGCAAACAAAATAGAGTTTAAAATTGCATCTAAAATATTCGTTACAGATAATAAGGAACCTTCAATAATATTCAAAATTGAATTAATCTTTTCTATATTAATAATCTTAGAATTTATCTTACTTTGATCTTGAAATATAAAATTTAATTTCTCGATGCGGTTATTTAATTTTATCTCGTTATTATTTAATTTTATAATAGACTCATTAAAATTTCCTATAGTTGATTTCATTATGTGAATGTTATTTTTCATTAAAGTGTAGATTTCTTTCTCACTTTCTTGACATATTGAAATAGCTTCGTCGTATTTTCTCGCATCGTCGGCGTCTAGAGTACCGAAAAAGAATTTTAAAACTTCACCACCGAACTCGAGGGCTCTTTTTGTTCGATTTTCGGGGTTCTCAGAAATAAGATGTGATAAATAGTCATATTTAAGAAAACTAGCATTTATTAAAATTTCAAGGGGATTAATGGAATCCCTACAGTCTATACTAATGACCGCTAGGTTTTGAACCTTTTCACAAAAATTATTTAAATTGATTATAGACCTTTCAATTTTCAATAAATATGGTCGTAACCTTAAAATATCAATATGAGTAACGACGTTCCAGAAGTCATCATAAAAGTAAGCTTCTGAAGTGGGGTCAAAATAAATTCCTGGGCTATTTGAAATTGGATGAATTGGTTCCGTAGAACATGAATTGAAGAATAATCTGAAACAACAATAATTTATACTGGTTTTATTTCATCAATATGATGTTTAATGTGTTTGCGATTTATTAAAAGGGTAACATTATTTTTTCCGTTAACCTTTATTATTTTATAAGGCCCTTTCCACACTGGGGAGAGCGCTTTTCTTAATCTATGGTGCTGTTTTAAATAAACCATGTCACCTACTTTATACGACTTTGAGGAAGAAGAAGAGTCATAATAACGTTTTGATGTTTCTTTGCTTTTATTTATATTTTCAAGTGCTCTTTCTCTACTAAATCGCATACGATATTGAAGAGCTCGTATATACTCATCATAAGTATTATTTTCGTTTGTTTCGTAAACACTACTAGGTATAGTCGGCTTATAACCGTATAAAAGTTCAAATGGTGTATAAAGAGTTGTAGAGTGCGGCGTTGTATTATAAGATAATATTGCCGTCGCTAGATAGCAATGCCAATCATTTTGATTTTCGTTAACAAACGATTTTAAGTATTCCTTTAATGTTGCATGAGAACGTTCAAGGGCACCGTTAGTTTGGGGATGATAAGGAGAAGAATACAAATTTTTAATTTTAAGAATGTTGGTTAATTGCTTAAATAACTCTGAAGTAAAACATGTGCCTTGATCCGTAAGGATCATTTTAGGAAACCCAAACAAAGATATAAAATGTATAAGGCTTCTAGCAACCTCATCAGTAGTGCTCGTCACCATAGGGTATGCACATGAAAACTTTGTAAGGTCATCTTGAAGTGTCAAAATATATTTAAATTTCTGAAAACCTGCTTCAGGTAAAATTCCAACAATATCTAGGGCCAATCTTTCAAAGGGCTTAGTACTTGATGAAGTGATAACCATGGGAGCTTTATTTGATGCTCGTAAGGGTTTATTAATTTGACACATTTTACATTCTTTAACAAATCGTTCTATGTCTGAACGCATACTCTTCCAATAAAAGGATTGTTTTATCCTACTGTACATCCGTTTAATACCTGGGTGTCCAGCTATTGTAGTTCCATGATTTTCTTTAAGTATATTTGGGACTTCCGCAGGTGTCGGATAATATATTTTATTTTTATAAATATGTACATTTATATTAGTACCGTGAAAAATATAAGAAATAATATTGTAAATTTTGGTATAGTTTAATTTTGTAAAAGGGTCTGAAAAATCAGAAATAGCTATATCACTCTCGTTAGCATTTTTGCTAATAATTAAATCTCTTAATTTTAATAATAAATTGTATATAGTTCTATAATTCGTTTCCTCATAATGATGAACCTTAGTGTATAAAAAGTAAATGGTTCTATCACTTGTATCGACTGACTGTACAGTCTCGGATTCACGTTCTAATTCTAAGAAATCAGCGGGACTACTCAACATAGATAACAATTGCTCACAATGTGGCATAGAGTAATCAAAATCTAAAGATATCGGACAAATTATTATTTTATGTTTAGTTAAATGAAGACTTTCATTTAGTTCTTCAATTTGAGTATCACTTGAAAAAGATTTAGTAAATTGATCTTTAAAGTATTGTTCATAAGTAGAATGCTTTAAATTTGAATGAACAACAGCGTTAACCGGGTTACGAGACAGAGCGTCAGCGTTTGAATTTATTCGACCGGGCTTATAAATAATCTCGTAGTCGTATTCTTCTAATTTTAACCGCCATCTTAATAATCGACTACCAGGATCTTTAGCATTAAATAACCAAACTAAAGGACGATGGTCAGTGACAATTTTAAATTTGTAACCATAAATATATGGACGGAATGTATTCACACCAAATAGAATTGCTAGAAGTTCTTTTTCTGTGGTTGAATAATTACCTTCTGCTTTATTTAAAGTGCGAGACGCATAAGCGATTGGTTTGTCCATACCAATTTCACCTTGTGATAAAACTGCGCCAACTGCGTAGTTTGATGCGTCAGTGGTTACTATAAAAGTTTTAGAGAAATCAGGGTATTGAAGTAATGGTGCACTTATAAGTTTTTGTTTCAGTATATTAAACGCTTGTTCTTGTGCAAAAGACCAACTGAAAATAACATCCTTTTTTAATAGAGATGTAAGAGGTTTTGTAATATGTGAATAATTTTCAATAAAACGGCGATAATAACCAGTTAAACCAAGAAACGATTTAATATCTCGTGGATTTTTGGGCACTGGAAAATTTGAAATTGCTTTAACTTTTTCAGGATTTGGCGAAACACCATTGTCAGTAATGACATGACCAAGATAAGCGACTTCACGTCGAAGGAATTCACACTTATCCGGCTGTAGTTTTAAATTAGCTTCTCTAAGCTTAGAAAATACAAGTTCTAACTTATTTATGTGTGATTCAAGGTCGTGGGAATAGATAATACAATCATCAAGGTATATATAGCAATGAAGACCTTGAAGACCAGTGAGGACAATATTCATCAAACGTTGAAACGTTGATGGAGCATTTTTTAAACCAAATGGCATTCTGGTAAATTCAAAGTGTCCAGATATACCATTTGTTGATACACTGAAGCCAGTTTTGGCAACGTCACTGGGATTTAATTTTAATTGATGGAAGCCAGACGCCAAATCAAGAGTTGAAAAGTACTTGGAATGACCTAATTGGTCTAATATGTCGGTTATTAGGGGTAGAGGATATACCTCGGAAACAGTCACATCGTTTAACCGACGGTAATCAATAACAATACGCCATTTTTGCTTACCAGAGGCATCTATTTTTTTGGGAACTACCCAGACAGGGGCATTCCACGGGGAACTAGATGGTTGAATGATTTTTTGTTCAAGCATTTTCTTTACTTGTCTTTCAACCTCATCTTTGTGAACTTCGGGAAAGCGATAGGATTTTACATGGATCGGTGCCGAATCACCGGTATTGATAGAGTGCTGAATTACATCTGTACACGATAAAGGTTCGCCTTCAAGATGAAATATATCAGTATAATTTGATATGCAATTTAATAACTTTTTCTTCTCTTGAGGATTTAAATGTGAACAGCGTATTTGTTCAAGAACCTGATTGATCCTATCCTTTTTAAAATTATTAATATGATTTATTAATTCAACAGGCTGTGCATTTAAAGAGGAGGGTATCTCTTTTATCAAATTCAAAAATTCAAAAGGTGTAACAGTAACCATAAAGTCATTAATCTCAATTTGAGAATCAGTACTATTCAAAATAGTAACATTCACTCTTTTATTATCCTTTATTCGGACTATGCAGTTTGCAAGATAAACTCCTTCTCTAATAGTTTGGTCTAAAACCAAAGCTTCTTTTAAATGATGCACTTCATCTAAATTTGCAACTTGACACTCGATCACGCTTTCTGAACGTGCCGGTATCGCATAAGAACTTTTTGTAAAACTTATTGGTATAGAATAACCTTGCACTGTAAGAGAGTTCGTAGAATATTGAACATCAATATTGAAGTGTTTAATAAAATCACTTCCTATAATTCCATCGAATTCTAAATTTGTTGTGTCGTTGATGGAGTGAAAAGTATAATTAATACGCATCTTACTTTTTGTTGAAAACTTATATTCAAGGTTTAATAAAATAGAGCCAAGTGATTCACAGTATGAATTACTATCATTGAGACCTTGAATTTTCACAGTATGTGAATTAAGCACTGGATGATTTGATAAACTCGAATATTTAATAATCGATATTGAAGCACCAGTGTCGATTAAAAAGCTGAGAGGTTTCTCGCTATTATTAACTATAAAATAAACATGTGGCAATGATATTTTATCGATTCTATTAACCACAAACTGATCCGTATTTATTAATTGTTTGGAATTATTATTTTTTTTATAATTTTTCTTTCCATTAGGTTTACCCTTTTTATTAACCTGTGCTAATAAGAACGGCTCAGAGACACAGGGAGAAGGTTTAATCTTATTTAATTTATTCTGATTATATTTATTTCTCTGTGGTACACTACTCTGTGCAACCGTGAATTGACCACAGGGCAGGTGTCCTTGAGAATCAGAAGATTCAGTTTGTTTAAACCTATAAGAAGACTGAGTTTTATAAAATAATTTCCGATTATTATTTACTCTATGAGGAACATTACTCTGTGCAACTATGGATTGACCACAGGGCAAATGTCCTTCAAAATCAGAACGCTCAGTATTACAATTAAACCTTTTATAATGACTTTTGCCATTATTTAATGTTGACCGTGATTTATAAAACTTAGGAACACGGGGAAAAGTAGAAACTTTAGGAACATAATTTTTTTTCGTGTCATTTTTAATATGACAAGGCTTCGATAGACACGGAACCGAAGCCCTTTTTAGTTTAAATGGTCTTGATTATCATTACATCCATCTACATCAATAATATTCACATGGGAATTATTACCTTTCGGTGCGAATGCGGTCCGATTCGGTGCATGGGAAAGTTTCGAATTTCGCTGGGCATTCTTATGCTTGAGCGTGTGACACTCACCGATCAAATGACCGCGCTTCTTACAATAAACGCATACTTTGTTACCGTTGTAAGAATTATTCTTTGAAAAGTTATTATAACTTTGATTATAATTAGAAGGATGCGAGATATAATTATTAACTTTATGAGACTTTGTATGTCTATTCTTATTTTTATAGCACTCAGATATTGAATGACCATTTTTATTACATAAAGTACAATATTTAGAAGATTTCTGTGATAATTTATTTAAGTTAAATAACTTCTCCTCTTCTATCGCGTGAGTTATCGCGTCGGAGAGAGTTTTAGGGTTTCTACAGCGCACAATGTGTGAAAAGTTTGAATTCATGCCTAATAAAAATGTGTTGAGAGCTAAGTCTTCCATTGCAGCAATTCTACCGATGAGTTCTTTATCACTCTCACAACTATAATGTATATCAGATTGAAGCCGTGTGAGACAGGATTCAATCCTCAATGAATATTGCGTCACATCTTCATTGGGAAGTTGTTTGCAGTTCTGCAGATCAAGTAATAAATGAGTCGAGTGTTTCTTTTCTCCGAAAGTTGATTTTAAAAACTGTTTAATTTCGGGCCAACTTCCAAATTTCTTTAGACAACAAGCTAATTGAGCTTTCCCCTCAAGTTGTGACACGATATATTTAAAAAGAACGTTCTGTTGTTCTGTACTTGCTAAAGAAATTGCATTTTCACAATTCGTTAAAAATGCAGGAAGTGATTCGCGATCCCCATTGTATGGTTTGATGAACTTCGTCAAAAATGAGAGTGTGAGTTTTTCACTCATTTTAATTTTTGGCTTTTGGGGTGTCGCTTCTGAAAGAGAACTGTCTGAGTCGCTATTTGAATCGACTTCTACAGACTGTTCCGGTTTAATAGTTTTAGGCATTAGTTATTAATAAAATAACAAAAGCGTACAGAGCATCAGAACACGCAGACCAAATTATAAGCACACAATAAAATTGAAAATACAAAATTGAAATATAAGCTGTATAAAATAGTAAATAAAGTTCTAAATCTTGAAAAATAAAATATAAATTCACCATTCACTTTGAAATTCACTGAGTGATTTATTCACTTTAGGACTCTTAGTAAAGATTAGAAATAACTCACAGAATTAATAAAATCTTCATACTCGTCCAATGACCTGATGTTCTCCGTGGGACGGTCACGGGGAGGATGGCTCCAGGTGACCTTCTGGTCACTGGTCGGAGGTCTGATGTGGTGGAACTAAGCAGGTGATGCGGGCTCACGCTTGATAGCGGAGGCTTATCGTCGATCAACTGTTAGGAGGTGTTTAAGAGATGCTGGCTTGCAACTACAAGGCTAAGACTTAATAGCTATCTCTTACAGGATCCAGGCGTAGCTCTTTATCCTTGACTCCGGGTCTTCCCTAACTATAGGCCTTCCCGAAATCCCACTTCTGACACCAATTTTGTTAGGATGGACGCGCTGGTGGCCTTTTTAAAAAAAACACTTTTTGACTCCCGAATTACTTTATTTTCCACGCACAATTTTATACAGAACTTACTCACAAGACCGAGTGTAGCCAACTCTCCACACCGCGTGGCGGCTATCGCTTTTATATAAAACTAATATGTTAACTCGGCAATTTACCTCGTATGACAATTGTTCATAACAGCACGTAAATCGCAGAACGCAATATATGCATATTATTATAATAAAGTTATACTTCATCAGTGGTCAATGAACTAATCGCCTCGCATTAAGTTCTCGGTGTAACGCTACGAATATATCATTTTCCTACACACGCCGAGAAGAAGTAACACGCACCTTAGCACCAGGAGTTCCTAGAGGATTAGCGGGGGCCCCCAGCTGCAGACCATCGCGCCTCTGAATCTCAGGTATGTCTATTATTTATCCATAACTGATTATTATGTCAGGTATGCCTATTATTTAGCCATAACTGATTTGCAATTTTAATAATATCATATGTTTTCATAATGGGTCTTCACAGACAGAAGGACGGATGGACAAAAACAGTTTCGAGAGAATGATTGAAGATGGTCGTTCAGACTGATATCCAATTTAAACAGATACTTCAATCAAAATATGAACTCAATCAACAAAGTTTAGACACAAAATTGGTTAATGGAGCTTATTGAAATCTGCCTTCAGCCCGCTAATCAATAAATATAAACGTCCAAATCAAGATCGAGACACGTAAAGTCATGTCTTAATTCTCAAGGGGAGAGTTCAAAGGCTTTCCAATAAGGTTAAAGGAATGGCGAAGCGATTTAAAGCTGTTGAGCGTTTGGAAGTGAATAAATAAAAAAGCGACACAAAGCGATTGACGCTGTTGGATAAAAGCGTGCTGTTTTGAGGCAGGGAATATATCTTTAAGAAAGATTAACGATCTTCAGGTAGAGAACTTGGGGTCGGCTATAATTAAAGGCTGTAGATGGAGTTTCCCGAAAGATTTCGAAGGGTGGGTGTCTTGCTGAGTTATGATTTCGGGCTAATGATGAGGCAACATATTGTAATGAAGCCTTCGAAATTGCCTTATAAATAGTTTTTCTATTATTTATTATCATAAGTCTAGAGTGCGCTAATATTGATACAGTATCCATTCAATAACAATATTAAGAGATATTTAAATTTTGCAGATATGATTTACTATATGACGTATTATTTGACGTCACATTTAATTTCGAACAATGGTGACGCGTTTTGTTATGTATTAATTTCCCTTCGTTATTTTTCGCTTTCAATGTTGTATAATATTTTCTGGGTTTAAATAATAGCTATATAAATAATACCTTTCAGGCTCCATTTAAAACAAAAAAGAATCTAGGAAAACAAATTTCAATTAAAAATTATAATTATTTTTATTAACTGTTATTATGTTCTATAAATTTTTTGTCACATTCGAATTCAAATATGTTTATTCAAAATCACTTACTGAACGTCACAAAACTACTCTAGATGCAGATGTTAACACTGTTTTAAATAGCTGTGAGTTGTCTTTAGAAATAAAAAAAAAATAAAAACTTAAATGACAGGTATACAATTAATTGAAATAATTATAATATTGACACACTTTTTCACAAATTATTTAGCCCCAAACTAGGCATAGTCTGCACTATGGGTACAGGACAACGATATATTTAATACAATATACTTAAACATACATATAAACATCCATGACTCAGAAACAAACATCCATTTTCATCATATTAATGATTGCACCTACCGGGATTCGACATCTAGCTTAGTAGTCAAAATCACATTCTAACCTTGAAAAGTACTTAAATCATCTATTTTACATCAATATTTTGACAATGAATGACTGTAATATTACGCCATTGGGTAACTAAAGCCTTGTGTGGATAATATATATATGTACAAAGTCTGAAGATAACTTTTCTTCCCCGCTTCATGGAGCATGACCTCCACTCTACATCACATATTTCACAGACCCTGCACACAAGGCCCCTAGAGTAACTCTTTATTACGTCCTTAATATACGAGTAACCTATCTGATTTGGCTGCACTTTAACCAATTTACTTTAAATGCATGAAATTTTCGAATGCTTGGTCGGTTGGCTCGATGAATGAATAACAATTGCTATAGATAAAAAGATATTAAATTTTATGATGGAAATAAGTTTCCTCGAACGATTGTCATCTTTTTAGGGTTCTGTAGCCAAGTGGAAAAAAACGGAACCCTTATAGATTCGTCATGTCTGTCCGTCCGTATGTCACAGCCACTTTTTTCCGAAACTATAAGAACTATACTGTTGAAACTTGGTAAGTAGATGTATTCTTTGAACCGCCTTAAGGCTTTCACACCAAAATAGAAAAAAAAAACAATAAATTTTGGGGGATTCTCATACTTAGAACTGAAACGAAAAATGTTTTTTCATCAAACCCATACGTGTGGGGTATCTATGGGTAGGGCTACAAATGATATTGAGGTTTCTTAAATCATTTTTTTCTAAACTGAATATTTCGCGAGAGAGACACTTCTAAAGTGGTAATATGTGTGCCCCCCCCCCTGTAACTTCTAAAGTAAGATAATGATAAAAGTAAAAAAAATATATGATGTACATTACCCTGCAAACTTCCACCGAAAATTGGTTTGAACGAGATCTAGTAATTTTTCTTACCGTCATATATCGTAAACCGCAATTTACATTTCATTCAATCAATTCAAATATATTTAGCTATCACAAGCCTATATGGGCTCGCATATAGTTAGATTTAAATCCCATCATTTAGGTACCTAATTATAATGTATCATCATCATCAGCCGGAAGACGTCCACTGCTGGACAAAGGCCTCCTCATAAGATTTCCACGACGATCGGTCCTGCGCTGCCCTCATCAACGTATTCCGGCAATCTTGACCAGATCGTCGGTCCATCTTGTGGGGGTCTACCAACACTGCGTCTTCCGGTACGTTATAATGTTATCAATAACATAATTAAAAAAAATACTTTTATTATTATTACAACAAACTATAATGACTTTTATATTATGTTACTTGCTGCTACGGAACCCTTCATGGGCGATTCTGACTCGCACTTGGCCGCTTTTTATTTATAGTTGTATAATATATTTAATTATTTTGCTAGAGAACTTTTTGGGGTTTTTCAAGAAAACTGAGCGGCACTGCATTGTAATGGGCAGAGCCATATCAATTACCATTGAAAGTCCTGCTCGTCTCATCCCTAAATATCAATAAAAAAAGTCTACCATCTTTGTTAAAAAAATATAATAATTTCTGGCACAGCCAAGCTAGACTTTATATAGATATTAAATGAACAGGATACTCTAAATAATTGTATGAAGCCTTGATATACAAACAAATTACACAAGAGACTCATATTGACTGTTAGAATATCGAGAGCATAAGGGGAAAGAAAAGAGAAAGAAGCCTAATTTAATTCACCCGGTGTTTTCACAAAAAATAAACTCATTTGTAATTCCAATGCAATACGAATCGTGTTTACTTTCATTTGTATGCAGCTGTAGGTTGTATTTATCTGATGAAATTTAGATTTTCTATTATTGTTTTA
This sequence comes from Leptidea sinapis, assembly GCF_905404315.1. Classification (NCBI taxonomy): domain Eukaryota; kingdom Metazoa; phylum Arthropoda; class Insecta; order Lepidoptera; family Pieridae; genus Leptidea; species Leptidea sinapis. The sequence continues at coordinate 11,114,725 of NC_066294.1, forward strand.
CATTCATCGTTGATGTTCGTAATTTATTTATGAAACTTTGGGGGTTCACGAGAAAATAAATGTATAAAAGCTTTAAACAGTAAGGTTCAAAAACCCTATTGATAGTAAAATTTATTACTTCAAACTTTTACAATATACAATTATTACTTCAAACTATTACGTCTATTATTATATTTACAATTATTGCTTCTATTACTATTCACACAATTATTACTTCAAACTATTACTATTTCTGTTTATACAGTTATTGCTTCAAACTATAACTATTTATATAATTATTACTTCAAATTATTACTATTACTATTTATACAATTATTGCTTCAAACTATTACTATTACTATTTATACTACTAGCTGTGCCCGTGACTTCGTTAACGTAAATTACCCTTATTTGTACGACTGCTTATTTTTAATCTAAACCATGCAAGGAAAATTATAACTTTTTTCTCCATGCACCGAATATGATCAAATGCATCTTCAATATTGCTTCAAGGTAGAAGGGATTCGTGAAATTTTTATGAAACTCTGTCGAGAAAAAAGTTTTTAAAAATAATTGCTATGCGTACCTATAAATGTCTTCTTGAGAAAGTTGCGGAATAGGATAAAATTAAACTTTTCGAATTTAACCCCCAGAAGACTCAAGTTTGGCACGCCACAAATTAGAATTTCATCCCCACCATTTGGATGTGTGGCATTCCTCCACAGTGCGGCTTTTAAGGAACTTCCTTCTATGCAAAACCAAGCTGTGGAATGAAAAATCATTGCTCCGTGGGAATATTCTTCCACCCAACATTTAAATTACACAATACATTTCAGGTGAAGATAAATATAAAGGACTGGTGAACCGATAGTCGATACGCTTTACTAACAGTCTCGGACACATTGAGAAATTTATGCTTATATCGAACGGTATACATATAAACGTGTAAATTTATTCTGTGCCTGAGGATACAAACTTATATTAACTTCATAAGTTAGGTTTAGCTATAGTATATGCTATAGTAGGTGCTATTACTGCCTTTTAATTGATATATATATATATCCATGATAGCAAACTAACCTATAATAACCACATCGAAATAATAACACAGAAGGCTTATAAAAATCTAGGGTTTATTCTTCGCACTTGCGAACCTTTCAATGACATCTTGTGCCTAAAAGTGCTATATTATGCTTACGTGCGAAGCATCCTTGAATTCGCAAGTCCTATCTGGAGGCCTACATATCAATGTTATATTGACCGCCTTGAAAAAATACAAAACATAAAAAAATTGAATTTTAAATCTCAATTCATTCTTATAGACTACAAAGAAGCCTGTAATTATCATAAAATCGATACCTTGGAAGATAGAAGAGATGTAATTGATATGTTACTCCTTTATGATATATTACATAATAAATTTGACTGTCCAGATATCTTAAATAAAATATCATTCCAGGTACCAACATTACGTACTAGGCATACTAATTTATTTAACATTCCCTTTGCCTCTACTAAGTATCTTAAATATTCACCTCTATTTCGAATTCCTGACATATATAATAAGAAATTTTCTTCCGTCGACATTTTCAACTTATCACGTCTGAGGTTCAAAAAACTGATATTAAACTGTTTAAATTGCAGGAGTTAATCATCACTATATTCAGGATAAATTATTAGTCTCACATCGTAATTTAAACATTATATTCGAACACTCACATTCACTCACACCACTCACATTCACTCACACCAATCACATTCACTCACACCAATCACATTCACTCACACTACTCACATTCACTCACACTACTCACACCACACAACCTACTCACCGTTTCAGTTACTCAATATGGATACGATTTCTTCTTTTCTTTCTATGTAATTTTTTCTTGTAAGTTTTTCTAGTATTTTTCGTTTTTGTCTTAAACTACTTTGTCACATACTTATTGTACTGTTAATAGTATTCCTTTTAATTGGCGTATCTATTCTGTATAATTTTTAATATACTCTTTTCATTTTGTTAGCTGTAAGGAATCATAAATAAATAAAATAAAAAATAAATAAAATAAAATATGTGTCAAAAATATTGAAATTTACATATAAATGTAACAATTCTTACGGACTATTAGCCTAGACTTAAACTGCATTTATTATTTCAAATATTAGCGATTCCACCAATATGTTTTAAGAGTGCTCACGAAAACTTTGCTTACTTTGCATAGAAGTGATTACTTTGCATAGAAGTGACATGAATAAGTATGATCAAAATTAAGATTATAAGAATTTCAATGTTTCTATAACGACAGTGACAGCTCTTGAAAGCGATCAAATATTTTAAACGTCCAAGTTTGGCAATCATCATTTAAAAGCGTTTAGGGTATAACTGCGTTTAGTATGTGTTGGTGGAATGTGAATTGAAGCTGAAGGCTTATTTACTCGAGTAAAATTTAAAAAAAATTTGAAGTAGGCGTTACTCTGCGGAAATCCATAATTATCCAAAAGTTTTGAGTTTTCTTGAGTGTTAATTCCGCCAATATTTGTCTTTAAACAATTTGACACGTGTTTCGCCTCTACACGAGGCATCCTCAGGAGATGTTGACTCGCCAAACTAGCAGTCTCGTGCCAGAAACACGTGTCGAATTGTTTAAAAACAAATATTGGCGGAATTATCACTAAATAAAACTCAAAACATTTGGATGGCGTAAAATTAGTTCAAATTATTCTAATTGCGTTATTTTTAATGGTGAAATCAGCTTAAAAGCTCTTAGTCGAAATATTGAAAGTCTTAAGTTATAAAATATTCCAACGTCCATATAGTATCAAACTACCGTAGCTGTAAGAAAGAAGAATGTAGAGATCAACTCCAAATATTTTCAGGCCAGATTAAAAAATATTATACAACGCCGAGCCAAAAATATATTTTCTGTTGTGAGGCAGGAAGAAGCGTCTGGCGAATATGTCCGCGCCACCTCGGCGTCGCCCGGGCCAGAGGCAATTCTTTCAAATACGAGTGCATAAGATGTTGCTTCTTGAAACATTTTATATTATAAGAAGTATTGGTTAGCCAGACGTCAAAATTTTATACTTTCTCTCTCTGTGGTCGTTCCCTCATCACTGAAGATTGTAGTCATCTTCTGATGAGGTTGCTGGTTTTTTTAAGACGAAAAAGGGACGAGACGAGCAGGACGTTCAGCTCATTGTGATTGATACGCCCTGCCCATTACAATGCAGCGCCACTCAGGATTCTTGGAAAACCCTAAATTCTGAGCAGCAATACAATTGCGCTCGTCACCTCGAGACATAAAATGTTAAGTCTCGTTTACCCAGTGATTTCACTAGCGCCCTTCAGAGGGACACACAATAATGCTTACACATTACTGTTTGACGTTGTTGGACCCACAATCTGGACGGCATTCTGTGCAAAGAAGCCTCCCACAGGAAGTCTACTGAAACTATCGCCTCTTACGACACCCTCGAGCCTAGGAATTTCCTATACATTTTATGCCCCTGGGAAGCACAGGGCAAAGGGTATACTGATACACGTTACAATCTGCCTCCATCGGTGCCTGGCCATTCGCTCTCTTACAACCGAGCAGAACTTAGTCGGGGGTGGGCCTTTTACTTGATCGCTCCATCTGGTAGGGGACCGTCCACCAGTTCGTTTGCCTTCACATTGTTCCCAACTACAATCATCTTTTCAAATTAGACTACATATTCATTAAATTACTCGTTGCTTTTGAGCAGGTTTAATAAAAAAGGGGGGAATTCAATTTAGATACAATTTCTATACATTACATATGAAGATTTATCGATATTATAATACTAAGTTAAAAATGTTATCTTAAGTTATAAATGTTTCAAGCATCCAGTCAAAGTCCAAGTCGGGTAGTCTATGTGAGTACTGAAAATTAATTCATTTTATCCCTTATCTTCGAATCGAAGTGCAACTTTTTTTGTGGAATTTCCACCAAACAGACAGTTCACTCTTTCCAAAAAAATGATTAATATAGTAGAATGAGGACGAAATTAAGTCAATAAATAAAAGAATTATAGATAAATGTATTTATATTTTTGTAATTTACTGTTGTGATATATTAAAATTAATAGTATTAATATTACTATTAATAGTAATAGTATAAATTAATGTTTTAACATTTCAGAAAATTTATTGAATTAAGCGTGATTTTGCGTAATTCCATAATTATCTAAAATATGTTATGAATTAACACCTAAAACGTTGTGAGATGTTCAACAACAACCAGTCCTTTTAAATATATAGATATAAAAAGGAAAGCGCTTTTTAAGCGCTCATATTTTGGTATCTAGTTTGTAATTGCCAAATTTATGGCTGCCTACACTAACGCAATTGCGGCGAGGCGGTGTGTATCACTTCAAATTAGATTGCACTGTAAACGCTGTGGTGATAGTAAATTGACCCTTATTTATTACAGCATAAGTATCCCTTGTTAATTATGAGTCCTCAAGAAAAACAAGCTATGCAGTAAGAATTAAAGGATAAACTTTGTAATTGCCTTAAGTAGTTTTGCGGTTGAGTGCTTCAGGCTTTCTCTTTATGTTATCAACAACAAAGTTTATTTATGTTTGTTGTTCAACGTTCTCTACTCTCTCCGCTTTTTTACACGCTTTTTATTAGCTTTACCTGTATGTATGTTTGTTTGTAACTGACTCATTTGGGCGCGATTTTGACCCACTTTAAGCGGCCAGATTTCGTTCAAACTTCGTAGATTTATGATTACCGATGACAATACATTAATTTGCAAAATAATATATTTTGTACTTTATAAAATTTACATCTATCGTCTATAAGAAAGGAATTAATGTTAATTTTAAATTTTCAGCCATTATCTTAACCGATTTATGTAATATTAGGATTTCCTAATATTACATAAATCATAATCGGACGAATACCAAAGAGAATTTGTGTATATTTTGAATGCGCCTTTACAGTAATAATAAAACCCATATTTTTAATGGATATATGTATTAAGATGTTTCCTAAAATTTTATGTATTTATTTTTATATTTATATAAACATAAATAATATTTATAATAATATTAATAATTAAATTTATTTAAATCAATAATAATTATATATATTAAGTTTATTTAAATAAAAGCAGTGTTGGTAGGCAACCCACAAGGTGGAACGAAGATCTGGTCAAGATCGCCGGAATACGTTGGATGAGGGCAGAGCAGGACCAATCGTTGTGGAGATCTTTGTGGTAGGCCTTTGCCTAGTAGTGGACGTCTTCCGACTGATGATGATGACGATATAAACTTTTCTCATTTAAATAAGTAAATTTAAAGATTTGTTGCATCACTTTGTATATATTGTATTTAAATTATTGGCAACATGATGAATCTATAAATGTTTCCTGAACTTTGCATTTCCGACGATGTGGTAAATGATAAATTTGACATTCATAAGTGTTACTTTATTGACCAGTTACACTTATGAATTTCAAATAAGAAGTTACACTAAAATAAATAAAAATCAACAAAATAATTCCAAAACATTATAATATGCACTAAAAGGTAAATAAATACTTTCTTTCTCATTTACAATTTCACTATCACATTATATTTAGAGTTAGACACAAGTCAATCAAATTATTATGACAATATAATGTAGTTCCAATTATTGTTAGTTTTGGAGATTGAAAGATGCACTCGATAACTCTATAACTCGAGAGCGGCTTGCACAAACTTGATGAAAATTTATTTGTAGATTGAGTAATGGGTAGGCTTTTTAGACCTAGATAAATAAATAACTTTTGTTTAACCTTGACATAACTAACTGCTTATCTAAGTATTTTTATTATTATTGCGTTAAGCGATAGACGATTGTATTAATAATTTTAATCCCGCAGAATATATTTCCAATCGTATTACAAAAACGGTTTCTCTACACTTTGCAACGGGTACAGGAAAAGTAAAATAAATTTTCGCTCACGTAAACTTATATTACCTGAATGAGCGTTTAAATTGTCTGCTCTTGTTACAAATGTGCTTGAAATTTAAAAACAAATGTTGAGTCTGCGAACCATAACTCCTCTAATTGCACCTATTTTACTAACCAGTTGGATGTACTGGAGAGCAAGGCACGAATTTTCTATTTAAAATGATTTCGTGTTTGGTACAAATTGAGTATTTTTTACTTTGCAATTATTCTCCAGTATGATCTATAGAAATGTTATAAAAAGATGAACTTTTTTTATGACAATAAGGGACGCGAGGAACAGGACGTTCAGCTGATGGTAATTGATACGCCCTGCTTATTAAAATGCAGTACCGCTCAGGATTCTTTAAAAAACCCAAAAATTCTGAGCGGCACTACAGTTCCACTCGTCTCCAATTGGCAAAACTTCGAAACTCTCTATTCAAAATTATTATAATAAATGTTAGTGAAGAAATTTAAATGAATAAAAACGAAGAAGTGCTAAAAGCTAGTGTGAAATATGTTTTGGAGTGAATACATATTTTGTAAAACCTTGACAATTATTAAATGGCTGCATTTAGTGCTCAACCGACGGTCAGCGCTGATGTCGGTCGAGCGTAGCTATTACTATGAAAACATGATATGAGCGCGTTCAGTCTACGCTACGCGCGTATAGCTACGTCGCGCTGACGAGAATAGTCGGTAGAGCTCGTCGGTCGGTCCGCTGACGCGCTATGGCGATAAATTAGAGCGACGTTCAGTGCGACGCTGACCGAGCGATAGACCGTACGCGCGTGTGTAACATCGTCATCAAAAAAATCGTAAAGCCCTATTATTATATTGTTGCAATTTTAGATAGCAGCAAAATGTATTTAGGATGAATGCTTATATGACCACTACCGACTAAAAACTATTGTGGAGGCTCAACAGCTTTCCCAGCGAAGCCAGACGGGTGCCGTGGAGACCATTGTAATTTAAATTGTTGCTATTCGTATAATTTTTAACGGTTTATTTTTTTATGTTTGTTCCCCCAGAACTTTCGTCTGGGTGAACCGATTTAAATGATTCTTTTTTATTTAAAAGCTGGTACTTTCGTCCAGTTCTGACAATGGCATCCATGAATAAATTATATAAGTCTTAATTTTGCACAAAGTAAGTAAGTAAGTAACCAATTTCGAATATTCATATTTTTTGGAAAGGATTACTGTTTAAAAGGATTAACATTAGTGTATGTAATACTACAAATAATTTCGTATTCTTCTACTTCTTCGACTGTCAACAAGTTAATCAAATTATTATGACGATATAATGTAGTGATAATTATTGTTATTGTTGGAAATCAAAAGATCGTGCAAGCCACTCTACAACTCGAGAGCGGCTTGCACGATCTTGATGAAAATTGATTTGTATATCATGTGACTAATGGATAGGCTATTTCGTAAATATATTCTTTCCGCGGCTTGTTGTGGCTTAAATGTATAAGGTGTGAATAAAATTTTATGATTGATTGTTTTATAACTTATATATATATATAAGGCGTGAAAGCATAACAAACTCTTGTAATATTTTGAGGTCTTTTTGCACTGTTAACGTTTTTTATGCGTAAAAACCAGTCTAGATTCAACAACAAAAAGTATGGTCGTATCCGCTACTTATCGTAGTCTTAAGAAATAAATTTCTTAAATAAATCTCTAACATACTATCTTATCTATACTAATATATAAAGCTGCAGTGTTTGTTTGTTTGTTTGTTTGTTTGTTTGAACGCGCTAATCTCTGGTACTACTGGTCCGATTTGAATGATTCTTTCAGTGTTGGGTAGTCCATTTATCGAGGAAGGCTATAGGCTATGTTCAAAATTAGGGATCCGTAATAAAATTGCTAGTTTGTAACACAAGGTGTAAAATCGAAAACATATTTTTGCGTGCGCTGCAAAAACTATTGACAATAGAACAAAATGATGTACAGGCTATAATATAGGCAATATTTTATTACTGATAAAACTATCGCGTGAATTATACTTTATATGGCAAAACAACGTTTGTTGGTCAGCTAGTTAAAATATATGTTAGGGACATTTGAGAAAGCATTAAGCTATGTACTGATAGTTTAGCACTATCCTACTACATATGTATCACTAATGTTAATGTTAATAATAATAATGTTAATGTTAGATGTTTGAGGAAATATACTTCAAAGATTGCCTGTTCTTCATTCGAGGATGACGAGGATCTTGTTGAAAATTGCCGGGAAAATATCACGCTAATGCTTCCATAACACGAAAAACATTGTCGACCTATATTATAAAATGAATTATTTTGTTATCAGGTATGTACTAACCTATATTCGAATGAAGTAGAGGTATGTTTATATTTACTTTTGTATATTTACTTCTTTTATTATAAGTTCTTCTATAAGAACTAGAAAAAATATTATACATTTTTTTATTTATTTACTTAATATTTACAATACTATGACTGCATAAACTATCATAACGTAGAATCGTACCACGAGTACTGGCAGCATTTCCGCGTTACATAGCTAGGCTAATCCGTTGACCGAAATAGCTGCCAGCGGTTGGCTTGCCAGTAGCCTAATTCAGGTGTGAAGATAGTACTTTAAGAGCGGCAAATGCCCTGCGGATAACTTCATATTTTATTAAATATGACATAAAGTAAGAGTAAAATATTTAGTTAGTTAAATTTTTGAAGTCTCAATATACTTACAATTTTCGTTGCCGAAGTTATTGTATAAAGAGATTATGATTTTTAATGTATATGTTGAGTCATATGGCGCATAGTTCATTTATGACATTTAAAAGATAGATTAATACATAGAAATCTAAACGTGCTAATTCCTTGCCGCACTTTCAACTATAGCTTTGTTATTAATAAACGTGAAATAATTTATTCCAAGTTTAAAACTTTTTGTCTTTATTACAGAATTACATGACAGGGAGAAGTAATTTTAAACATGGATTAACTTTTTGCGTTTATTAATAAGACTATGTGTGCATACATTTCTTTGCTTTTTAAAATTCTAATTAAGAATTTAATTTTGTTTTTATAAACTAACCAAATACAATATTTTTCTGAGCAGAATATAATAATATAATCCATATTAAAAATTGAATAAAGTTGGGAGAAATATTGTGTTTACTATCCTGAATTCAACCGAACTTGTGATTGGGGTTTAGGGAACGATAAATCCTGTTTATGACCCAATTTTTGTCCAATAAACGGTAGAATTTGTAATATCAACATAATGTATTGGGTGCTTCTTTTGGTAAGCGTTGTTGATATTTTGATGAATAAATTGTGTTATTATATTATGAATTAATTTGGACTTAATTTTGAACTCTGTTGCCTGTCTGTAAATATGTAGTGTTATTATGCCATCAAAAACATAACTTGTAAAAAAAAACAAGTTTCGCAACTCTCCATTAATTGTTGTGAGATCCATGTAAGAAATACCAAATGATTCAGTTCCAACATAGCAGTATTTCTGTCGTTTTCACGTAATAAACTAACCTACCAACATCTTATAGTGACCACATTAATTTTGAAATTACTTTATCCTTCAATTTTATTCCTTATCCCTCAACTTTGGGCGAAGTACACCAGGCGTGCCATCAACAACATCAGTTGCCTCGGTACTTTACGCGTCGGCCATGTTCGCGGAGGCCAGAGTACCGGATTCCTTTGCGATCATGAAATCGCGTATCACAACATTCTGGAGCCGATTGCTAGAATCCAAGAATAACATCTTGAGCACGCTGGCCGGGTGTCTAGATTGGTCAATTAACAAGCATTGGCGTTCAGTGCACCAGGAGGCTCATAGGAAATAAATAGACCTGAATACAGAACTGTATTTTAATATATTTAATTGTTAATTTAATTGTATTATATTATTTAATTTTATACATATATGATTGTCATTTTAACTGTAGGCATACCTTTTAATAAATATATATTATTATTATAATTCATTTAATAAATAGATTAACTTCGCCAATGAATCTAATTTAATATAATATGTATTACGAAGTAATAAAGGTCGAAAATGGCCTGAACTGCTTGGAGAAAATTATAGAGAAAAAACATAAGGTAGTATTGTTTGCGAACGACACTTCACTGATTTTCAAAGTGAAAAAAAACCAAGCTATGTATGACGAAGTGAACGATATTTTATCTGACATCGTGTACTGGTTTAGCGCTAATAGCCTATTGTTAAATAGCAAGAAAACTAAATACATGAAATTTACCGTACCAAATGTCAAAAATGTAAATGCAAATGTTTTGTTAAACGGAGAGGTGATAGAACTGGTGGAATCTGCTATATTTCTTGGCATAACTCTAGATTCCAAATTACAATTGTGGGGCCCCCATATTGAAGGATTGGCGAACAGACTTAGTTCTGCAGCATACGCGGTTAAAAAGATTAGACAATTAACTGACATAGATACGGCGCGACAAGTATACTTTACTTATTTCCATAGTATTATCTCCTATGGTATATTGCTATGGGGCAACGCTGCCGATATTAGTACAATATTTGTGCTGCAGAAGAGGGCTATTCGCGCTATTTATAACCTAGGTCCCAAAGAATCATTGAGAGCAAAATTCAAAGAAATTAACATCTTGACTGTTGCTTCTCAATATATTCTTGATAATGTAATATAATATGTTCATAGGCACATAAGTGAATTTGCCAGAAACTGTCACAACCATAATGTTAACACCAGGAACAGACATAAACTGATGATGCCTACTACTCGGTTAAGTCGAGTTAGTAAGTCTTTTGTGGGGCGATGTATATGCTTTTACAACAAGATCCCAGAAAATGTTCAAAACAAAAGTATTACGTTATTCAAAAGAATTGTTAAAAAACGTTTGTGTGGTAAAGGTTACTATAGCATAAATTACTTTATTAATGCTACCACAGATTGGGAATGGAGTGACCGCCCTCAGGCTATTAAATAATAAGTTTAATTGTACAATATTACTTTGTAAACATATTTATTTGATAAAAAAAAAGCCCGCTGAGTTTGTTGCGCCCATTCTTCTCAGGTGTGAGGCATTCATTTTGAAATGGGTGGTAGTTTTTTGACTTTCAATAAGTGATGTTACATCATATTTTGAATAAAAATATTTGAATTTGAATTTGAAAAAGCATTGTACGGCCGTGCTGCTTGTTTTTGCTGGACTCGGTGGGGGCATTCCCCCAGCATAATTTGACTACAGAATGAAATCTGTTTAAGGCAACACTTAATGCCAGCTACCTTGAGGGAATGGGAAGGAAAGGAAAATATTTCCAATAGTTAACGCCTGATATCAATGCATTTTTGCTCTCTTTAGAAGTTTAGACATGGCTTTAAAAATAAATTACAATATGTTTTACAAAACAATATTTAGATATTCATATTAATTTATATTAATATTTTGTATTGTATTGTAAAATTGTCTTTTTTACCATTTAATTTATTGAATAATTATTAATTGATTAGATGGGATGTACGATTTCAAATAATGAAAAATCCTATTAATCTGCCGCTTAACACAATTCATCTTCATTTAGCTTGATTTCGTCGTGCCATAGTGTATGTTGCCTGACTACTTTTCTTCTTTTTTCATCACAGAGATTTCCATTTAAGAGCATATACACTCTTTTTAATGACTCTTTTCTGATGGTGAGACAGACATTTAAGATTGTGGCGCGTGTTACGATCAGTAACCCTATTCTCGTTACGAAACGAGAATGTGATCGAAGCGAACTTGTTTGAAAATGTAAAATTTCGTATTCTTGTAACACAAATTAACAGTTCAGTTCAAAAAGTGATGAAGTTACGTGCCGACTTAAGGAAATCGTATGATGCGTTATCTCGTAAGAACATCGAATAAGAATTGTTAAGAGATGCGTGTACGTAAACTGCAAAATAAAGTCTTTTGGTTGAGTTGACAACTTAAAACATCATATAATAGAGCCACGGACGAGTAAAAAAAAGAAGGACTCCGCGCCGTGATATTAGCAAATGAAGCACCGTTATGCTAGTATGTGTGCAGTTTACGGGGGATACTAGTTACACAATTTTTCTCCCTTAAATAATCATATATGGCCACAAACACTTATAACAACAACAAGTATCGTTTTTTCACTTTTTCACAACGCACGACAGCATTTTTAAAATATTTTATTGAGACGCAAATTGATCTCTCACAGACAATTCAGATAATGGCGGCCTGTAGTAGTGTAAGCGTATGCGTGGGGCTATTTATTTACACGTTAATCGGCTTGTTTTGGTGCTACACCGTTATGTAAGGTGACAAGGAGTCCTTCTTTTTTTAGTGAATAAAGCAAAGATATCCCTTTTAATAGTTGAAAAAAAATTTTAGATTGGTTTCAACAATATTGCTAACTTTGTGCGTGCTTGTCGATCACGCGCGGCTCCAATTCAGTTTACGTTCTTGGGAAATTACAAGAGAATACGAATCTAGAATAAGCCGTGGATAGAATCAGAACTGAACGTCAATGATTTTAAAATTTTGTGAATAGGAACAGTTCAAAAAGATCTTGGGAACAGTTGGGACGTGATAAAATCGATACACACCATGAAGCGACGATTTAAGAAATCGTGCATTTTTTAAGTAATCCCGTTTATATTCTAAAACAAAGTCCTACGCCGCGTCTGTCTGTCTGTCTGTTTGGGATAAACCCAAAAACCACCGCACCGATTTTCATGCTGTTCACCATGGATAGCGTAGTTCTCCAGGAAGATTTAAGTATACAATTTGTTTAGTTTACAATTTTATATACAATAACGATCTTTGTTGGATACAACTCCGAAAAAGATAAGTCGTCTAGGAGCTTTCAACGAATACTCTGGCTAAAACCTTTGAGATATAACAAAATAATGTATAGCAATTGTATTATATAAGTCTACATAAAAGCCTCTTAAGGATAACAGACTATATCTATTTTAATTCTTTAAAAAATTGGCAATTATAAAACAATATTGTAAAAGCTGTGTACATAAATACAATATTAATCCTTATCTCTTTTTTTATGCCTTTTATCATTTTATTAAGTACTACATATTATAATATCATTCAGAAATACGTTTTTATTTAAGTTTTAACTCATTAACTTTATTTCCAAACACTTACTACTATATTTTTTTTTCTATTGACAGAACAGTGTCTGTCTGGTCAGCTAGTTAATAATTAAATTATTTTCTGATGGCAGTCATAACTTACATTAAATTGAACCAAATCTTAGAACATGTTACTAGTGATGTCGTAAGGCCACGTCAGCACAAAACGCTGTCAGAGTGGAGATATAGAGCCTCGTTGACAACGTACATAAGTCAGATTACGTTGTCAACCTCGACATATGGTATTTATTGATGCATAAAGCTGATAGTACACAAGCCATTTGAGCTATTCAATTTGAATGAACGACGAGGTGAATTTTTGTACACTTATTTTATATTTTAAATATTGCTATTACATTTATTATTAATATATTGGAGTGATAATGTGTTATGGGAGTGTAAATCGCTTTGTAACGTAACGCGTTACGGCGCCAGTTTGTCTGACTTCCCTTTCTCTCACGCATACGACAGTTGTAGGCACGTTCCTCTTCTCTCACTCTAATTATTATTATTTATAATAGGCCTCAATAGGGCAACTGGAAACCCAAGAACTGGCAGCTATTTCGTCCAACAGATTTTAGACCAGGAGAGACGGAACAGATTTTTTGATGAGAGTAAACCTGGATCCAACTGGTATGTTCCGTTGCCAAGATTTTCTTCTTTTTCTTTGTCTTCTTTATTTTCCTCCATCTTGCCTATTATGTTGAGCTGAAAGCATATTTTTTTAGCTGTTTATTGAGATCAAATGTGACAATCATTATGTTAGGTGACAATCATAATGTTAACACTAGGAACAAACATAAACTTTAACTCGGCTAAGTCGAGTTACTAAGTCTTTTGTGGGGCAATGTATTTTCTTTTACAACAAGATCCAAGAAAATGTTCAAAACAAAGGTATTAGGACATACAAAATAATTGTTAAAAAACGTTTGTGTGGTAAGGTATAACATAAAATATGACTTTCTTAATGATACCACGGATTGAGCGACCGCGCTCTGGCTATTAAATAATAAGTGTAATTGTAGAACATTACTTTGTAAACATATTTTTGATGGAAAAAAAGCCCCCTGAGTTTGTAGCACCCATTCTTCTCAGGTCTGAGGCATTATTTTTGGAATGGGTGGTAGTTTTAGACTTTCAATAAGTGATGTCACATCCTATTTTGAATAAAAATATTTGAATTTGAAAAAAACTAAAATGATTATTGTTATAAGTAAATAGCACTTCATTTAATCAAGCTGTTTGCTCGCAAAAGCAGAATACAATTTGAATAAACATTAACACTTAACTAAACAGCGTTGGGAAGCAACGCTTATCTTTATGTCTCTAGGGTGCATCTAAATGTACTCTACAGCTGTGTGCGTTGGCTTTCTACAGCCTTACAAAAACAAAGCCTTATTATAATTTACAAAACATACACAAGAAGATACAATTCTGTATTGTTTATGGCTAGCAGCAAATTCTTTTTGTGTATGCATCTCACTGGCTCTGCATATTATGAATATGCTGTAAGTAGAAAACATGATGACAACTCAATGTTGTGCCTAACTTTTTAAACATTTTTTAACCAACTTCAAAAAAGGAGGAGGTTCTCAATTCGTTGGTATTTATTTTTATGTTTGTTACCACAAAACTTTCGACTGGGTGAACCGATTTTGATAATTCTTTTTTTATTTGAAAGCTGGTGCTTCTCGCGTGGTCCCATTGTAATTTTTTCCAGATCTGACAATGGCATCCATGAGAAAACCATAAAAGTCTTAAATTTGCTATACGTAAGTGGATATTATATATATATTTTTTTGTTCAAATTTATTTTTTATGATAATAAAGGACGAGACGAGCAGGACGTTCAGCTGATGGCAATTGATTGCCTTGCCCATTACAATGCAGTTCATCATCAGTCGGAAGACGACCACTGCTTGACAAAGGCCTCCCCAATGATTTCCACGACGATCGGTCCTGCGCTGCCCATATCCAACGTATTCTGGCGATCTTGACCAGATCTTCAGTCCATCTTGTGGGGGCCTACCAACGCTGTGTCTTCCAGGACGTGGTCGCGATTCAAGGACTTAACTGGCCCAACGGCCATCTGTCCGTCGAGCTATGTCCCCTACTCACGCCTGCCACTTGATCGATGTCGGTAACTTTAGTTCTCCTACGGATCTCCTCCTCTCTGATTCGATGAGGGAAACTCCGAGCATAGCCCTCTACATTGCCCTCTGAGAGACCATGAGCTTTCTCATAAAACCTAATTATAATTATTATTGTATCGTAATTATCTTAGGTCTTTATAATTTGAATGTTTATTTAATCCTTTGTTTCTGTTTCTCCAATAAAGTACATAAAAAAATAAATAGAAGGGAGATTGAAAAGCATCCATGCTGGGTGAAAGGATTTTTAAGAGTGGAAGAAGCCTTTAAAATATGTGGGTACCGACACAAATATAGATATGCAACAACTTCGGAATAAAGTCGAGTATCGAAATTCAAATATTTTTATTCAAAATAGGATGAGACATCACATATTGAAAGTCAAAAAAACTAACACCCATTCCAAAATGAATGCCTCAGGCCTGAGAAGAACGGGTGCAACAAACTCAGCGGGCTTTTACTTTAATCAAAAAATATATAACGTTGTACAATTAAACTTACTATTTAATAGCCTGAGGGCGGTCGCTTTATTAAGAAAGTCATTTATGTTATAGTAACCTTTACCACACAAACGTCTTTTAACAATTCTTTTACGTAATAACATTATACTTTTGTTTAACATATATATACAATAACGTTCATTTTCTGGGTTCTTGTTGTAAAAGCATATACATCGCCCCACAAAAGTCTTACTAACTCGACTTAGCCGAGTAGTAGGCATTATAAGCTTATGTCTATACCTGGTGTTAACATAATGGTATTTACTTATGTGCCTATGAAAATATATTACATTATCAAGAATATATTGAGAAGCAACAGTCAAGATGTTAATTTCTTTGAATTTTGCTCTCAATGATTTTTAGGACATAGGTTATAAATAGCGCGAATAGCCCTTTTCTGCAGCACAAATATTGTATTAATATCGGCAGCGTTGCCCCATAGCAATATACTATAGGACATAATACTATGGAAATAACTAAAGTATACTAGTCGCGCCGTATCTATGTCAGTAAATTGTCTAATCATTTTAACTGCGTATGCTGCAGAACTAACGGCCGTTCCCGTTATGCTATCTACAGATAGAAATAAAATACTACCTTCTACTGTCAGTAATTAGCTTTCAATAATCTGAAGCTGTCCCAACATACCCGATAATTCATTATTATCGCCTTATATTGGGATGCGTGAATTGAAATTTCTATACAAACTTCTATCGCTGGTAAGCTATAAGTCGTCCCATTGACAGACAGCGTATACGGATAAGATGAGTTACCGTCGATAAGTTTATTGGGACAGAGGAGTAAACGATAGTTACGATTTTTATCTCAAGTAAGAGATAGACTGAATATTGCGAACGGCCGTTATTATGTTCGCCAATCCTTCACTATTCAATCCTTAGCTATATTAGTCGTTTTATATATAATACTAGCTGACCCAGCAAACGTTGTATTGCCGATATTAAAATCGCGATACAAAAGTAACTGTTGATTGTAGATGGGTGAAAATTTGAAGTTGTATGTATTTTTTAATGCTGACTCATAATCAAACAAATTAAAAAAAAAAATGTTAAAAAAATTAAAAGTGACTACCCTTAACATTTAGGGGGATGAAAAATAGATGTTGTCCGATTCTCAGACCTACCCAATATGCACTCAAAATTACATGAGAATCGGTCAAGACGTATCGGAGGAGTTCAAAGTTAAACACCATGACACGAGAATTTTATATATTACATGAAAAGGGATGACCTGTGAATACTGATACTTGTTATACGGGTCTGAATAAACACGACATAGTTTTAAGTCTACGATATACCCCGCGCTGTTATTGATTAAAGTTCGGACTTCGGTAAAGTAAATACGTTCCACTATTCATACAAAATGCATGGAAAGCTTTGTTCGTGTACTTCCGTATACTCTCCGCAGGTGTATGCGATAATTTAACAATGGATTTATCGTGTGCTCATCAAAGATGGGTGAAAATAAAACAGAAATTCTGTACGAGTTAAAATTTTAGTTGTTATCTACACTATATATTTTACATCATGTGACTAGTATATGTATTATTCAAACAAAACAAATCTTGTAACTATATTAACAATAGACTACATAAAATTAAAACTATCATTACGTGGAAGCGTACCAAGAATACTGGCAGCATTACCGCGTTGGATAGCAATTTTATTTTGACATTATTACTTTACATCATTATTTATATATATAAAATTATATTTAATTAAAAATCTTCACCATCGAGCGTGGGGCTAACTGGATGGTATGCGTTCATCCCCAGCTATTGCGTCATAAATTCATTGATCGAGTTTTTAAAGTGAAAACTTCTTTGTGCACCTAAAAAACATAAATCTGGTACAATCTATATTACTCACATACTAGCCACGTGCCAACGTTACCTAAGTTACCTGACACCTACTTATCCCACGCCGAATTTAGGATCAGTTTTGAAATCCAAGATGGCCGCTGCGCAAAATTATGATTTCAACAATATGGATATCGTATCTGAGGTTCTCAAGGGTGCAGAGAACGAAGTTGGGATAATTTTTAAAATCCAAAATGGCTGCCGCGCGAAATTATGATGTCAACGATATGGATATCTTGTCTGAGGTTCTCGAGGGTGCCGAGAACGTATTTGGGATCATTTTTGAAATCCAAGAAGCTGCGCCGCAAAGTAATTTTGAGGCTATACGTAGGTATGCGTGGTGGTTATAATGATAACCCTAATGCCAAACAACTAAAGCATTTTTTGGAAATTGTCGTGAAAATATGGAAATCGTTGAAATCAGGGAACTTCGTGCTAACGAACACGAACACGAAACACTACAAAAGTTAGTACTTATTTTGATGTGTTCTTCTTCACTGCATAACATAATTACAACTGCTCTGCGACTGATGATGCAAATGAATGAAAGTGACGGTTATATTGTAGATAACTTAGAAGAAAATGGAGGCATAATGTCTCGTTTACTCGATCATAACCAAGTTTGTGAACATATATAGCAAATAATTAAAGATATAGCTGGTTTTGTGGTGAGATATCTAAGTCACCATTTAAAAAGCATGGGTTGCATCGACTTGTTAACTGAATATTTAGTTTGAATACCACAAATTAGTAAGCCCATGAGATGGAGGTGGAATAAAATATATGCCTCAAGCGACGTATATGAGGTTTGTAAAGCTGAAGAAATTGAAATATAATATGTTATGTAATTGTTTACATTAAAAGATTAACAAGAAAAGACAGAAACGATTTACTGGACTCCTGTTTAAATAGTTGATTGACAAAAAAAAATATAGTGTTAAGGATTTTTTTAATTTTAAGTAAACTTTTTTCATGCTTATTTAAATTAGCCGAATAGAAGGCACTACAATAAATTTAAGATCTATAATGTATACTGTATTCGACGCAATAAATAAATTTCATTTCATTCCATTTCAAAACATTAAATAATTTTTAAGGTTGGTGAAAAATAGAAAACCTTACATTTATCCTGATACGCCTGATACTCTATATCCATCTCAATCTCTCGTAGCCCTCTCCTACCCCTGATTAAAAAGACTCATTTGAAAAGTATTGAATTTGATGAAATTTGAATTGTTTTCAACATACTAATTCTTTTTTATGTATTTATAAATAACAGTTTACATAAAGCGACTGTTTATTTTGTCAATACTTTTCAATGAGTCTTTTTAATCAGCAACTTATCAGAAGTTTCACTTCTACCGTGTGTGGTTTGCACACACATATTTTAGTTAAATAGTGTGCATCCCACCTGTGCGTCCATTAAATGTTGCCACCAGGCTGCATAATAAAACGACATAAATTGACAGCCAGACAGGGATTTTACCATTGTGAGTATTCTTCGGTTTGAAGGGCGCCATAGCTAATACTGGTCTTATGATACTTAGCATCTGATGTATCAAAGTGAAGAGATCAATTGCGATACCATTCACAATTTTGGATTCAATCAAGATTGATCGACACTACATTCTAATGGGCGTCGGTAAGGTAAGGTAAGGTATAAGGTTTACGTCGTCCCATTGGCCTATAGCGTGTACGGATAAGGTGAGTTACCGTCGATAAGTTTATTGGGACAGAAAAGTCAACGATAGTTACGATTTTTATCTCAAGTAAGACATAGACTGAATATTGGGAACGGCCGCTATAGATCTCAGCTTGAGAATCTATAGTATATTATTTTAAGGACACTTTACTCTGCGGATTGCGTATTTTGGAATCAGTTTGTGAATTGATCGATGATAAAATAAATCTGAGCGGAGGTAAACTACGTTAAAATAAACTTAATACTTGACATAAAATGACAAAGATATTAAACCAATATTAATTAACAATTAACCAGTGGGAGGCTTCTTTGCACAGGATGTCGGCTAGATTATGGGTACCAACAACGGAGCCTATTTCTGCCGTAAAGCAGTAATGTGTAAACATTATTGTGTTTCGGTCTGAAGGGCGCCGTAGCTAGTGAAATTACTGGGCAAAAGAGACTTAACATCTTATGTCTCAAGGTGAAGAGCGCAATTGTAGTGCCGCTCAGAATTTTTGGGTTTTTCAAGAATCCTGAGCGGCACTGCATTTGTAATGGGCGTATTAATTACCATCAGCTGAACGTCCTGCTCTTCTAGTCCCTTATTTTCATTAAAAAAAATAACAGTAGAATAATGACGTTACTAATTCCTTTCCCAAATAATCAATGAGTTAGCTTTTAGCATTAATCAGTTTCCAAACACTAGCCGAGATAGAATTTATTCAAGGTGTAAGTTTAGTTTGAGTACGTAATGGAGAAGTTTGTTTTGAAGTTCGGTTTAATATTGGCTGAAGCATGTGAGGCTTTCCTTGTGTGCTTTTCGCTGGCGGGAAAGATAATATGCTGAATTTTCCCAACAAACATGTAGGAAATTTTCTGGCAACTAAGCATCGCTGCTTCCGGTCAGTTAGTGTTCTCGAAAATAACTGTAGTTTGTTGTACAATTTTTGTCGAAGTAAAGAATTTTGTTCGTTCATTAAATAAATAAATTTATTCAGAAGGAAGAAATATATTTTATGTTCTGTGCCAGCCTTTCATATTGGTTTGTAGTTTGATTCATCTCAGACCAATCAATGCTCCAAATTATGAGAATGAAATATTGATTAGAAATTAAAATGCAGTAACGTTTGTTCAAATGAATAACTCAGTGACGAGTGACTCTCTGAGCTAGAGGTCCCGGCATCGATTCGCGATTGGTGCAAACTCTTACCGTAATACCTAAGAACAATAGTTTTTTTTGTTACGGCAACTTTATAATATTGTAATGTGTTTTTTTTTTTTTATGGAATAGGAGGACAAACAAGCGGGTCACCTGGTGTTAAGTGATCACCGCCGCCCACATTCTCTTGGAACACCAGTGGAATCACAAGAGCATTGCCGGCCTATAAGGAAGGTGTACGCGTTTTTTGAAGGTACCAATGTCGTATCGTCCCGGAAACACCGCACAAGGAAGCTCATTCCACACCTTTGTAGTACGTGGAAGAAAGCTCCTTGAAAACCGCACTGTGGAGGACCGCCACACATCCAGATGGTGGGGATGATATCCTAATTTGTGCGAAGGTAGAATTCGGCGGCAGGAATCAGGTTTAACAGCTCTTCGGAACACTCCCCGTGATAAATGCGGTAGAAGACACACAATGAAGCGATGTCTCTACGCAACGCCAATTGATCCAGCCGTTCACAGAGCACTGGGTCCCCGACAATTTGAGCTGCTCTGCGTTGCACGCGGTCAAATGGAACGAGCTCATACTGGGGTACGCCAGACCAGAGATGACAGCAATACTCCATGTGTGGCCGGACCTGCGCTTTGTAGAGCGCTAGAATATGGGCCGGCTTGAAGTATTGCCGTGCTCTATTGATGACGCCCAGCTTCTTCGAAGCCAATTTGGCTTTACCCTCCAGATGGCCACGGAATTGGCAATCGCTCGAGATTTCGAGACCCAGTATTCCGATACTAGGCGAGGCTTTAAGGGAAGTGTTATCGAAGAGTGATGATACGACAAATGGGGTTTAGTGGTAAACGCGCAAACTTGAGTTTTCGGGGGGTTAAATTCGACAAGGTTCAATTTACCCCATTCCGCGACCTTCTCGAGAGAGGACTCGATAGAAGACACAAGTTTCTCCCGGCACTGGTCGACGTTTTCCCAAGAGAGACCTGCATGGCCCGTGTATACGGCATCACCAGTGCTGTCGTCTGCATAGCAATGTATGTTGGAGGTGTCCAACATATCATTGATATGCAGAAGAAATAGCGTGGGAGATAGCACACAGCCTTGGGGCACTCCAGCGTTCACGGGCTTGGAATTCGAGCAAAAACCGTCGACAACGACTTGTATGCTGCGTCCAGTGAGGAAGCTGGAGGTCCACTTGCATAAGCTCTCGGGAAGCCCAAATGATGGAAGTTTTAAGAGGAGTGCCTTGTGCCATACACCTTCGCTATAATCAGGCTAACTGCCAGGCCTTCCCCCTTGGTTTCAATAGACGCCGCCCATCTATGTGTTAGGTATACCAGAAGATCCCCTGCCGACCGACCATGGCGAAAGCCGTATTGTCGGTCGTTGATCAAATGGTGACCCTCTAGGTATACCAGAAAGTGAGGGTGTCATTCCTCATGTGCAACGGCGGCATGGACGGCTGGTTGAAGTTACTGAGAGTAGCTTTCGACAACGACCAGAACTTGCGTGTTCCGGTCGGGTAACTGGAAAGCTGATTTTGACGACGTGCTTTGACTTCGCACGGGCGATTTGCCGCTTAAAAAATCTGGAGGCACGGTTATATATCCTCTTAAGAACTTTGTATTTCGGATCCTTTGTGCCCAGCGCCGCAACCCAAGTTCAATACGCCTGTTTTTTGCAGTCAGATGCTGCTTTAACTGACACATCGAACCAGGGCTGTGATCTGCCACCGATCGCTTCTACAGAGCTTGGTATAAAAATATGCATGCCCTGCAGTATCACATCGGCTACTGCAACGGCGCAGGCACTAGGATCATCCGAAGGGAAACAAACCGTGCCCCATAGGATGCAAAAAAGGCCTATCCCAATCTGCTGACTTGTAGTGCCAGACGCGGCGGGTCGCTGGTCGTCTGCGACGTTGGCGTCGGATGGGCACTACACTCCTGACCAGGCAATGGTCGAACGTTTCGAGAGGGGCGTTGACAAAGACTGGTAACCATCGGGATGTGTAGTCAGCAGAAGATCTAATAAGGACGGCATGTGGCTATCCACATCCGGGAACCGCGTTGGCGACTCAACCAATTGGGACAGACCATACGCCAATGCAAAATTATGCACAGACCGCCCTGCGTAGTCTGTGGTACGTGATTCAAGCCATTCGGCATTGTGCCCGTTGAAATCACCCAAGACTACGATTTCTGCGGAGGGGATCTGTGCAAGCACGTCGTCAATTGCCGTTTGAACGCAGCCCATGAGGTGATCGGTTTCTGCGTTACCACTATGGGACCTGTAGACGCGGTCCACTAAATCTACGCGGAGCCAGAGAGTAGACAGGTCCCTACCCTCAAAATTGCCGAGACGGCGACAGCAGATATCCTATATATATAGCAGGAATGGCCTCCGGTCCTCGACACTAACCTATGCGAAACAGCGGCACTAGGCCGCTACTTCACGCCGGTATTCTGTGCAAGTGTAGTAAGTAATCCGGACGAGTCTGGCCCGAGTCAGTATGTGTATTGGCTATTTGTAAATATGCTTGTGTGCGTCGCATCTTGACACTCAATAACATCTTTCAATTTTTGTAACTTATATACGCTTCGTGTTATTTTACATTGAAATTACTAAAATACAAAATACTTACTTATGATATGTGATCCCAGTGTCTTTCTTAAGAGGCGGGACTGCCCAAGTAAAAATTGAAATTTAGTTTAGTATGAAACTTGCAGTTATTTGACATAAGTTTGATATGTAGTAATCATAGTCTGCGATTGGTCACGAAGTAATCCACCTAAGTTCGAAAGCGAACAGTTGCTTAAAACGTAGTGAGTTTCGGCTATCTCCGTTTTTTACAAGATTATAGCCGTCATCTGTCAATCTATCAATGACTGCACGTTTCATACAATCGAATGAATTGCTTGTTTCTTAGAGAGTTTCGCTAGACTGGTTACCTGTTATGTATTGAGAGTATCACTTGCTAGACCTATATCTTGATGTCTTAGATTAAGGTCTTCGCTAATATATTACGCCCAAGTGGGTGTACTCGAGCCAGTCTCGAACAATGTATACGGTTAAACTTTGCTAATAATTGAAACTAATACCGGGTTGCGTAGTAAGACTATTGTAACAACTGCCCAAACCTTCCACAGCCACGACTTTTCTGCCAAACAGTGAGGTCGACACAATAGAAGAGGCACTGAAGCTGATCCGAGCGCAGAATGCGAAAACTGCTAAAGGCATTAATTATTACTTACATTATTACTGCAGTGCGTCATTGGATCGCGAGGCACGAGGGAGGACAAGGGAGGCCAAGTGGTCACTTTTTCTTGGACGATCCCTCCGCGGAGACCCTGAAAGAATCCGAGTGCAGAGCTACCCTTGGTTTTAGAATGATTAATTTTAAAATCAAGGGCGTATCTAAGGGTTCCGCATCAACGAGTTGACAGCAACCCATCCAGTCTAGCGGGCCTGTGGGGCCGGGAACCACGGACCCCGCAACGGCCGGTTACCCCCAAAACTATGACCCGGGGCAAAGGGCCGATGTCTAGGAGCGTCTCAGGTCCCCTCAGGGAAGAAAAGGATCAGAGTCGGGGTAATTCTGGCCGCGGGCGGAAACACCCCTACCAGAAGACAGACCGTCCTAAGCCTTCCACCTCCGTTGGGATCAAATGACGCACTGCAGTAATAGGGCGAGGATGCTACAGGCAAACCTCCACCACACCAAAGCTGCTACTGCAGTAATGGAGAAATGCCTCGCGAATAGAGAGATCCTCTTTGCCCTACTACAAGAGCCGTGGGTCAACACCGGCAAAATATTGGGACTGAACGCCGCTGGTAAGTTAATCTACAATACCATCGGATTAAAACCCAGAGCTTGCATAGTCTTCAACAAGAACACAAAATTTCTTACCTGTTACAGAGGTCTGCACCGACGACCTTGTAGCGGCGTACATTAATTTCAAGGGTTGGGAAGGTACCAAGGTGATCGTTTGCTCGGCGTACCTTCCATATGAAGAAAGAGACCCGAAACAGAATTAGCGAGAGTGGTCGAGTTTGCACGACGCAACAACGCCGAACTGATTGTCGGGGCCGACGTCAATGCGTACCACACAACTTGGGGAAGCAGCGACGTCAACGATAGAGGTAAGAAACTTCTTAATTTCTTAGAATAAGCCAAACTTCGTTACCACGACTAGGCAGGATATCCTAGATATTACATTCGCTACCGACTACATTGCCAGGCAAATATCAAACTGGCGAGTCAGTGATGAAATTTCACTATCGGATCACCGACACATAGCATTTGACCTCTTGGCTTGCCTCGAAAACCAAACATATAAGTTTAGGGATCTAAAGAAAACAAACTGGACTGTCTACAAAGACAAACTCAGGAGTAATTTGGAGAACATCCCTAAGTGCATCAGAACCCTGGATGAGCTAGAGTTGGAGTGAAAGTAACTTTGGATGGCATCACTGACGCCTATAAGACTAGCTGCCCACTCTCCATACAATACTCAAACAGGAAAGTGCCTTGGTGGAATTCAAACTTGAACAGGAACAGGAACTCAGGAAGAAATCTAGAAGGGTGTTTAACAGGGCTAAAAAGACCCAAGAATGGGAACCCTATAAAGAAGCCCGGACAGAATACAACAAAGAAGTATAGGAAGGCCAAACGAGCATCTCGTAAGAGGTTCTGCGAGGATTTATCAAAAACTCCTCAAGGAGCCCGAGTACACAAACTGCTCGCCAAGGACAAACCTAGACAAATCGGCCTGCTTAAGAGACTAGATGGATCTTTTACAGCAAACGAGGTAGAAAACGTAAGAGTACTGATGGCCCACCACTTTCCATTTCCTACCCATCAACCATCTGTAGCAACGCCTACACAACGGCCTCTTGTCGAGGATTGGCATAGAGGGGCAAAGATAATCAGACCCCTGGACATAAGGTGCGCCATCAAAACTCTGAAACCCTATAAGTCAAGCGGTCTAGACATCATTTTTCCAGCGCTTCTTCAAAAGGGCTTGGATATCCTAGTGCATTCACTCTGATAGTCAGGCAATGCTGCCTTATATTATAAGCCAATAGCATTATTGGCTTTAGACGCTGACTTAACGGCGTCTAAGTTAGTCAATAATTGGATTGAATGCCTGAATTCATTAGGCATGAAGAACAGAGTGATTCTCAGATGGGTCCTAGGGCATGCCGGAATCATAGGCAATGAAATGGCCGATGAGCTCGCAAGAGCTGGGGCTAAAGCAGTCCAATATGGTCCGGAACCCATTTATGGACTGACTAAGAGTGCCATCCGACACAGCCTGAGTAACCAATGTAAGCAAGAAACACTTAAACGCTGGAACAACTCTTCAGGTTTAAACCACTCTAAAGCACTGATAAGGGCATTCAACAGTTGTTATGCGAATGAAGCCCTATCTTTGAACAGGAAAAATCTATGCATACTCACTAGGATGCTAACCGGGCACTGTTGCCTAAACAAGCACCTCAGTGTGGTCGGCGTCAAAAACGACAAAACTTACAGATTCTGCCTTGAGGATGATGAAACGCCAATTCATCTACTCTGCGACTGCCGCCCACCGATGCATAAGCGTAACACAATCGTTGGCGACTACATCGTGCCCCCAGATGGTGTTTGCAACACTCGCGTCAAGGAGATACTGCGGTTCGTAAAGGCAGCAGGGCTTGACGACGAGCTATAGTATGAGTGGCGAACACAATAGTTCAATTCTGGACGCGGTGTTACTAGGAATCTTTAGGACTAGGAAATAGCCACCCTCTACAAATAATAATAATAAGACTAGTATGTATGTTACAAAATTGCCATTGAGTGTTAAGATGTCATACACACAAGCATCTAATAGTTGCCCTAATATAAAAGCTATTGTTCTTAGGTAGTGCGGTATCTAGTTAGAGCGCAGTGGAGACCAATCCTTAATCTAAGGAAATTTAATTCCTTTCTATTTTGTTTAAGCCTTTGTTATCTATTCTCTTTTGTTATTTCTAGATGTGGTGGCATCAATATCTTTTTATTCAAGTATAGATTTCTTACAAGCGCAACGTTTCCAAATTCGGTATTATGTAGTTATATTTTAAGTATAAATACAATACTGTCTTTCCATATTCATTTTATATAACTAGCTTCATATTTTAATACTGAATGAAATGAAACGAATGAATAATAACGCAACCTCACAAATCCACATAAAAGAATTGTAGTAGAGATTCTAGAAAATGAGATGTTATGATATGAAATCATTGAAGCATAACCGACCTAGCAGAATGAAAACCGGGTCAGAAACAATACGCATACAACTTAAAGTGAATGGAAATTTTTCCGCATTATAACTCTCGTCAATGTCGCAACAATGTAGAGTTTCATCAATAACATACATGGAGGCATCATTCAGCGATGTTTTAAAGAAAAATCTTTCACTTCGATAAGTTTTCATATGTTTTAAGACTCAAATGGGTCAGGTCTCGTCTATTGTTGCAATAAATACAACAATTAAGAAACAAACCGTGCCCCATAGGATGCAAAAAAGGCCTATCCCAATCTGCTGACTTGTAGTGCCAGACGCGGCGGGTCGCTGGTCGTCTGCGACGTTGGCGTCGGATGGGCACTACACTCCTGACCAGGCAATGGTCGAACGTTTCGAGAGGGGCGTTGACAAAGACTGGTAACCATCGGGATGTGTAGTCAGCAGAAGATCTAATAAGGACGGCATGTGGCTATCCACATCCGGGAACCGCGTTGGCGACTCAACCAATTGGGACAGACCATACGCCAATGCAAAATTATGCACAGACCGCCCTGCGTAGTCTGTGGTACGTGATTCAAGCCATTCGGCATTGTGCCCGTTGAAATCACCCAAGACTACGATTTCTGCGGAGGGGATCTGTGCAAGCACGTCGTCAATTGCCGTTTGAACGCAGCCCATGAGGTGATCGGTTTCTGCGTTACCACTATGGGACCTGTAGACGCGGTCCACTAAATCTACGCGGAGCCAGAGAGTAGACAGGTCCCTACCCTCAAAATTGCCGAGACGGCGACAGCAGATATCCTATATATATAGCAGGAATGGCCTCCGGTCCTCGACACTAACCTATGCGAAACAGCGGCACTAGGCCGCTACTTCACGCCGGTATTCTGTGCAAGTGTAGTAAGTAATCCGGACGAGTCTGGCCCGAGTCAGTATGTGTATTGGCTATTTGTAAATATGCTTGTGTGCGTCGCATCTTGACACTCAATAACATCTTTCAATTTTTGTAACTTATATACGCTTCGTGTTATTTTACATTGAAATTACTAAAATACAAAATACTTACTTATGATATGTGATCCCAGTGTCTTTCTTAAGAGGCGGGACTGCCCAAGTAAAAATTGAAATTTAGTTTAGTATGAAACTTGCAGTTATTTGACATAAGTTTGATATGTAGTAATCATAGTCTGCGATTGGTCACGAAGTAATCCACCTAAGTTCGAAAGCGAACAGTTGCTTAAAACGTAGTGAGTTTCGGCTATCTCCGTTTTTTACAAGATTATAGCCGTCATCTGTCAATCTATCAAAGACTGCACGTTTCATACAATCGAATGAATTGCTTGTTTCTTAGAGAGTTTCGCTAGACTGGTTACCTGTTATGTATTGAGAGTATCACTTGCTAGACCTATATCTTGATGTCTTAGATTAAGGTCTTCGCTAATATATTACGCCCAAGTGGGTGTACTCGAGCCAGTCTCGAACAATGTATACGGTTAAACTTTGCTAATAATTGAAACTAATACCGGGTTGCGTAGTAAGACTATTGTAACAACTGCCCAAACCTTCCACAGCCACGACTTTTCTGCCAAACAGTGAGGTCGACACAATAGAAGAGGCACTGAAGCTGATCCGAGCGCAGAATGCGAAAACTGCTAAAGGCATTAATTATTACTTACATTATTACTGCAGTGCGTCATTGGATCGCGAGGCACGAGGGAGGACAAGGGAGGCCAAGTGGTCACTTTTTCTTGGACGATCCCTCCGCGGAGACCCTGAAAGAATCCGAGTGCAGAGCTACCCTTGGTTTTAGAATGATTAATTTTAAAATCAAGGGCGTATCTAAGGGTTCCGCATCAACGAGTTGACAGCAACCCATCCAGTCTAGCGGGCCTGTGGGGCCGGGAACCACGGACCCCGCAACGGCCGGTTACCCCCAAAACTATGACCCGGGGCAAAGGGCCGATGTCTAGGAGCGTCTCAGGTCCCCTCAGGGAAGAAAAGGATCAGAGTCGGGGTAATTCTGGCCGCGGGCGGAAACACCCCTACCAGAAGACAGACCGTCCTAAGCCTTCCACCTCCGTTGGGATCAAATGACGCACT
Source organism: Leptidea sinapis (assembly GCF_905404315.1). NCBI lineage: Eukaryota > Metazoa > Arthropoda > Insecta > Lepidoptera > Pieridae > Leptidea > Leptidea sinapis. Next base: position 11,143,572 of record NC_066294.1, read on the forward strand.
GCAGTAATAGGGCGAGGATGCTACAGGCAAACCTCCACCACACCAAAGCTGCTACTGCAGTAATGGAGAAATGCCTCGCGAATAGAGAGATCCTCTTTGCCCTACTACAAGAGCCGTGGGTCAACACCGGCAAAATATTGGGACTGAACGCCGCTGGTAAGTTAATCTACAATACCATCGGATTAAAACCCAGAGCTTGCATAGTCTTCAACAAGAACACAAAATTTCTTACCTGTTACAGAGGTCTGCACCGACGACCTTGTCGCGGCGTACATTAATTTCAAGGGTTGGGAAGGTACCAAGGTGATCGTTTGCTCGGCGTACCTTCCATATGAAGAAAGAGACCCGAAACAGAATTAGCGAGAGTGGTCGAGTTTGCACGACGCAACAACGCCGAACTGATTGTCGGGGCCGACGTCAATGCGTACCACACAACTTGGGGAAGCAGCGACGTCAACGATAGAGGTAAGAAACTTCTTAATTTCTTAGAATAAGCCAAACTTCGTTACCACGACTAGGCAGGATATCCTAGATATTACATTCGCTACCGACTACATTGCCAGGCAAATATCAAACTGGCGAGTCAGTGATGAAATTTCACTATCGGATCACCGACACATAGCATTTGACCTCTTGGCTTGCCTCGAAAACCAAACATATAAGTTTAGGGATCTAAAGAAAACAAACTGGACTGTCTACAAAGACAAACTCAGGAGTAATTTGGAGAACATCCCTAAGTGCATCAGAACCCTGGATGAGCTAGAGTTGGAGTGAAAGTAACTTTGGATGGCATCACTGACGCCTATAAGACTAGCTGCCCACTCTCCATACAATACTCAAACAGGAAAGTGCCTTGGTGGAATTCAAACTTGAACAGGAACAGGAACTCAGGAAGAAATCTAGAAGGGTGTTTAACAGGGCTAAAAAGACCCAAGAATGGGAACCCTATAAAGAAGCCCGGACAGAATACAACAAAGAAGTATAGGAAGGCCAAACGAGCATCTCGTAAGAGGTTCTGCGAGGATTTATCAAAAACTCCTCAAGGAGCCCGAGTACACAAACTGCTCGCCAAGGACAAACCTAGACAAATCGGCCTGCTTAAGAGACTAGATGGATCTTTTACAGCAAACGAGGTAGAAAACGTAAGAGTACTGATGGCCCACCACTTTCCATTTCCTACCCATCAACCATCTGTAGCAACGCCTACACAACGGCCTCTTGTCGAGGATTGGCATAGAGGGGCAAAGATAATCAGACCCCTGGACATAAGGTGCGCCATCAAAACTCTGAAACCCTATAAGTCAAGCGGTCTAGACATCATTTTTCCAGCGCTTCTTCAAAAGGGCTTGGATATCCTAGTGCATTCACTCTGATAGTCAGGCAATGCTGCCTTATATTATAAGCCAATAGCATTATTGGCTTTAGACGCTGACTTAACGGCGTCTAAGTTAGTCAATAATTGGATTGAATGCCTGAATTCATTAGGCATGAAGAACAGAGTGATTCTCAGATGGGTCCTAGGGCATGCCGGAATCATAGGCAATGAAATGGCCGATGAGCTCGCAAGAGCTGGGGCTAAAGCAGTCCAATATGGTCCGGAACCCATTTATGGACTGACTAAGAGTGCCATCCGACACAGCCTGAGTAACCAATGTAAGCAAGAAACACTTAAACGCTGGAACAACTCTTCAGGTTTAAACCACTCTAAAGCACTGATAAGGGCATTCAACAGTTGTTATGCGAATGAAGCCCTATCTTTGAACAGGAAAAATCTATGCATACTCACTAGGATGCTAACCGGGCACTGTTGCCTAAACAAGCACCTCAGTGTGGTCGGCGTCAAAAACGACAAAACTTACAGATTCTGCCTTGAGGATGATGAAACGCCAATTCATCTACTCTGCGACTGCCGCCCACCGATGCATAAGCGTAACACAATCGTTGGCGACTACATCGTGCCCCCAGATGGTGTTTGCAACACTCGCGTCAAGGAGATACTGCGGTTCGTAAAGGCAGCAGGGCTTGACGACGAGCTATAGTATGAGTGGCGAACACAATAGTTCAATTCTGGACGCGGTGTTACTAGGAATCTTTAGGACTAGGAAATAGCCACCCTCTACAAATAATAATAATAAGACTAGTATGTATGTTACAAAATTGCCATTGAGTGTTAAGATGTCATACACACAAGCATCTAATAGTTGCCCTAATATAAAAGCTATTGTTCTTAGGTAGTGCGGTATCTAGTTAGAGCGCAGTGGAGACCAATCCTTAATCTAAGGAAATTTAATTCCTTTCTATTTTGTTTAAGCCTTTGTTATCTATTCTCTTTTGTTATTTCTAGATGTGGTGGCATCAATATCTTTTTATTCAAGTATAGATTTCTTACAAGCGCAACGTTTCCAAATTCGGTATTATGTAGTTATATTTTAAGTATAAATACAATACTGTCTTTCCATATTCATTTTATATAACTAGCTTCATATTTTAATACTGAATGAAATGAAACGAATGAATAATAACGCAACCTCACAAATCCACATAAAAGAATTGTAGTAGAGATTCTAGAAAATGAGATGTTATGATATGAAATCATTGAAGCATAACCGACCTAGCAGAATGAAAACCGGGTCAGAAACAATACGCATACAACTTAAAGTGAATGGAAATTTTTCCGCATTATAACTCTCGTCAATGTCGCAACAATGTAGAGTTTCATCAATAACATACATGGAGGCATCATTCAGCGATGTTTTAAAGAAAAATCTTTCACTTCGATAAGTTTTCATATGTTTTAAGACTCAAATGGGTCAGGTCTCGTCTATTGTTGCAATAAATACAACAATGGGTAAACAGGAGCAGCCAGCCAATGGTTTTCTACGATGTATCTTTCTATGGTTTCTGTATTCAGCTTGTGAAAAGAAAATATAACGGAAAAATGGAGATAGATCGAGTTTCATACTATCTCGAATATCAATATTGTCTGCTTCAACTATTTTTAAGTTACTGTTATAGTCGATATAAGAGGAATCATTATAATAAATAGGTCAGGCATAATATTATAATTTGAGATTTGTATTTATTTTCTGTTAGATTTTTATCGTGTCTTTACTCGTGTGTTAATTTGCAATTCAAATATATTTAAAAGTTATGAATACTGTATGTTCAATATATTTTTTATACGAATACGGGACGAGACGAGCAGAACGTTCAGATTCTGATGGTAATTGTTACGCCCTGCCCCTCGCAATGGATTCTTGTAAAACCCAAAAGCGGCACTACAATTGCGCTCGTCACCCTGAGACATAATATGTTAAGTCTCATTTTTCTAGTAATTTCACTAGCTACTTATTATATAAATGAGATTTCTTCCTAAGTATCTACGCCTATTATTATATATGATAAGATTGGATTTTTTAGATTGGAAGACATTTCAATAAAAATCAGAAAAAGGTTTTATATTAAATATCATCAAATTAATAACATCCCACGTCCTATTCTCACACAAATTGTAATTCATTGTAACATAATAATACCCGCTATCAACATAATATCACAGGCGTGTAAGTCAAATTTACCCGCAGTCGAAATGTGATACATTATGTTATAACAACTCGAACAATAATCAAGGGAAATAATGAAGATACCTAAACAAAGGATTTATACGAGAATGAGTCGAAAGCAGTCTTATCAGCTGTGTCAATATTGAATTGTTACAGTCTTCGCGGATGTTTGGCGAAATAATACAATTAAAATATAATTAATTTTAGTAATATTATAAAACTTGGTATTTTTCCGCCGACTTCAAAATCTTTTTCACAGGGAGTGTTCCGAAGGGCTGTTTGACCTGATTCCTTCTGCCGAACCGCATTACGCGATAAAACTTAGATATCGTTCTATGGATGTGTGGAGTTTCTCAGCAGTACCGGATTCAACAAGCGCGGGGCCCATAGCATATTAAGAAAGTTCACCATTTTAAGTACTTGGACACTATGTCACCAAAGACCTCGAAGTCCAAATGGATATTGAGAGGGAACGCAGGGCACTGGCGGTAAGGAGTAATATGCTGGCTCGCAAATTTGCTCGATGTAGCAGCGAGGTAAAGACATCGCTTTTCAAAGCATATTGTCAAACCATCTATACGAGCAGCCTGTGGGTCAGATATACTCAAAGAACGCTTAGTGCCTTTCGCGTTCAGTACAATAATGGTTTCAGGTTGATGTTGGGGCTGCCTCGCTTTTGCAGTGCTTCAGAAATGTTCGCGGATGTGAGGGTGGACGGCTTCTATGTCATCCAACGTAATAGAACCGCGTCATTGCTGAAGAGGTTGCGGGGTACCCTTAACATCATTCTGCAAACCATTGCTAGTCATTATGATGCGCCAATTATAAAGGCATTTATGCTGCTTCATGTGCGTGTTTAGTTATAGTTTTACTAACGTAATTTTAGACATTTTACTAACAATTATTATGGATTAATGCCTAATTTATTACATTATTATTAGAGCAATCTCGTTTTGTTAATTACTTATAGAGAAGTATAGATAAGTTTGAGTTGCAGTTCTTTTTAACCGATTTCAAAAAAGGAGGAGGTTCTCAATTCGTCGGTATGTTTTTTATGTTTGTTACCTCAGAACTTTCGACTGGGTGAACCGATTTTGATAATTCTTTTTTTGTTATTAAGCTGTTGCTTCCCGTGTGGTCCCATTTGGTCCAGATATGACAATAGCATCCATGAGAAAACTATAAAAGTCTTAAATTTGCTACAAGTATGTGCGCGACAAATTTACGAATAACTCAATATCGTACCAACCGATTTCGATGATCCTTTTTTTATTGGAAAGGATATACTTCAAAGGTTGTTTGGTGAGAGTTTGGTTAGGTTGTGATTATGAGATCCATGACAAAGTAACGGAACTCTCTAATTCTTAGGACCCAATTAACAATAATCGACCGAATCTTTTTTATGCTATCCGGATATTGGAGTCACCTACCGTAACGTCGTTATCTTCAAGTTATGATCGTAGTCGAATATGATGTTCAATGGAATTCCTTAACGACTTACAGAAAAAGTGCGATCTGTAGAAGAAAGAGTTTCTAACGATGTGTAATCAAATTGCAATGCGCTTACGTTCATTGCGGAATTGCAAAATTTAGTAGATCTAGACATAGTAGTAAGTGTGTGTAGCAAGAATCAAAAAATAAAAAAAAAACAACAAAAACAATATATATACATACTTGAGATTGAGATGTGCTTGAGTCGCACGAGCGACGTGAGGAGGTGAGATGCGAGAACAGGTCGTTGCGGGAGGATAGCAATTCCAAAAATAGCAATAGTCGTAACTATAAATAGATTAATTAATTAGATTGTATAAAAATACTCAATTATTTTTATACTTTTTAGTGCATATTATATCTATTGTTTTGGAATAGTGTATTTGAAGTCGTTTGTTTTTTTGTTATTTTTTTTATTGCAAAGTATTTATAATATTTGTAAAAGCTGCTAGGTCATTCACCAATATCGTTTTAGTATAATTTACATTCATTCATTTATCATTTAGTTTTTTACCTGATCTTGCATTTCGAAAAAAGACGACTTTTGCTCGAGAAGGCTTGCTAGATCTCTTCGGCTACAACACAATTAGGCAGAATTAGTAGTTCGCTCAGGCATAGGTTGGGCTCCATTTTACACGGGGTCTGTAGCAATTGCTACTCTTGCTACGTGGCTAATCCGGCACTGTCCTCAATAGTGCAATTTATAAAGGAGCTTTCTACCTTATGCAACTAAACTATGGACTGAGCGTCATTGCGCGGTGTTGCAGAGTCTAACCGACATGGGTACCATTAAAGAAAGGGCGTACGCTTTCCTGAAAGGCTATCAACATTCTAACTCTGATGTTGCAAGTGCATTTGCATAAAAAAAAATCATTAAATTTCTAACGTCAATAAAATTAATCAAACTTCACGTAACGTAATGATAAATCTATACATATATATAAATAAAATTGGAGTGTCTGTTTGTAATATTGAAATAACCGTTTTTTACTACATGTATATGAATTAGTTACAATATAGTATAAGAATGTATAAGACTTATTTATTTTATGTATAACGTTGCTGTGCCCTTGCAGGGCGTCACATATTGTCAACCCATTAATGTACCAACCATCCTACTGTAAAATGTGACTTGCAATAAAATATTTTGATTTGATTTGATTTGAATATATACGATACATACACCAAAATAACATGTTTTACAATTTTTGTCTGTCTCTCCGTTTGTTCCGGCTTAACTCTGAAATGGGTGGACCTATTTTGATGGGACTTTTATTGGCAGGTAGCTGATGTAATAAGGAGTTACTTAGGCTACGTTTATTTTAGAAAAAATCTTTTATTTTAGAATAATAAAGTAATGTTGCAATGTCCAAGAAACGGTCTTACTCTAAAAATAATTTATATGGCAAAACAACGTTTGACGGTACAGCTAGTCTATATTAAAAGTTAAAATATGACATAACCTGCTAGCGTTATTTAAAAAAAATATTGGTGTTTTTATTTTTCTCGTATTAAAAATACTAAAAAAATATCATTCAATATTCGTACATTTTTCTATAAATCGATGTGATAAAAAAATCTAAAAAACTCGGATTAAGCAACAAAAAATTATTTACTTAATCTATGTCAGAAAAGCCGTGACAAAGTTAAGTGTTAATACTTTGTACAACATATTTTATGGATGCACTGTGGAATCTCGAGCCATATTTTGTAATTTGAAAAAGTAAACGAAGCTGTATGATCTTCGCCCTTCGCTATCAGGGGATGAATAAATCTACAACATAATGCTACTTTAAGGTGATAAATGCCGCTACGTTATATTTTCTCATTAAATTGCGCAGTATTTTAATTCAAGAGGTAATTTTACGTACTTGTAGTTGAGAATCGATGAAATAAATATTAGATTTAATACTTACTTTAGTACTGGTTTCCCATTGGTAAATGTGGTAGTTGTATAAAAGCTTATTGGGACACGATAACATCTTGTTGTGATATTATGTAAAGTAAAGTATAGTAAAGTATGCATTTATTTATGAAAACACAAAACGTATTATACCTAGGTAACATTTTAAATATTTAGAATATGAAAAACGGCTTAATGTAGAAAGTTGCCAATACTTTTATTGTTTTCCGAAGTAATCTCCGTTCCTTAGATAACACGGTTACTTTTGTTATAGGTCGAAGAAACGGTAGAAGAAACTACAAAGATTGAAGTCTAATGGGATTTTTAAAAGATTATGTGACGAACTTTAAAGAAAATGGAGGACAAACGAGCGTGTGGGTGATCTTATGATAAGTGATCACCTTCGCCCATGATTTCATCACAAAATCAGAGCAGTGACAAGAAAACCTAATTCTTACACGTAAGTTGATACGAGAGTCTCTTTTTAAAGTAGTAATATAACCGTTGATACGATACTTTGTTTTACCCCTAAATATATATTTTTTACTTCTTCTTCATTGGCAATGGATTCAATAATTGTAATACAATATGTTTAGTAAGTCTGAGAATTGATTGCATCTATATTTTTTACCCCAAAAATGTTAATAATTGATATTTTTAATTACTTCATAATATAGCAATACAACTTCTGCTGGGTCAGCTAGTAATAAATAAAATACTGTTTTTTCGTAAAATATGCTCCCTGCTATAATGAAATTGTTTCACAGCAGAACTGCCAAACCGTTTTTCAATAAATTCTCTCATAGAAAATATTATGTCCACAATAACAAAAATATTGGAAATAAAAATAATTATGGGTCCCAAATAGAAATAAAGACTATCCTATCACTCAAGTTGGACTAAACTGCACTCCATTAAGTAATCTCGATTAAAATCCGTACATTAGTTTAGGAGTTCACTGGAAACAAACTTCAGGACACTGGATTGATATATAAAGAAAATATATACTAACAACAATTATAGTAATAACTCTGGCCATAAATATTATTACAACTTTAAAACCTAAATTATTTATGTTTTGTATCTAAATTTGGAGTGCGTTTATTGTGTTTGAAACTTCGAAAACCTGCAATTTCGCATAATATGTTGTTCCAGGTTTATATTAAATTAGAAAGATAGCCATTTTGAAGGCACTTTTACCAGCTTATATATATGACTACATTGTTATTGAATCGCCACACTAGTAGGAGACTATATCTTTGGATGAAATAAAGCTATGACCAACAGTAAACCTAATTGGTAGTCATCATTGGCAAGTTTTGAAGATGCTGTAAAATAACAATTCCATTAAATAACTACAAATTTATCAATACTTAATTTAAAAGAAAGTAATAAAGAATAAAAAATAAAGTAACAATATATTGTGTGTGTGTGTTTGTCATACATAGTAGGTAGGTTTGTAAATGTCCTTTTCATTGATGAAAGAAATTTCAGAGGTCTGCTTTCAAGGTTGTCTAGTTTTGAATAGAATTCTTTTTTATTTATTTCTAAAACTTCAAGAAATAAATATTTATATGTTTTATTAAGATCTTGATAAAATATGAATGCATTTTTATTTGTATCAGAACTTATTACCATATATATAACGATACCTTATAACAATATTGAGAATTGAGAAATGGTGGTCGTTTGTATTCACAATATATTTAACAGAAGATGCGGAGGCAATTTCACGCCTTGTCATCGAGAATCCCTTGTGTAATCTGTTAAATATAATACATACATGGCTTTGAAAATTTTTGTATCTAAAACGATTTTAGTAGAGGGTGATAAACACGAAATAGTCTCATTATCTTAATATGGAATAGTCACCTGGGCCGTATAACTCAATTATATTTTTAAACGACTTCAAAAAAAGGAGGAGGTCCTCAATTCGAGTGGATGAACCGAGTGAAGAGATGAAGTCATTTTTTATTTGAAAGCTGGTGCTTCCATGCAATTTGGCCCAGATCTGACAGTGTCATCCATGAGAAAACCATAAAAGTCTTCAATTTGCTATGTACGTACAAGTAGGTACGCGACAAATTGACAAATAACTCAATATCGTGACACACGATTTCTTTGATTATTTTTATTGGAAAGGATATACTTCGAAGGTAGTGTGAAGTAATGTGAGTGAAGTAGTGGTGAGAGTTTGAGAGAGAAAAAATAATTGCGTATTTTTATACAATGTAATTAATCTAATTCTTGTTACAATTGTTATTGTTATATTTTTGAATTGGGGTCAGTCGCGGTAGGTTTGTAACTTTATACATAGTTGTAGGTAAGATGTGCTTGTATCGCACGCGCAAAGTGACAAGGGCCGCGGCGGGGGATACCGATTCCAAAAATAACAATAATTTAGAATTAGATTAATTAGAATGTATAAAAATACGCAAATATTTTTTTACTTTGGAGTAACATTATATTTTATTTCTCATTATTTTAGGCTTAAGGACATCTTTTATCTCTTTGTCCCCAATCATAAATGTGATGAGGAGATCATGCTACATAATATCAGGTCATCTCTTTCATCTTCATCTTCTCCTTCCATCTAAGCAATGAAAAAATGCAGTTAGTAATCATTAGTAATATCATTCCAAATTACAATTCGGCCCCGTATTGAAGGATTGGTGAACAGGCTTAGTTCTGCAGCATACGCGGTTAAAAAGATTAGACAATTAACTGACATAGATACGGCGGACTTGTATACTTTAATTATTTCCATAGTATTATGTCCTATGGTATATTGCTATGGGGCAACGCTGCCGATATTTATACAATATTTGTGCTGCAGAAGAGGGCTATTCGCGCTATTTATAACCTAGGTCCTAAAGAATCATTGAGAGCGAAATTCAAAGATATTAACATCTTGACTGTTGCTTCTCAATATATTCTTGATAATGTAATGTATGTTCATAGGCACATAAGTGAATTTGCTAGATACTGTCATAATCATAATGTTAACACCAGGAACTGACATAAGCTTGTAATGCCTACTCGGCTAAGTCGAGTTAGTAAGTCTTTTGTGGGGCGATATATATGCTTTTACAACGATCCCAGAAAATTTTCAAAACAAAAGTATTACGTTATTCAAAAGAATTGTTAAAAAACGTTTGTGTGGTAAAGGTTACATAAAAATAATATAACATAAATAACTTTCTTAATGATACCACAGATTGGGAATGGAGGGACCGCCCTCAGGCTATTAAATAATACGTTTAATTGTACAATATTACTTTGTAAACATATTTTTAGATGACAATAAAAAGCCCGCTGAGTTTTTTGCGCCCATTCTTCTCAGGCCTGAGACATTCATTTTGGAATCGGTGGTAGTTTTTTACTTTCAATAAGTGATATCACATCCTATTTTGAATAAAAATATTTGAATTATCCAATATTATTATATCCAATATTTCGGCCTGGTTGGAAGGTATCATGGACGCAGTTGAGTTTTGAATGAATCGCTACTTAATAAAATAATACTTAATCGAATAAAACAATACTTATAACTATATTTATTATACTTCATATGATTACATAAAATTAAAACTAAAAGAAAGTGTACCCAGAATACTGACAGCATTTCCACGTTGGATAGCAAGGCTGATCCGTTGACCGAGATAGCTGCCAGCGCTTGGGTTACCAGTAGCCCTGTTGAGGCGAGAAGATAGTACTTTGTACATTCTCCGCACATCTGAGCCCCACGGACCAAGTGTCTCGACACCAAACTGGTAAACTCAATTCTTGTACCTCCTATTATTTCCTATTTTCAAAACTGGTTTCATTTCTATACAACTTTGCTCTTTAGTACCTCACCATTTTATAATGATTTATTAACGTTTTACTAGTTTAATTATACAAAATATTGCAATATAATTGAATATTGACATAGGAATGTAATACTACTCTCCACACTAAACGGCTCAATGATGTAAAACTCACTGAGACTGACATTACGACTTTTGCTGTTTTCGGCTATAATTGTAATGAATAACGAAAGCTATACTTTAAAAAAAATGTATAAAAGGAAAATCTCGAGATGCGAGGGCAAGTAGGTATCAGTTACTACGCGCGGCTACATAATAACTGGTTATTCCAAAATGATATTATGAAAATTTCATGTCTTTTGGTGAAGTATGAAGTTTTTTTTATTATTGATAAATCTTACTTAAATATATAAAAAATGCGTGAGTTATTATTTATTTATGACACGTGTGGATTGATGTATCTACTGTACTCAATAATTCTTGTGATTATAATTATAAATTTACTTTCTTTTTACTTACTCGTGTAAGCCTATAAGTTTTTGACGTTTGAGAATTTTTTTTGCGTCACTTTACATATATTGTAATTGAAATGATTTGTAAATTGTATTACAAATAAGAACTTGCAACACCTGATCTATTTTGAAATGGGCAACCTTAGAGTTTCTTGCTCATTTTTCTCTGAGGAAATCTGCCTTCCGAATGAGCTGTATGAAAAAAATTACATATTTAAAGTGAAATGACCATATTTGATTTGAGTCTCAAAGTCATATTATACTTTTTTTTATAAATGATATTTTCATATGAAATTTTTTATTTAGAAAACGAACGTTTCGTTTTACGTAAACTGTTCACCACAATAATCACCCAGCATCAGATGTCCAAATTGTGTTTCGTTCCACTGCGTCTAACCGACAGTAATTAAGCAGCTATTGTAGTCCAATAAATTAGCTAAAGCCAACATACAAACAAAACATATTGCTGTTAAATTTCAACCATTACCTCTCAATTAGTTTAGTTAAGTGGAGAACACTCCGTTGGAAGCATCCTGCATAAATTAGTCTTGTTAAGTGCAGTGCAGGAATTTAATCCTCATATTTCGTCTGCCCTGGGGTTCGGTCTTTCCCGGAACGCAATAAGCATTAAACAAAGCAATTTACCCTTAATAACGTTGGATGTAAAATTTATTATCGCTTGTACACTTTAATTATATCGTTAGGGAACATTTTTGTGTACCTGAATCCTGAATGCAAGGTTTGAAAGATCACGTAGACACCCTGCTCCGTAATCAAATAAATGTATCGGCATTTTATACTTAATAATCTTTCGTTTTTTTATTAAAATAAGGTATCAGAAGAGCAGCATGATGAGCTGATGGTAATTGATACGCCCTGCCCATTACAATGCAGTGCCAGTCAGGATTCATGAAAAACCCAAAAATTTTGAGCGACACTGCAATTGCGCTGGTCACCGTGAGACATATTAAGATGTTAAGTCTCATTTGCCCAGTAATTTTAAAACATAATATTGTTTACACATAGCTATTTGACGGCAGAAATAGGCACCGTTGTGGTACCCATAATCTAGCCGGCATCCTGTGCAAAGGAGCCTCCCACTGGTTCTGCTTTATTTAATCTTTTTATTTATTAAATGGGAAGCCAACAGTGTATACAATATCAATCCTTATTCTAAAGCACACTCTTAAAAAATGTTTATGATAGAAATTGTATACCTTACTTACAGGCTAACTCAACGTGCATAATGAACTGAAAAAATAATAAAAAAATTAAAACAACTAAAAAGTAATAAGCAATAATTAAAATACAATAAAAACTATAAAATATTTAAATGTGGGTATAAAAATAAAATAAAACAAGAGACAAAATAAATCCTGCAATATACAATACTAGCTGACCCGGCAAACGTTGTTTTGCCATATAAAGTATAATTCACGCGATAGTTTTATAAGTAATAAAATATTGCCTATATTATAGCCTGTACATCATTTTGTTCTATTGTCAATAGTTTTTGCAGCGCACGCAAAAATAGGTTTTCGATTTTACACCTTGTGTTACAAAATAGCAATTTTATTACAGATCCCTGATTTTGAAAAAAAAACATAGCCTGTAGCCTTCCTCGATAAATGGACTACCCAACACTGAAAGAATCATTCAAATCGGACCAGTAGTACCAGAGATTAGCGCGTTCAAACAAACAAACACTGCAGCTTTATAATATTAGTATAGATTAAAACTAAAAGAGGTATTTCTAGGTGATGAACCTTTTTTAAACTATCGTTAAAAAAAGATGAAGCGGATAGTTTGGAAATGTCGTATTGTATATTTGTAAATGTATGTATGTAAGTACTATTCCTTTTCAATAACAAAACAATATGTATTTGAGTACTGTAACTAGACAATTTTAAATTTCTATAAATAAAGGCATATGCCCGTGACTTCATCCGCGTTCCCTTTTTCGCTCCCGTTCGTATATGATTAATAACTTCTATAGGTATAAGCTTATCATAATTCACAGTTTTTCACAAATCCCGCGGGATCCATGTATTTTTCCGGCATAAAATGTAGCCTATGTCCTTTCCCAAGCTGTAGTCTATTGCTGTACAAAATTTCATCAAAATCGCTTCAGTAGCTCCGGCGTAAAAGCGTAACAAATAAACTTACATTCACATTAATATAAGTAATGATTAAAACAGTTCCTTGTAAATAAATATTAAAATATTTTTAATCTTCAAAGTGTAGTGACAAAGGCAACATTTTAATTGCAAAAAACAGGAGAACTTCAACACTCATTGTGTTGTGCCTGTGATTCCTTGCAGACGAGCTTGTCTACCATCCCGACTTATCTTTGTTCCTTGACTACACTTTCCCCAGGGCTCTTTCATCGCAACGTTATTCATTCTCATAATTTGTCCTTAAATTCATTACAGGAAGGTTTATTTTTCGAAAACAAATTAATTCTATAAATTTGCCAGGACATAGGTTGATTTATAGCGAAACTTCTGTAGTCGCTTTAATTTGACACAGCATCAGGACAAACTTATTCTGTTTATTATTTCATTGTTTAACTGAATTGTAGTTAGGAGACAAAATAAAGTTTTACTTACACCAAAAGTTGACAATAATTTACATCAAGTTTTACAAAGTTAAAGTACTGCTAATTGTAGGTATGTTTCAAATGAAATAGATAACGATGGATTTTTAATAAAATTAAAAAAAAATAGATTGATGTAACATAAATATTATAAAGTACACGTTTGCCACATTTATGACGTGCATATTTTACAAAATACATTTCTAAATCATTAGTAACAATAATATTAATAATTGATAAATTTAATAAAATTATTAAATTCTTAAAGATAATTAAATTATTTAACATTTTTTCTTTTTTCTAATGAATAAGCGGTTTGCTTTACAACCATATACCACGTTCATATGAACTGTATTGTGGACATATTGCCGTATCTCAGGGGCGAGCATTGGTTTTCTAGCTAGGTTAAGGCTAAGGTACTGTAGATCTAATATAAGGAGATTGACTATTTTTTATTGATTTTAACAACCATACTGTGCCCGATGTTAGTGAACTACGCTACAGGCAGAGTAGGGATGGATACATACGACTACAGATGTTATCACCAGTGGGAGGCTTCTTTGCACCGGATGCCGGCTAGATTATGGGTACCACAACGGCGCCTATTTCTACCGTGAAGCAGTAATGTTTAAGCATTACTTTTGTAGTAGCTAGTGAAATTACTGGGCAAATGAGACTTGACATCTTATGTCTCAAGATGACGAGTGCAGTTGTAGTGCCGCAAAGAATTTTTTCTAATATCAATTACCATCAGCCGAACGTTCTGCTCGTCTCGTCACTAAAAAAAAGATGTCTTTCCAAATTTTAAGTTGCATAATATACAAATTTTTAATTTACTGTAGTTTGTTTTTGTACCAGAATAAATGAATAAGAAATATATCAGTAATAACCTTGTAATATCCTATCAAACGGTATAGGCTAATCAAAATTCAGCCGATATACTTAAATAAACATAAGCAGACCGGATCCCAAACGTCTGTTTTGTTTTAAAACTACTTAAACGGGACCGTCACGTGCCAGAAGATGATAAAATAAATTTGGAACATCCCCCATTACAAAGCTAATGGGCTGTATCTTCAGAGCTAGGGAATAAAAGATCCGTCGATTAGAAACTTTATGTTTGCAATTTTCCGGACTCTCCCCTAGAGTCCTGTGGACTTAAGATATAGGGTATATTAATATCTGAAGCACATAAATCTTATGGTCAGTTACTAAGTACATATTATATGAAAACCGTAGTAGAGAGACAGCTGTTAAGTTGGAAGATTGACTTGTTATTACTATAATTGCTGGTATATTAATAAAGCAAAAGAGGTTTAGTTAAATAACTGAATTGCTTGGAATAATGAAATTGGTATTTGTATACCAATGTATCTTAGTCAGGATTCGACGTTGCCTAGTGGGATCTACTGAGATTGCCCCAAAGGTGAATGAGGCTTTTGGGCCTGATGTTAACAAGTTGAAATATACTTTAAAAAAATAAGGTATATTTTTCTGATGTAAAATACAAAAAACTAGCTCATTTTGCAATCTACAAATCGAAAAAACATTAAAATAAAGAAAATCGATTAAGATGTAAATTAAAATAACATTAAGTTCCAAGTTGTACGAATGACCATATTATTATGAATACAATATATTAATTTATTAAAAGAAAACAGAACTGAGCAAACATTTTATTTAGTCAATAAATCGATTGACATAAAAAATCAATACTAGTGAAATCCTTGTACCTCAACGCTAACTACACTTAAACAATGACAGTCTGACAGATCATTTTATTTCTTTATCATTGTCACTTCGTTTCTAGTTGTATTCGTTGAGATGATATCCAATTGAATTCCAAGAAAAGTTGTGTGTGTGTGTGTTGTGTGTTGTGTAGCAGTCTGATTAACAGTTCATGTAGGAGCTAATGTAACATATTATATCTCAACAATATGTTATGTTTTTAAAGTGATAACCCTCACTTCTAGGATTTATACACAAATTAAAATTTGAAAAACAAAATTTTATGAACGATGCGGGACTCGAACCCACGACTACAGTACTACTACTTAGATTTACAAGAGCGACATAAGGGTTCGAGTCCCGCATCGTTCATAAAATTTTGTTTTTCAAATTTTATTTGTATATTATATCTAATTACTAATTGTCTAATATTATAATGCAAAAAATGTCGTTATGTAGAAGATCAAATCTTGCAAAATTATTTAAATGTAAGCTTTTAAATGGTGCAACTTTCATCTTGTTATCCTGGGACCAGGAATGTATGATGAAACGTTTCAATCTCCTTTGACTATTTTGACGATTTGGGAATCCTTGCTTCTGTCTACCAATCAGAGGTATTTAAAGATTTCTTTTTCTAAATGAAGAGGAGGACAAATGAACATGCATACGGGTCACCTGATTGATTTTTTTATGGAAGAGAGGACAAACCAGGTCATACGGGTCATATGATGTTAAGTGATCACGACCGAAAATATTCTCTTGCAACATCAGATGATCGACAGGGGTACGCCCTTTAAAAAAATTTTCACAAAAAATTAGAATTTCGCATTTTGACGTAATGTCCGGTCGTGGAATTCGTTTGCTGGTATCAACTCCAACAGCTCCTCTGAGCACTCCCCTTGATATATAGAAGATGCAAAGAGAACCCACATCTCTACGCAACGCCAAAGAATTGAGTCGATCCGAGATGACTTCATCGTCGATGATTCGAGACGCTCTTCGTTGTAAAATGATATGACAATAGTATTACTATTTAGATTTTAGGGCGACAAAAGGGCATGCAGCTCATTTATATCAGCAGTACCAGAAGTCAAGAGATGCTTTGTCTGCCTTTTAAGTGAGAGTATGTTCAGAGTTTGTGTCTGTCCCCGTCAAATGATTCCACAAAATTATCTTTAACTGATCGAGGCAAGAGGTATCTTGCGAAACACGATGTTGAGGGCTTCAAATAAAGATCATGATGGCCAGCATTCCATAACTTACAATCACCATATAGTCTCCACACTCTTATATTAACAAAAATATATCTCGATGATTTATCATGTTCCAATTTATAACATATATTATAATAAGCCTGAAAAAAAATATTTTTTCATTCTTAACATATCCACAGCTTAATATATAATTTGTAACCTATATTTGAAAACTGTAAACTAATCCATACGCTGCGCCTGTATTTCTACCACAAGTTTAGCTAAGACAACAATCTGTTTAAGTTAAAGGGTAGAAATGTTAATGTCAATTGATGTTAATCGAGTCCCCACAATTTAGATATCGGGGTGAAGAGGAAATAGACTCAATTACCCCAACTATCTCGTGATTGTCCGTTGAATTCACTTTTCAATACTATCGTAAGCAGTTTAATCTCAACTGTTTTATTTCTCTTTTTAGTGTTTTGAAAGGAAAAGTGTTCAAATAAGGTTTGTAAATGTTGGTATAGTGGATATACTTCCTACCGTATAAAGGGTTGGAAACAATGGGATGTTATGTGCTATTAGTAGATATTACGTTGGTAAAAAAGTCTTATTTAAAAAATCCCGTTGCACCAACGAATTTGTTCACAACTAAAAGCCAGGAAGTGCAGGTTGCAGGTTTTGAACTTTAATTAAATTTTAATTAAAATAAAACCGGTCAGATGAAAAACAAATTCACATAATTTACTCATAGATAAATATTTTTTGGATTCAGCATTTTGGTTTTATTGTTGTTATGGTTATATGATTGGGAAAGAGTCTTTAATACAGTCTCACCCTGTTTCACTAACGATCCGATCCGATTAAAATTTTGGATGCTTCTTGTTTAATTTTTAAAAAGTTATTGATGGCATTTTACTGATTAGGGAACGTACTTTGATATTTAGTTTAAAGTTTGTTGATATCTGTAATATAGGACGTCCTAGGAAAAGGTGGATAGAAGACATTCAAGCGACAGCAGGATACTTATGGAAAAAGATAGCAATAGACAGAGAGGCATGGTACAAGCTGGAGGAGGCCTATACCCAAGAAGGGGTTCCAATCAATAATGATAAAGACAGTACATTTCTACAGTTATTAATACAAATAAAAATTATATTTTTTCTTATCTATGTAAATAATTGTAACAATAAGTAATATTTATTATAATAGATATGTAAACATAGATATCTGTAAGTATGTAATTTAATGGTAGATTGGAAATAAATAGGTTTTATTATTATTATATTTTAATGAACAATAACGAATACAACCTGTATACAGTGTATATATAGCTATCCATTATTACCCTCCAATCCACGTCAAACGCTTTTAATAATTTAAAATATCCCTCGCGATGATTTGAAATCACCGTTCGTTTGAGCACAAAAAGATCAACTGAAAATTGAAATGACTGCCGTTTCAGGATTAACGTAGCGTTCAAATTAAAAATCGTGAAAATTGACGGCCGCAGTGAAAACATATAAATCTGAGGGCTAGCGGAAAATTAAAAACCGTCCCGAGGCGACGCGGCGTGGAGGGTTCGATGTTGCCTCTTCAGGTCAATACACGACAATTAATATTACCTGTTTTTGTGCAATTTCCTTATATTTTATTATTAATATGTGTTTTTTACTCATTGTTATGCAACGTGTGAACCTAAGAGCAATGCATATGTGAGATTAAATGCTGTAAACAATATGCATTAGGTAATATAAGTAATGAGTCTATTGTCCGGGCATATTTTACTAACTGTTCCTCTGCACAGGATGCCGGCTAGATTATGGGTACCACAACGACGCCTATTTCTGCCATGAAGTACCGATTCATGTGTAAGCACTTAATTATCAAGTGACGATTGACGGTGAGCGCAATTGTAGTGCCACTTAGATTTATTTTCCGGTTTTTCCAAGAAACCTCAGCGGCACCGCATTGTAATGGGCAGGGCATTTCACTTACCATCACCTGAACGTCTTGCTCATCTCGTTCAATTTCAATTTATTGCAATTTCATAAATACAGTCCTTTAATATAACATTTGGAGTAAATAATATAATTATACAAGGCATTATTATGAATACCCTTATGACATAATTCATAATTCCCCTCATGTTGATTATTATCATAAAAAAATATTAATTTAAAATCTAAAGCAGGGACAGGAGGTTGCTACAGCCAGCTTCAGTAGGAAGGTAGGAAAGATTATTTCAGTGATAGAAAGGCGCCCCGTGTATTCTGTATTCTTCCTACAGGATTTCTCGCTGGAGCTCTAAAATGAATCGTTAATAACAGTAAGTTTTTTATGGAAATACAATACAAGTGAATCTTTCGGATCGTAAAATTTTCGCAAAGTTTCGATTTAGTAATTAACAATTGAAATAAAGGAATGATAATGGGACATCTGTATTAGAAAATATATCCAACTATTAATTTTAATTTCTCACTATTCTTGGTTCTTCCTTCTTTGACCGTTTTATTGGACACACTAGCTGCGTTGTACATCATTATCAAGTGAATAACAACATTAACATTTTAAAAAATCATAAATTCGTAAAGATTCGATAGCCAACTGATATTTTTAATTCCTCAAAATAATTCCACTTTGTGCTAAGAAATATTGTTTTAAATTTAAACGATAAATAGTCGCGCCAAAAAGGAAGCCGCCATGATCGTGACGTCATAATAAAATAAACAAAGAAATGTCAAATGTGCAATCCTTATTCCTTTGTCCTTATTGATATTTATAAAAATGAAAATGACCTTTCATAGTCCGTATCGACGGTATGTTGTTAGAAACATTTTTTTTATGAAAATAAAGGACGAGAGGAGCAGGACGTTCAGCTGTTGATAATTGATGAGCCCTGCCCATTACAGTGCAGTGCCGTTCAGGATTATTGAAAATGCCCAAAAATTCTGAGCGGCACGACAACTGCGCTCGTCAACTTGAGACATAAGTTGTCAAGTCTCGTTTGCCCAGTAATTTAACTAGCTAGGGCGCCCTTCAGACCGAAACACACTAATGTTTACACATTACTGCTTCACGGCAGAAATAGGCGCAGTTGTGGTACCCATAATCTAGCCGGTATCCGGTGCAAAGGAGCCTCTCACTCGTAAAAATATTGCTTCTGCTATAGTGAAGACACAAAATGGTAGTTGGCGTTTTGGGTCACGTGACAAACAGATAATAAAACTACGATTTTAATTTTGAAAAATAAAACTACGTTTAAAAAAACCGACTTCAAAAACTGAAAAGTTTCAAATAACTAAAAAATTTATTTAATACATTTCTTATGCAAATCTTTAATATTAATAAAATACTATTATTTATATGTGCTACCTATTGATAGGTTTTAAGTCAGTGCCAAGCCCTAAACAAAATAAAACTTAATATTATAAACAGATAACTTAGGTAGTGTAATTATTTAGGTTGTCTGGTCACGCATGTCTGTCCGCTTGGTTCTAGACGAAGCTATCCAGCTCAAAGTCACGCGGGGCGAGTGTAGGTACCTTTATTACATTTGGCTTGGCACCGACTTCAAAGCTATCAATATGTAGCACATACAAATATTAGTATTTTATTAATATTAAAGGTAAAGGTTTGCATAAGAAGTATATTAAATTAAATTTATAGTTATTTGATACTTTTCAGTTTTTGAAGTTGGTTTTTTTTAAACGTAGTTTTTTTTTACGTTTTAGTGTCAGTTAATAATAATATATAATCAAACTGAATGAAAACTCCAAAAAAAGCCATACACAGAAAACAATTATGTCATCCAGGTAGACTATAATTTTCATATTAATGTTCATAAAGTGAAAACTTTGATACTTTTCAGTTTTTTAAGTCGGTTTTTTGTATTAAGCTTTCGTCGTACTTAATTATGGTTGTCGGCAAATAATATATAATAGTACAAGTACAGAAGTTGACTCTGCAAAATCAATAAAAGAAATTGGGACTCTAGCGGTCATACAATAAGGTGTAATTCAGATCGCATAGCGCTATTAACCTACATTTTTATTTATCTAGAAGTTGCGTGACTGTTACCTATTCTGACGACAATGGGGTTGTATTCTTTACCCAAAACTGTACCTAGTATAAGCTCATCTTTTAAATATTTCTTAGTTTTTTCTATAATATAAAAGGTATGTAATGGTAATTTTAAAATAGTATTATTTCGTTGTCAAACGTAAATTAGTTGAAGATAGTAATGTATGCGTTGGAAGACCACGACATAGTCATACCTACTTACTGTAGGAAATAAATAGCTACCTATCGTGAATGGTAATTTATTATAATAATAATCACTATAAATTAGATTGTTACAGGCTCTTTAGGAAGCTTTAAAAATAAAAAGCTTAAATAAAACAACGACCCTTAACATGCTTTGTTTTTTTATGTTTCTCCATTTTGAAAAGATCGGACGAACCGATGAAGTAGACGGCGACAAAACTTGCACGTGCGTTACCGCTCGCTCTTGAGTCCCTGCTGGCTGGCCTACTGTGTAGAGGCCGCCGCGCGTACTTACGATTTCAATACCTACACGTGGAGTGAGACAGGCCTGTTGACGGTGACAAATAAAGATATATTATTAATATTATTATTATTGTTATTATTATTATTATTATTGCAAAAAAATGTATTAAGAGTCAACCAGCTACATTTATTTAAATTCAAAACCTTTACGACCTTAATAATAATATCTCGATACGTAATAAATGATATTTACAAAATACAATGTTACAATAATCTACTAATGATATTTTCATACAACGATAGGCCATTTCTTTCTATGGGTCTAATATTTCTGTCGTTTCCTTTAACGATGCATTAATGCTTTTGCACTGTTACCGTAGCGCTGGGAGTCCACTTCAGGCTTTCCTATTGCTCAATTATAGGCGCATGTTCATTAATTAACACATTAAAAGGGGAGAATGTTGGTATTCGATTTTTTCCCAATAATACAGGGTAATTTTTTGAGAAGGGCGGTGATAGGCAATTCGGAAACTACGAGACTCAGAGAAAGGTCGTGAAAGAAGTCATGCCCTAGATTTATAATAAACCAATAACTGCATATTTTTTTTTAATTTCGTGAAATTTTGACGTAAATCAATCCGAATGATTTTTCAAAAAATACATCCTGTATTATTGAACCAATAGTGTCTGTCGGTGATAAGCATCAAACTTTGCAAGAAAATGTTTTACTAAAAATTAAAGGAAATAGCAAATTTTCTAATTTATTAATTATACACTGAAGAAAAGTCATCTCCCATTTCTAATTTTTTGTAAGGAATCTTATTTTATTTGTTGGTATTATATCGTGGATAAATCCTGTCATGGTATCAAATGTACTAAGATCATTAGAGAGACGCATAAACTTATGAATTGGAGTCAACGGAAACCATTTTGAGCAACTTATTAGTTAGGTAAAAGTGAGATATGAAAAGCAATTTGTAAAAATTTTCTAGTAATTCATTTTACTAATATATTTCTTTGCAAAGTTTGATCCTTATCAGCAACAGAGTCCATTGATTCAATAATACAGGATGTTATTTTATTGAAAAATCATTCGGGTCGATTTGTGTCAACAGTTGAAGAAATTTTGATAAACTAAATATGCGGTTATTGGTTTCTTTCTTTCACGTCTTTTCTCTAAGTCTCGTAGTTTCCGACTTGGCCATCACCGCCCTTCTTACAAAACCAACCTGTATATGCCGCTATAACAGCTGGTGTGGGACGCGACTTTCGTAGACACTCTGGCTTCTTCTGACGTCCAAGTTACGTCAGTTGTTGCTGGGGATGCTGCTTCGACTGCTGAGGCTGCTGCTTCGACTGCTGAAGACAGCAAGCGTCGCA
The DNA here is from genome assembly GCF_905404315.1 of Leptidea sinapis. Classification (NCBI taxonomy): domain Eukaryota; kingdom Metazoa; phylum Arthropoda; class Insecta; order Lepidoptera; family Pieridae; genus Leptidea; species Leptidea sinapis. The sequence goes on from NC_066294.1 coordinate 11,166,256, forward strand.
AATATGTCGGTCTCAGTGAGTCATTAATCTTTGTGCCGTTTAGTGTCGAGACACTTGGACGTAGAATGTACAAAGTACTATCTATGCTCCTTAATAGGGCTACTGGCAACCCAAGCGCTGGCAGCTATTTCAGTCAACGGATCAGCCTATCTATCCAACTCGGAAATGCTGCCAGTACTCTTGGTACCTCCCCCGTAATGATAGTTTTAATTTAATTTATCATAGTTTTGTAAATATAGTTATTAGATTTGTTTTAATTACAATTATGTAAATAATGTTAAATTTGTTACGAAGGTACGGACCCCTCATAATATTCAAGCCCACGTCGCACGTATCCGTTTCTATTTTACTTTTCTATTTATCTGTCATCCTGTCTGTCACTTATCAGATTAACTTAACACCGCGCAAATTGTCATTCAACTGACATAAAGGACAAATCCAAGCAACCGGAATAAAAAGTGGTACACAAGAAAGGGCGAGCAAAAATTTTAAGAAAGTACGCAGTATTTATGATATAAATTTACAATTTTCTATCATCGTGTACCGTATAATACTACCGGAAATCCAAGAGTTACGTCGATTAAAATTGCATTACAACGGAGACCGTTATTAATATTTATTACTAGTAATTATGCTAAGTGCGCCTTTTTCTGCCGTGAAGCAGTAATGTGTAAGCATTATTGTGTTTCGGTCTGAAGGGCGCCGTAGCTAGAGAAATAACTGGGCAAATCAGACTTAACATCTTATGTCTCAAGGTGACGAGCGCTATTGTAGTGCTTAATCGTTTGAAGATGTGACAGGCTCATTAAAGTATATTATGTTTAAAAAGTTTGTTGCATTATGTACTCCAACGTACGGAATTATCAATTTCGGGTAAGTTAATGTTGGGAATTTGCATAGAAATTTTAAAAAGGGGTCCTTGTGCACTCAGGAAAAGGTTCTAGCTGGCAACATATACCATCATTGGCTGACCTGCGGCCCTTAGTTGCCAGACTTAACTTCTCAAAAATCTGTGTCAAAAATACTGGGGAACGGTAGTGTTTTCCAGGAACGCCGTCAACAAGTAAAGAAGAGAAAATGTTTTGCAGAGACTTGTCTTAATGAAATGATACCTTATGGAGGGGCACTGTAATGTTCTGAGCAGAAATTAATACGTTTACAGTTAGATTTAGTCTTCATTGGAATCCAATAGGACTTTAGGCTTTGTTTGAGGAATTCTGGGGATTTCACATCTGAAGCAGTCATAATGCTTTTATTTGGTGCGCAGCAAGCTAGAAACAGCTATGTGTGTTTGGAATCCGCATGAATGTACTTATGTACTCCTTCTCGAAAAGGAACAAAAAGCTTTTCTGAGGTACCTTTACAAACGTATGCATGGATACTACGCCTATATATATCCCACTAAATTTTTTTCTGGGTAAATTAGGCTACAACTACCTCAAGGTTAGGCGAAAGCGACAGCAGCTCATAGTTATGTGCAAAGTTCTCAGAGGTGATATAGATGCGTCGAGTTTGAATGATGAACTATCTAGATTCTTTGTACCGGACAATTACTGTCCGAGGCGCAGGCATAGATTGTTCGCGAGTCCAACACATTACTTACTTTAATATTGTAATTGGCTTACGCCTTTTTATTAAAGCATAAATAAAAAAAAATGGAAATATCATACTGACTGGACACCGATACACAACGAAAGTTCGAATTCCTCATGCACAACCTGCAATGGCCGCTCTTGAAGAAACACCACACCCACTAGTCTGGTGTGTCATGAGGGATCACAGAAGTTTGTACGTTAAAGGTCCGAATATCATCGTTTAGTTTGGGCCATCTAGAACTTTCTCTTCTGGAAAAGACACAGTTAGGCTGGATTTACTGCTCGACCGACCGTGAGCTATACGCGCGTAGCAATTCATCAGCGCTGGACTGAACGCTATCATAATATGTTTTCACTTCGGGCACTAAATAAAGGTGGGTACATATGACGCAAAATCAACTAGAAAAATATTCTCTATCATGTCTACCTGCCGCCTGCGAAGCTGTGACTTCAGCAAGTTTAAAATGGTGTGTCCCAACGTACATACACTAAACTTATATCTGCTTTAATTTATTAAAAAAAAAAAAATTCAGATCATTTTGCTTCATTCATATATAGGAATGTTGTTTGGAATGATGACAGGTGTCAAATCCAACGCATATTAAACATTGAAGCATTTCTGATGCTTTAAAATAGCGCAACTAAAACTATCCCGTAGTGGGCAGGGCTTACAAACTGTACCGGCACGCGGATCAAAATGCCAAGTGTGAGATTTTTTACCTATTCGATCGCGTAAAAATTAACTACGATTTTTATGGCGTCAAAATCGTCCTAATTTATACCAATAACATTTTTCTTTTATTTATACATTCTCTTTCATTTATACATTGATAATTTATTGAAATGTGACTGTGTGAATTTTTGGCGCTAATAATCTACGGTACATAAGTATGACAAGACTCCTTCCATGTTTTATATGTTCACTGGTCAAATGCAATTTTTTTTATGGGACGAGATGAGCAGGACGTTCAGCTGATGGTAATTGATACCAAAAATTCTGAGCGGCACTACAATTGCGCTCGGCACCTTGAGACATAAGAAGTTAAGTCTCATTTGCCCAATAATTTCACTAGCTTCCGCGCCCTTCAGGCCGAAACACAGAAATGTTTACACATTTCTGCTTCACAGCGGAAATAGGCGCCGTTGTGTTACCCATAATCTAGCCGGCATCCTGTGCAAAGGAGACCCCCACTGGTAAATGGCAATTTTATGAATTCAATTAAAATTCACAGTTTTCAATGTCATTGACATTTTAAATATGGATTAAATAAGCTATTTTTCCTGATACATATATGGGTCATTGTTCGATACAAAAAATAAAAACAAAAAGGAAATTTAAAAACTTAGTTTTAATTTATTATTATTTACAACGGTTGTCATTAATCACAATATGAATCAAGATTCTATGATTTAGTAGTCTTTTCTAACCCTTAATAAAATTGATAACAAAGTAAATTTTTTGGGAGCATCACCATTCATAAAGCTTTAATACTTGAGAAACATAGCGTAATATTTCAAAGCCAACGAAATATTGTGATTTCGAATATAATATTCATGGAAAGTCATAATTTAATTCCTGAAGACACGCAGAGCGCTTCTGTTCACGAAATATTTACCTCTTATATTCGAATAATGATAAAATAAAATGTGCTTAAACAGAATTTATGGTCCGAAATTTAAACGTGGCATATTTGTGGTGCATGTTATATATATACAAATACCTACTGAAATATATTTTATTATTCAAACAAAACAAATATTATAACTATATTATGTATTTACAATACTATGATGACATAAAATTAAAACTATCATTACGGGGAAGCGTACCAAGAATACTGGCAGCATTTCTGCATTGGATAGCTAGGCTGATCTGTTTACCAAATACCTGCCAGCGCTTGGGTTTCCAGTAGCCTTACTGAGGCGCGAAGATAGTACCTTGTACATTCTCCGCGCCTCTGGGCTCCACGGGCCAATTGTCACGACACCAAACGGCACTGAAATGTACTCACTGAGACCGACATATTTACTGTCTTCGGCAGTCGGAGCAGCAGTCCCAGCACCAACTGACCTAACTTGGAAATGAGAAGGAGCCAGAGTGTCGACGCAAGTCGTGTCAAAGTCATGCCCAACCCACCAGTGTCATTCCACCAGGAAAGTATGATACCAACCTATATATACCTAATATACCTACTAATGTATACATGTGAAAAAATGACCAAAAACATGTGTGAATTAAAAGTTATTGTATATTTAGTGTTCATCTGGGGGGAATACGAGTACACTTTCATTGTTGTATTGTAGTTGGAAGGCTGTGGTTTCAGGGGCAATGACAAACACGTGAGGGATTCCAACTTAAGTCTCACGCTGACGGGTCCGATATGCCTCAGGTAGGTTTGTGAAATGGTAATTTACGAATAAATGAGAAAGTCTCTGCTAGATCTGTTCGTTCCAGCATCATTTAATAAAAGAAGCTAGTGACAGTGAGCAACAAGCACCTGGACCCTGGACCAATGTGACCATCAAGAATCATAAATGGCACTGGATTCAAAATACTTTGCAATATGTTCGAATATGCATATTCGAACCACACTTTGAATACTTTCATCCCTTTTTTATATGAGTACGGATTCGGATTATTTAGGGTATTAGAAGTGAAAACTTTAGCTGCGTTGGGCACCTTTTGTTAGGGGTAAATGCATCGTTATTTATCATCATTTAAGGTCCTGTATCCCTTAGCTGGGGCAGAGGGCATCCACATTGCATCTCCATCGCGATCGGTCCTGTGCATCTCTCTTAATTTCACTCCAGGTCTTTTCGATGTCTTTCGCTTCGTCAATGACAAACACGGCACGTTTGCGTTTTCCTTGAGGGTTCCAGTCTAGGGCTTGCCTCGGTATATGGTTGGGATCCTTCTGGAGTGTGCGGCCTGTCCAGGCCAAAATGCATCGCCAATATAAATATATATAGTAAGACACTTTTTGGATAGATGAAATCTCATGAGTTCGCGTCACCAAAATGCTTATAGTATCGTATCTGTAGCTATGCATCTGACGTACTGTGCAACATTAGTGCTGTGTATATGTTATAAAATGAAATAGTGTTTTTGTATAATTAATATGTTATTGAAAATACGTTTTAAAAATAAATTGATTTGAATAATTGAATTGTAGTTAAACATTATGAATTTTCAAATTTTAATACTAAAAGTCCTAAATTTTCGCTTCTATCGGCAGTCTCTTCACCTGCCAATTTTTTTTCATCTACATAATCATCTGGTTCATATCTACAAATCTACTATATATTGTAGAGAGAAATAAGGTAAGCATTCACAAAACAAATAACGCTAGAATCGGAACACAACAGCTTGACGTTGTGACGTTAACTGGCTAACTCAATTAACTGGTTTGTCGAAGCTTTCCCAGTTAATTTATTTACCTATTATTCAATAGGTTGGTCGAATTTCCAATCTGAAATTTGTTAAGCTCTGCTATGCTTTCGTAATTTGATTTCTTTGAGATTCATCGTGGATTTATTTATATTCAGTTTCCTTTTTTTGAGGTGGGATTCATATTTCTCTTTAGAAGATTTGAGCTCACCTGCACAATTACAATGTAAATAGTCTAACCATTAAGATTATTATAACCAAATAAACTTCAAATCTTTACTTTTCTTTTTCAAATTTGGAACGATTTAATTATGCCAGCAACTTCGATCTTTTCCCACCATTTTAAATTTTTTTCCAGGTTAATATTACATTTTAATAATGGAACGAAGTGTTAAAGAAAACGTTATTACAGTCATTGCCTTCCACAAAGTGGGTATGAAGCCATAGGTCATTATCAAAGGCCAGGTAGATATCAATATATTATATACCCAATATATCCACTGTCGAAGCCCGAGGATCATAAAATCGAAGTTGCTGAGTGCTGTTACAACTAAAAAAGCGATAAATACTGTTAAAATCAGAATACGCCAAAATCTGATAAGGAAACAAAATAAATTATCCGGGAGAAATGAATATTCCCGGTAGGAATCTTTCGTGTATAATTAAAGACGATATACTTATATACAAAATCCTTAAAACTAGTTACCCAATTACAATCGTAGCTGAAAAAATATTTACAAGTTCAGAAAATACACACCAATACTAGAGCTTACATTTTAACCAATAGTAAAACGTTTCATTCAATAAGATTTGAGAATAATATTATGTGTTCTATCACGCTCTAAACTAATGCTATCGCAGTTTGTGTAAACTCGCGTCGAACCTCGATCATACGATGTCAATGAGCATTCCGCACCTACGCTATTGCGTTGCATGAATTGCGATCGACGCCCGAGTCCCAACGCGTCATTCGAGGACGCTCGGCCTTGTGTAACGCGGAGCATATGACTGATCACGTAAGTATGTCTGCGATCGTCGAGAGAAAGTACGATGCTTGAAACTTCACTGAGATGTCTACTGGTGATCTGTATGATTCTATGAGTTGTTGTACAACATTATGAAATGGTTCTTATCAGAGCTAATATTACGTTATATAAAATAGAATGTTCTTGTCAGAGCTAATATTACGTTATATAAAATAAAATGTTCTTGTCAGAACGAATCTTTCGGCATACTCTTATTACAGTTATTATGCACGATAACTATTTCTACGCTCTATAATGCTACGTTACAAGTTAGGTATTAGACATTTGTATTAATTGATATTATTGGTTGTAGGTACAGCTACAGGAGTCTCCTTCAAGTGAAACGCACCGGCAACTTGATGTGTCGGCCTGTCCTTGACATTTTGATAGGCTGGGACGTCAAGTTGTTCGTAGGGTCTGGTAATGTGGTATTTCGGGTATTGGTGGTATGTTTTTTAGGTATGGTATCGGTAAGGTTTTGGGTAACTTGTACAGGTAAAGGTAATGAATATAATGTATTGTTTTCTTCAGTTTCGTTTAATAAATATGCAGGTTTTAAACGGTCGATCGATATGTTTGTTTGTCGACCTGGTAACTGAATGGTATAAACTTTACCGCTTCGTTTGATAATACGGTACGGTCCTTCATATGGTGGTTTTACTGAATCTATTCTAATAAACACATGACTGCATGTATGTAAGTCTTGATGAACAAATATGTGTTTGTTGTTACGATGTGAAGTAGGTGAGTGTGGTTTATTAGCTGCGATATCGGTACGTAATTTATCAACGTAGGTATGATCCAATAAGGTAGATGATGTATGTGTGTTTATGTCGAAGAAATCACTTGGTAGACGAAGGTTATAGCCGTATGTTAGTTCGGCGCCGCTAACGCCTGTGTCCGATCGTAGAACTGCGCGCAGGCCTAATAATACGGTTGGTAGTTCATTGACCCATGCACAGGTGTTCGTTAACTTTGAACGAAGGGCTGTCTTCAAGCAACGATGAAAGCGTTCTACTTTTCCGTTACTCTGTGGGTTATAGCTAGTACTTCGTATCCGTTTAACTCCCATAGTTTTCATAAGGTTGGTAAACAGAGAGCTGTCGAATTGTCGACCTTGATCGCTTGTTAGTGTCGCTGGGCATCCAAATCTTGAGATCTAGTGATTGTATATGACATCTGCAATTGTCTCGGCTATAATATTGTCGCTAGGGATTGCCTCAGGCCAACCAGTATGTCTGTCAATCATTGTTATCAGATGACGATGTCCTTGAGCAGAGGTAGGTATAGGTCCAACAATATCTATGTGTATATGCTGAAAACGATCGCTTGCGTCAAAACATTGAATTTTGCTGACTGTGTGGCGTTGTATTTTACTTTTCTGACAATTTATACAAGTTTTACTCCACTTCCCGATGTCGATATTCATTGATGGCCAAAATAATTTTTTAGATATTATGTGATATTATATTATTATATAATTTACGTGATGTTCGTATTCCTGGGTGAGTAATATTATGTACACTATTAAAAATTTGTTTGCGGAATTCTGTAGGTATGTAAGGACGTATATGACTTGTTGATGTTTCGCAATATAATTCTAGGTTCGTGTTAGGTACATTTATTTTCTTGAAGGTTAAGTTTGGTTGTTGAATGAGTTGTGTTATGCTGCTGTCTCTCTCTTGTGCGATTGATAATTCGCTGTAGTCGATCGTAGGTGACACTGTTATTGTTTCTATTCGACTTAATGCGTCGGCAATAATATTGTTTTTTCCACTGATGTGTCGAATGTTGGTTGTGAATTCACTGATGAATAATAATTGGCGAGTTCGGCGTGGCGTTTCGTTTGCAGTATGCGTTTTATTCATAGCGAATGTGAGGGGTTTGTGGTCTGTGAATATAATTAATTCACGTCCTTCAAACATCTTACGGAAATGTTTCACTGACTTATAGACGGCTGAGAGTTCTCTGTCATACGATGAGTATTTCTTTTCCGCCTCTGAGAATTTCTTTGAGAAGTAACCGAGTGGTTGCCAATTATTTTCGATGTATTGTTGTAGGACTGCACCTACTGCATTGTCAGACGCATCGTAGAATATTGCGATAGGGGCATCATGTGATGGGTGAGCGAGTAAAGTAGCTTTGGATATACTATTCTTGCACTCTTCGAATGATTGTGATGCTTCGTCGGTCCATTCAATTATTTTTTTATCACGTTTCTTGACATGGTGTAGGTAAGCGTTTAGCGGAGCTTGTATTGATGCAGCATTCGGTATGTGGTCACGATAGAAATTTAACATGCCTAGAAATCGTCTTAAACCTTCTATAGTTTTCGGTTTTGAATATTCGGTAATGGCTTTAATCTTCTCTTCAGGTGGCTGTATACCGTTTTTTGATACGATGTATCCAAGAAATTTGACTTCCGTTTTGCCTAAGTTACACTTCGCGGGGTTGATAGTGATACCGTTTTCTTCCAATCTTCTAAGAACTGTTCTTAGATGATCGCGATGCTGTCTCGTTTGCTGAGGCTATGAGCCAAATCGTCGATGAATGGGAAAACGTAGTCTTATCCACGGAGCACTTCGTGAATAAATCGCTGAAATGTTTGTCCCGCATTCTTCAGACCAGGACACATGCGAGGAAATTCGAATAAACCCATTGGTGTGATGATAGCTGTCTTCTCTATGTCCTGTTCCCTGGTCTTCAATTGTTGGTAAGCGCGGTTGAGGTCGATTGTGGAGAATATTGTTTTGCCAGACAGATGATGGGTGAAGTCCTTGACTCTCGGCACTGGATAACGATCGCCATTCTTCTTAGGTACTATATGGAGTGGTGAAGACCATGGACTTTTACTCGGTCTGCAGAGTCCTTGTTGCATCATGTTTTCGAATTCTTTCTTCACTATTTCATAACGATGAGGTGGAATGGGACGAGCACGGCAATGTAATGGAGGTCCTTGTGTTTCAATATAATGTTCCACGTTAATTTTTGGCGATAATTGCATCGATGTTAATCTCGTGGTACCGGGGAATTCGGCGAGTATCGCGTGGTACGGGGCCTGTATATCGATACTTCGTATTGTGGGTGAGGTCGTTGACATTATTGGCGCGTTGATTTTTGAATTTGTGACGGCATCAATTAATCTTCGACTTTTTAAGTCTACGATAAGTTGATGGTGGTTGAGAAAATCGGCACCTAATATTGGTTTCGTGACGTCAGCTACAATAAACTTCCACTTGTATGGTCGACGAAGGTTGAGATCGAGTTCTAATGTTTTCTCACCATAAGTTGAAATTGTTGTGTTGTTTGCAGCGTACAATTTAAATGGTAGAGGCGTTGCTTTCAGGCCTATTTTTCTTGGTAGGACGGATATATTAGCACCGGTATCTACTAAGAATGACATCTTTGTTTTCTTGTCTGTGACAAAAAGGCGGTATATAGTGTGAAGGACGCCGGATTCCGCCGCAGCTAACGTCCGTTCTAGTTTCCCGATGGCTCTTTCTTGAAGCTGCAGGGCGTAGTACAACGTCGTGCTTCACTACGAAATCGGCGATGGTAATAGCAGTAAAGTGTTGGTGAGCTATTGAGTGTGCGGGAACGGTGTTGTGACGAGGTTCTATTGCGAGATGACGAGCGAAATCGGTGGCGATGATAGTGTTGAGATGGCCTTGACTTGAGTTCGGCGACTTCTAGTGATAGTTTTCGTATCTCGTTTATAAGGAATTGTATGTGATCTACCTGATTTGACGTCGATGATTCTGGACCTGATGCTGGTGGCTGGCTGGAGACGGCTGGTGGCTGGCTAGAGACGGCTGCTACCTCCTGGATTTGCTCCATCATCGTGTCAGCAAGCAACGCTAGTTCAACCAGCGTGGACTTCGCGCTGAATGACTCGCTGACGGCGAGCACGGAGCGGACGTGGGCTGGCAGCAGCTTACTCCACATCATGCGGAGGGTGGAGTCGGTAACCTTGTCCCTTGCAAGGTTACGCATGCGTCGCAGTAGCTGTGAAGGCTTCTGGTTTCCAAGCTCCATCTCGGCGAGTAGCTTCTGGAACTTGCGGCTGTCGAATTCTTCATATACCGATATAAGACGTTCCTTGATTGCTGAATATTGTTTGTCTCTCGGTATGTTAAACAGGATGTCGGAGATTTGTTCGATGTCAGCCTTTTCTAATTGGACGAGCACCATCTGTGTCAGCTGGGCTTGACTCCTCTTGAGATCATCGGTGGCGGCTTCAAAGCTGTGATACCACAATCGCGGATTTTCCCGCCAAAATGGTGGTATGCGTATCGACAGTGAAATGGTGGAGATTTCTGTCGCGGTGGGCGCTGGGAGTGGCTGAGCCTGGTTTGTGTCTTCCATTTCTTCGTCGGGTTGATATTCCTCGAGCAGAGATTCATCGAACAGGAATTCGTCGTTTCGGCGAGCTGGTGAAGCTGTTCTTCGATGTGTAGCCGGGCAGAGGTTCGGTGTTCTTCTGTTCCTGTGGCTTCCTTCCGTCGGCGTTCTTGTTCGGGCTTCTTCTGTCGGTGTTCTTATTCGGGCTTCCTTCCGTCGGTGTTCTTGTTCGGGGTCACCACTTTAGAGACTGAGCGTTTGGCGATTAAATAAAACAACTGCTTGACTGTGAGGAATATGTGGAAGATATATGGAAGATATGATTTATTAAAAAGTTACACGATATACTTATATACAAAATCCTTAAAACTAGTTACCCAATTACAATCGTTACTTAAAAAATATTTACAAGTTCAGAAAATACACACCAATACTAGAGCTTACATTTTAACCAATAGTAAAACGTTTCATTCAATAAGATTTGAGAATAATATTATGTGTTCTATCACGCTCTAAAACTAATGCTATCGCTTTGATTAAAATTGCATGAATAGCGATCGACGCCCGAGTCCCAACGCGTCATTCGAGGACGCTCGGCCTTGCTGTGCGGTTGTGTAACGCGGAGCATATGACTGATCACGTGAGTATGTCTGCGATCGTCGAGAGAAAGTACGATGCTTGAAACTTCACTGAGATGTCTACTGGTGATCTGTATGATTCTATGAGTTGTTGTACAACATTATGAAATGGTTCTTATCAGAGCTAATATTACGTTATATAAAATAGAATGTTCTTGTCAGAGCTAATATTACGTTATATAAAATAAAATGTTCTTGTCAGAACGAATCTTTCGGCATACTTTTATTACAGTTATTATGCACGATTACTATTTCTACGATCTATAATGCTACGTTACAAGTTAGATATTAGACATTTGTATTAATTGATATTATTGGTTATAGGTACAGCTACAGGAGTCCCCTTCAAGTGAAATGCACCGGCAACTTGATGTGTCGGCCTGTCCTTGACATTTTGATAGGCTGGGACGTCAAGTTGTTCGTAGGGTGTGGTAAGGTAGTATCTTGGGTATTGGTGGTATGTTTGTCAGGTATGGTATCGGTAACGTTATTGGTAACTTGTACAGGTAAAGGTAATGCATATAATGTATTGTTTTCTTCGGTTTCATTTAAAAATTAATAAAGGTTTTAAGCGGTCGAACGATATATTTGTTTGACGACCTGGTAACTGAATGGTAAAAACTTTACCGCTTCGTTTGATAACACGGTACGGTCCTTCATATGGTGTTTGTAAAGGTGGTTTTACTGAACTATTCTAATTAACACATGACTACATGTATGTAAGTCTTGATGAGCAAATATGTGTTTGTTATTACGATGTAAAGTAGGTGAGTGTGGTTTATAAGCTGCGGTATGGGTACGTAATTTATCAACGTAGGTATGATCCAATGAGGTAGAGTAAGTATTTAATGAAACATTTATTTTAAAGATGCTTTCTGTAACTAGCGGATTATAATAACTTGCTAGTTTTTTTTTTCTTATAACTTTCAGTTTTACACTCGTGTTGATTATCTCTGGTTTTTTCTGTTTAGGAGTTCACCTACTTCAGTGAAGCAACCTATTGAACATATTGTGTTCATAATCTCGATCATTGTTTAACTCTATACAGACAGGTACACAAACATACTACAAGATTTAAACAATGGATAGTACGGTGATGTATCTGGAGTTTAGAGTGGTCTACAACATTTCAACCCCATCGTGCCGGCGAGGTTTTTTATCGTAAAGTGGAGATAAATGTTCGGTTAGCGGGGGCCCAACATTGATTTATACTGGACGTCCGTCAGGCAACGAATTACGAAGGCTTCGATGTAAATCACCTGCCGACGCGAACGCTACTAAATCAATATCACCCTAATAGCTTTTCAATAAATATTACTTTAAAGCTTACTATTTAATAAGAGATACTTCAATTTTAATTATTATTGAATGGTTTAGACGACCGTGATACTTATTTGATAGTCATAAGTGATAACAAAATACTAAATGAATGATTGACGTGTGAATTAATTCCCTTTGTTGATGTGTAAGCATCATATTAGTCTGTGGTTGAGTGGTATACGGATCTGCCTATCGAGCACATTAGTCTGTATATTCACTAAGCCGTATGTAGGTATACCTCCTTAACCACGCACCGGATTTTGATACAGTTTTCTCATGGAGTTCTCAAGTTTCCACATGGAGCAACTTCAGTTGATCAACTGCTAGATTGGCAGCGTCTGAACAGGCTTTTTATCGGTTCAAAAAAAGATCAAAGTCTTTCGTTGCTTCAATTCACTTTTTGAATTTCAACCGTCAATCAGTTCACTGTATTTGTTTCCGCCTTTTATTCTATTCAAACACTTAACATAATATATTATAATAATTTACTTTCTTTTTGTTTGAAAATTAATAAGTGAACTGTAGTATTACAAACTTAATATTATGATGTTCGGACGCCATTTTTGTATCCAGGAACATGCTCCGCCTCCGCTTGAAACACAACAAATGTTACCTCATTACACACTCTCGGATTTTTTTACGATTGATTTATATATATCTAGCTGACCCAGCAAACGTATTGTCATCTAAAGTAATAAATAATTAAAATTTTTGGCGTATAAAAATAGATGATGACCGATTCTCAGATCTACCAAATACTTATATCGTACATAAAATTTATCGTACTACAATAATTATTATATTCTTTATTGTCATCTTGCGGATCTGTGGGTGGAACAGAATAATATAAAAATCACGATACAAAAATAGATGTTAATTGGAGACGGGTGAAAAATTTGAAGTTGTATTTTTTAATGCTGAATCATAATAAAAAAAATTTAAAAAAATTGTCAAAAAAATAAGAAAATATATTTATGGGTGGGTGACCCTTATCATTTCTTCTTCACAGTCGTTCCGTCATTGCTGAGGATCGTGACTCCGCTTAAGTTTGTCTGCAACTTTCCTTCATCTGTTTCGGTCTGTCGCATGGTGGAGTAGAGTGCCTTATCATTTAGGGGTATGAAAAATAGATGTTGGCCGATTCTCAGACCTACCCGCGATATACATACAAATTTTCAAAAAATTAGTTTAGCCGTTTCGGAGGAGTTTGGTAACAAACACCGGGACACGACAATTTTATATATTACATTATATACTATTATAATCCCTAATTACGTTTAATGTAAAAATAAATCACAGCTTAAGTCATCGTAAAGTAAATGAACGACCAAATTACACAAAACTTATGCTCTTACTTCTGAAAGAATTATTTTGTGGTTAAATTCTGTAATAAAATAACACACTCAATTTGTGCTGGACCGGATCGCTAGTATGTATATAAATAATTTCTAGTTATTCCAAAAATTCCTACCCTAGTTTGAAAAAATGTGGCTATAAAATATATGATTAATGTGGATATTTCCACATCACAAATCATGTGTTAAAAACTTTTTATGGGTGAAGTTGATCGTAAAACATGATCAGGTGGATTAAAAAGGGCCGACAATTTAGGCTGTGAAGTATTGGTTGGGAAAGGGGTTAAGCGAGACACATTATTCGTCCCTGTACGCCCTTTAACAATGTTTCTTTAAAATATATGGATACAAGACAATGGTTGAACACAAATCGTTAATTTGTAACACATAATTTTATGGAAGAGGCTGATAAGCGGTTAATTGTAAGTGATCACCGTAATTTGAAGAGAAAAAGTGACGAAATGAACAAGACGTGCACCTTATGGTAGTTGATACGCCCTGCCCATAACATTACAGTGCTCATGATTCTTGAATAACCCAAATTCTGAGCGGCATCCCAATTGCGCTCGTCACTTTGAGATATAAGGGGCCGTCCATAAATAACGTCACAAGATAAGGTAGTGACCCAACCCCGTGACAAGTGGTAGGGACCCAAATTTTGTGACGTAACATTTATTCAAAATATAATATTTTATATCTAAGTATTACTACATATACAAAATTAAAACTACAACTTACGAATAACATAAGAATAGTTGCTAATCTGTTTGAATGAGCATAAGGTTTAACTTGTTTTGTTCGTAAATTTTGAAACAACGTTGTTTTCTTAGTTCTACAAATTTGTGATTTTTAACTTATGAGTTATTATTAAACACTTTTACAATGAACAAAACAGTGATTTTATTTTAATTAAATATTTAATATTTACCGCTAAATATATGAAGCTGTATGCTTCACAGCTTATGTTGATAAATAAATGTACAAGAAGAAGTTACATTGTGAAAAGGTATGAAATAGTACTGACAGTGTCGAAACTGAAGTGGAATCTAAATAGTCAAAGAATTGCAAAGAAAACTGCATTTAAATGGAAATAAAAATAATTTCGGAACACAACTGTTTTATTTTCATAAATTAGTAAATGTAAAATATTGTGTGCCATCCCAATAGGATGGGAGAAGGGGGGCAGTCTCACCATTTTGACCAGCTGTGAAAAGAAAAGGACAGGGGTCAAAATATCATGAAATTCGTGTGACGTCATTTAAAGATGGACCCCCAAGCTGCAGTACATTAGCCCAGTAGTTTCACTGCGGCGTTCCTCAAACCGAAAAACAAATGCAGAAAAGGTTCCGCTATGGTACGCATCTGTCCGTCATCCAAACAAACCTTCCACTGGTGGCCCATACTCTCATAAAACACCACAGGAATTCATATTGTGTGTATACCACGAACTTCAAAATGTTGCAGAGAACATTTATTTTTTAGCTACGAATTTTTCTTTTCGTTTTTTATACTTGCATGCATTCTATCGCCATCTTAGTGACCTTGGGTCCGAACAGCAAAATTCAAATATTTTTATTCAAAATAGGATTTAAAATCACTTATTGAACGTCAAAATCTACCACCCATTCAAAAGAGACTGCCTCAGACCTGAGAAGAATGGGCGCAAGAAACTCAGCGGGCTTTTTTTTATATAAAATATGGATTACAATGTAATATCGTACAATAAACATTTATAATTAAAGAGCCTGAGGGTGCTCGCTTTAATCCCAGTCCGTGGTGTCATTAAGAAAATCGTTTATGCTATAATAACCTTTCCCACACAAACGTTTTTTAACAATTCTTTTAAATTGCGTAACACATTTGTTTTGTACATTTTCTGGGATCATATTGTAGAAGCATATACATCGCTCAACAAATGACTTACTGACTCGACCCAACCGAGTAGTAGGCATAACAAGTTTATGTTTGTTCCTCGTGTTAACATTATGAATGTCACAGTTTCTAGAAAATTCCTCAATGTGCTTATGAACATACAAAACATTATCAAAAATGTATTGAGAAGCAACAGTCAAAATGTTTATTTCTTTAAATTTTTCTCTTAATGATTCTTTAGGACCTAGGTTATAAATCGCGCCAATAGCCCTCTTCTGCAGCACAAAGATAGTATTAATATCGTCCGCACTGCCCCATAACAATATACCATAGGACATAATACTATGAAAATAACTAAAGTATACTAATCTCGCCGAATCTGTCAGTTAACCGTCTAATTTTCTTAACCGCATATGCTGCAGAACTAAGCCTATTCGTCAATTCTTCAATATGGGGGCCCCACTGCAATTTGGGATCAAGAGTAATGCCAAGAAATACAGCAGATTCCACTAGTTTTACCACCTCTCCATTTAATAAAATATTCGCATCTACATTTTTGACATTTGGCGCGGTGAATTTAATATTTTAATAATAGGTTTTATGATTATTTAACAATAAGTTATTGGCGCTAAACCAGTACACGATGTCAGATAGAGCATTGTTTACTTCGTCATATAAAACTTGGCTTCGTTTCACTTTGAATATAATTGAAGTGTCATCGGCAAACAATACCACCTTGTGTTTTTTTTTCTACAAGGTTAGGTATATAATAAATAAAAGCGAAGCGAAACTTGGATCGAAGAATCTGAGGGTCAATAATAGTGCGAGACACTACTGAAGTAGTGTGAAGTGAAGAACGTGAATAAGCTTTCAAGCTAAATTAGCGTTCTAGCGCTTCATACGGCGTAGGTCCAACCACATTTATTTATGACTATATAATAATACAGATAATTTCACTAGCTACGGCGGCGTTCAGACCGAAACACGATAATGCTTACACATTACTTCTTCACGACAGAAATAGGCTCCATTACGGTACCTTTAATATAGCCGGAATCATGTGCAAAGGAGCCACTGGTAAAATGTATACATATAGAATTTCAAAATTGTTTTCATCTCTGGTCTGGTGTAACCCCGTTTCAACTTGAACTATTTCACCGCGTGCAAAGCAGAACTGCCCGAATAGTTGAGGTTCAAATACTCGGTGATCGGCTTGAGCACTTGGCGCCACGTAGAATCGTCTCTTCGTTTAATGCCTTCTACCGCATTAATCGCGAGGAGTGTTCTGAAGAGCAGTTTGTGATTCCACTTATCATCCTCCCCATCTGGATGTGTGGCATTCCTCCAGAGTGCGGTTTCCAAGAAACCTATTACCTTTGTACTACCAAACTCTAGAATGATTTTCTTGGAAGGTGATTTTGGGAAGATACGGCATGGGTACAATCATTCAAGGAAAAGAAAATAAAGCGCGTGCAATGATTCAAAACGACGGCAACGCTCCTGTGATTTCTCTTGTGATATTTTAAGTGTTAGCAGCGATGAACGCTTACTATCAGTTGAGCGCATATTGGTCCTACTATTCCCAAATAAAAGGTATGCTGGAAAATTTAGGCATGGAACTGCATTCTTTTTCAATTTATATATAGGTTACGTATACTGAAAACTATCAGCGGTATTAGCTATATTGACCCGTTTATTGTAATTGAAGTATGAAGTGTGTTTCATCCAGTGACACGGCAACATCCGGTTTCACCGGACGTTATTCCAAAACCGGAAAATCGCCAATCTCCTCGCACCTGACAATTTTTACGACAGGCTCTCATAGCCGTCGAGTGTTTATTAAAATGCATTTTTATAATGGAATATGTGAGCGACAGAGACACTTCATCAGCACAGCTCAACTTTGTAGTGAACGTCAGTGTTACTGACAATAATTGTAAGTCAGTCGTCTTTGATTGGGTTTACATTACTGACCTGTTTAAATTCCACTGGACAGGCTGTTCCATATGTTTGACAGCAAATTTTTTGTGCCCGTTTGAAGCGCCACACGCGAGAGTCCAAAGAACTAATTTTGACGTATTATACAAATGGCTGCAAAGGAACGTACAATACTCAGAAGTATTTTTACATTTAGAATTAATTTCATTCGTTTTCCGTGTTATTTATACTTCAAGAATCAAAGTAATAAAGTGCACAATAATTTTGTAAGTAGTTTCACACTTTAACAGACCTCGCTATATGTTGGCAATATGAGCCAGCACCAAAATGGCGAATATCAAACAGGCACAAAAGCACTTTGACAGCCGCCAGTCTAGTGGTTTTCAGTAGAGGTCAGTGGTTTACATGGAAAGTTAAAAAAAATTAACAATAAAACAACCGACTTCAAAAACATTATTTTAAAACAATAGATATAATATGCAATAATAATAATCATAACTAGAATTAGATTAATTCATTAGATTGTATAAAACTCGCAATTATTTTTTTACTGTTTATTGCATTTTTTTTTTAATTTTTGTTTGTTTTTGTGTTATTTTGTTATTTTTAGTGAACCTGAACTAATAATTTGTCTAAATAATATGTGCAGATATAGTAAATTTTGCAATGCAGAAATGAACGTAACCGTATTGCAATTTGATTACAGACGGTTAGAAATTCTGCCACAGATCGCACCCTTAGGTACTGTAAGTCGTTAAGGAGTCCCATTGATCATCATATACGACTACAACAATTACTTGACCATAACTTTTGATCCCATAGTCCGAACCTAACCAAACTCTCACTATAATAACTTTGAAGTATATCCTTTCCAATAATAATGATCTTTGAAATCGGTTTGCGCGATATTGAGTTATTCGTAAATTTGTCGCGCACATACTTGTAGCAAATTTAAGACTTTTATGGTTTTCTCGTCGATATCATAGTAGGGTCTGGACCAATGGGAAGCACCAGCTTTCAAATAAAAAAAGAATTATCAAAATTGGTTCACCCAGTAGATAGTTGAGGTAATAAACATAAAAATAAAAACAAAACATACCGACGAATTGAGAACCTCCTCCTTTTTTTAAGTCGGTTAAAAATAGAAGCATATATTGTCGGCTAACCTGTGGCTGTGTTAGCAGGCTATAATAATTTGTTAATATTAAAAACATTAGTTTTGTATACAGGGTGGCCCACCCAAACCGGTCAGTATGGGGATTTTAAAATATATAAGAGATAGAAGAATATCTTCTAAGGAACCACGACATCGATTTTAGACAAAACAAAAACTGCATTCATAGATTTTCAAAAAAATCATACACGACTCGGGAATCGGACCCGGTCATTTTGGAAAAAAATACATTTTTGTTTTATTGCCACATTGATCTTGAAGTGATTGTTGTTATGAAACCTTGTGCCTAAAATTAAAAGAAATTGCTTTTAAAAATGTTATTTTAATTATTTTAGTAAATGTTCAAAATGGCAACCATTTTCTTTAATGCAATAGTAAACTCGTTTAAGTAACGATTTTGTTATGGCGTTTTGTACTTTGATGTTGTGAATTTGGGTTAAAATAGTCTCTATGGATATTTTTAGATCTTCAGTGGCCTCGTAGCTAGTTTTGTAGACTTCATCTTTAACGTAACCCCACAAGAAATAATCTAGTAGGGTTAAATCGGGTGACCTCGCGGGCCATTTGATAGGTCCGGTTGTTCCAATCCATTTTTGTTGGAAATGATTATTTAAAAAATCTATGGCGATACGACTATTGTGTGCCGGTGCTCCATCCTGTTGAAAATACGCTCGATCTCTTTTTTTCTACCGACATTTCTCTCGTGACATCTAAAACATCTTCTAATATTTCGATGTACTTGAATCTGTCCTAACGTCCATCATAGATATTTACCTACTGGTAAGCAGACATGAATCGTTCATTTTTTAAAATTGAAATTTGGCAATCTTAGAAGTTCACATTCCATTTTCAAATAACAGCAAAATAAAATCTTTTTACTGGTATACCCAGACAACATGACGATTGGTTATTGCCTACATTTTTTAACAAGTAAAACCGACAACTTACATGAAACACTATCAAATAAAGAAATTTCTTTTAATTTTAGACACAAGGTTAGCAAAAATCACTCCTTAAAACCTACTGTATCAATATGGCTATAAAACAGAAATGTATTTTTTTTTCAAAATGACCGGGTTCGATTCCCAAGTCGTGTATGATTTTTTTTGAAAATCTATGAATGCAGTTTTTGTTTTCTCTAAAATCGATATCGTGGTTCCTTAGAACATATTCTTCTATCTCTTATATATTCTGAAATCCCCATACTGACCGGTTTGGGTGGGCCACCCTGTATATTGTACTGAAATAAATACTTCATAATTAAACAAACATTTTATTATTATGAAAACCTTCATAGAAAACAAACTTCGATCTAATATGGATCCTAGCAGATTATCTTATTTGTTTATAATATCATCAACAATGGCAATATTATCATTGCCTATAATTTTAAGGTTTTATGAAATTTAAACCATTATAGGCGCTCCTACTAATTGATACCAGGTTGTTTAAAGTCATAGTCAAATAATCTTTATTCAATTAGGCTCATAATAAACGCTTTTAAATCGTCACCATTATTATATATTATTAATTTTAGTGATAAAATGTTATTTCTGTGATTAAACAACGATGAAATGAAAAATAAATTAAGTAATCATCCGAGTTAACCACCTTAACAGCAGCAGCTTGATTCATATGATATACAGTCGCGAGCAAAAGTTTGGAATCACTTACTTGAAATTGGTTCCACGCGCTCTTTCTTACTAAACAAATTTTTTACTATCATAAAAATCACATTATTTAAAAACTTCAACTCTTAACTTTAAATTGATACCGAATATATAAAAACCAAGCTAGTATTTAAGAAGCTATCCCGGATTAAGTGAAGGAATAACGATAAAGACGTGTTTCAATTGTTTGATACGTCGCGAGTTGCGACCTTTTGACCCCCTATAAAATCATCTGTTATCGGATTTTCTTTATCAGACGACTTTCACACGTTGACTGGTACACATCTCCGCTACTTTTGATCCTTGACCTTGTACGACAATGGAGACAACACCTACAGAAGCAGCACAAATCGTAGCCCTATTGCAAGTTTGAGTTACTCGCTCGCAGCGAACCGGTTTGAACGCATCGTGCGCGGTAACTTCTTTGTAGTTTTTTGTCACGTTTTAGTTAAAAATGACAAACCATAAATGTTCCACTGCAAAGTGCTCTAAACCAGTAAACAAAATCTCCCTGGGATTTATGTGTCCAAAGTGTAATAAGTGGTTCCATGCATCATGTAGGGGTATGCCTACGGAACAACTTAGTGCTTTACAGTCAATTGGACTGTGGATTGGAAATGCCGGAATTGCATAGGGACAGCGAAGCCAAAACGCCTGTCATGTATCCTACCAGAAGACGAAGATGAAAAGCTAGCTAGGTAGCTAGTAATATCCTAGTGGAGCTACGCGTTACGGCGCGAACAAAATGTACTCACAATATCCACTGCGTGATCATCGGCACTATGGGTCCTATTGCATGATGCGTTTAATAACACGGGATTCCAAGTAGGTGGCAGAGCCCAATGCTTGTCTCTATTAAAATTAGGTCGACGGTAGATTTCTATGGCTTCAAGCAGCTTGCGAGACGCAAAGATTTTTTCGCGACCCAATACTTTCATCCTATCGAACCTAATACAATGTGACGTGTCGGAGTTTAGAGCATGAAGGACATCCGAATGGTCCAAAACTAGTCGGTACCCATACCGATAAATCGTTTGTAAAGCCGTATTAAAATAAGTTAATCATGTCTCACTAAAGTTTTAATAATTAAACACACATAAGAAGTAAAATTATATCTTAAATATTGTAACATAAAATGAGCCAAAACTGATACTCAGTTTAAAATACATAACTCCGCAGCTAACCGCCACAGTGTTTAAAACTACACTGGCCTGCAAAAGTAAGTATCACACTTTTCAAATTATTTTTTTTTCTTAACTATAGAAGGTAGAGATTTAAGATTAAAAACGTTTTGTTGCAAATTTTATACGCTTTAATTCTTAGAAACTAAAATTATACATTAGTAACATTATTAACTTAAAAAAGATAAAACAATGAAAATAGACATTTTTAGTTTAGTGTAAAAAATTCAACTAAAATTTATTACATGTTATTTAATTTTTAATAACTGGTATTGCCTCCTCGAGCTCTGATTACAGCTTCGAGCCGGTTTGGCATACTGAACACTAGGTTTCGGAGCCGATGTTGGGAATATTCTCCCATTCTTCTACCAGGGCCTGCTTTAGTGCCCTGAGGGTAGTAGGTGGTGGTCTGCGATTTCTGACTAGCCTCCCAAGCTCATCCCAGGCGTGTTCAATCGGGTTGACATCAGGACTTCTTGATGGCCAAGCCATCACGCTGATACCGACCTCCTGAATATACTCTTGTACGATATGAGCCGTGTGTGGCCGGGCATTATCATGCATCAGCATCGATCCATCACCCATATTTGCTAAATACGGCCCTGCATACTCATTGAGAATCTCTTGAGCATATCTTTGCCCAGTTAGGGTGCCATTTTCTATGGCTACTAGCTCTGTGCGACCTTCTGAAGATATGCCAGCCCATACATGTACACTGCCTCCACCGTATTGGACTCTTTCTGAGATGCAGGCTTGAAGGTATCGCTCACCTGGTCGCCTGTAAACACTTCGCCTTCCATCAGAAGTGTAAAGGGAGAATTCTTCTTCATCCCACTGCATGTGTTCACGGGCGTATCGCAGTCTCGCTACTCGCTGTCTGTCTGTCTGTCTACATGCTGTCTCTCGAGTTTTGGGCCACTCGCTGGTCTTCGTGGTTTCAAATTTGCTTCAGCAAGTCTTCTTCTCACTGTACTGTCACTAAAGTAGTCCCTCCGGGTCTGAAGTAGCTGTTGCTGGACTTCAACTGCATTTTGGTGGCGATTTCTTAACACAGTGGAAATAATATAACGATCTTCTCGGGCACTAATACACCTGGATCTGCCATTACAAGGTCTCCTCAGATGGTGTCCAGTCTCTTCGTACCTTCGCTTTACCTTCTGGACCGTTCGTACCGTCACACCCACCAATCTTGCAGTGCGGCGCATACTGATGCCTAGTTCCAGAAAAGCCATGATCCTAGTACATTCTTCAACTGAAAGAGGCATGATAAATAAATGTTATGTGCTTTTTAGCATAAATTTTTAAAACAAGACCCATGGATCTGAAGATCGAACAGAAAGAAAAATGTGAATGGTAAAATTGTAATTCGGAAACGTCCACTTTGAAAAGGGAATGGTTTTGTTTTTGAAGTTTTTTTTCAGCCAATTCTTAAAAGAAGGTTACCGACTATAAAGTTTTTATGTACAAAATTAAATTCTCTTTGGAGTCCTTTTATTTCGAAAGTATATCTTGTGAACTTAAAACGTTATCCCAATTTTAAAAGTGTGATACTTACTTTTGAAGGCCAGTGTAGGTGTCGAAAACTACAAAGACTATTAGAAAACACATATATACAGAAATGAAATGAAATGATTTATTTGTATGAATCGTGGTAACATAGTTGTTAACAATTAATTGGTGTACAGCACAATTCGCCAATATATCGGCATACAATATTTGATTGTCAATATTGGAATATCATATTTAATTTATACTTATACGTTCTTAATACACATTACATAGCTTTAATTCAATGATATAATATAAAATAAACATTAGTTTGTAGGTCAAAAACCTAAAAACCTATCAAAAATTACATTTGAATACTATTATTTTTGGCTAAAGAATTCTTTTAAACTATAAAAGCATTTATCTATTAGCCATAATTTTAATTTTTTATGCATTAATGTTTTAGGCATCTCTCTAATATTCTTTGGAAGGTGGTTAAATACCCTAATACACATAACATTTGCGTTATTTTGATGAAGCGCTGTTTTACAGTATGGCATAAGAAGGCGAGTTGGATCTCTTAATCCTAATATGGAATAGTCCTTTGCTGGTTTAAAAAGTTCACCATGTTTTTTAATGAACATACAAATTTCTAATATATATAGACCAGTAAGCGTTAACAGACGGTGCTTTTTGAATAATGGTCTACACGATTCTAGAGGACTGACATTGCATAAAGCTCTTATACATTTTTTTTGTGCCAGAAAAACATTTGAAATATTAGTGGAGTTTCCCCATAGTATTAACCCGTACCGTAAAACTGACGCAATATAACCGTGGTATGCAGTAAGTGCAGCATTAAAGGATACAGTTTGTCTGAGCCTTCTTAAAGCGAAAACGAACTTATTTATTTTGCCTGCCACTGTATCACATTGAGCTTTCCAGTTACAATTGCAATCTAATATAAGGCCTAAAAATTTTATTGTGTTTGTTTCTTTAATCGTTTGGTCACTGTGTGTTATATTTAGAGATTTATGTATTGTTTTATAATTAGAAAATTGTATATATTTAGTTTTTGTCATATTAGCGAATAAATTATTCTCATTAAACCATGTCAATATAGTTCCTAAATTTTTATTAATAGTCATATTATAATTATTTATCGCTTTATGCTCGTCAGGAATAATTATGGATATGTCATCTGCAAATAATACACATTTATAGTCAACCACATCGGGTAAATCATTCAAATAAATTAAAAACAGTAAGGGTCTAAAAGACTTCCTTGAGGAACTCCAAATTTACTAAATAAATAGGGTGACTTGTATGTAGTCATCTCCATTCTCCAGTTTCTCATTTATGTTATTTATTTCTACAATTTGTTGTCTATCGGCTAAATAACTTTCAATCCATTTTAGAGCAGGGCTTATACCATATTTTTCACATTTATATATTAAGATATGATGATCAACAAAATCGAATGCTTTTGACATATCAAAAAAGGTTGATATAACAAGTACTTTCTTGTTAATACATGTAGTTATTTCTTCTATTAAGTAATAAGCAGCCAAAGTAGTTTATTTGTTAGCTTCAAATCCAGTTTGTTTTTTTTTTATTATATTATGTTTATTTAGAAAATGCATTATTCTTACATACATTGCTTTTTCCATTATCTTTGAGAAAATAGATATAAGAGTAATTGGTCGATAATTATTGATATCGGTTTTAGTACCCTTTTTGAGTAAAGGCTTAATAACAGATAACTTAAGCTTATAACTTTAAGCTTTCTGGAAAGACACCCTGTGAAAAGGATATATTAATTAACCTTTCCGGATCGGCGCGCTCCGGATCTCGCTGTACACTATTGATCGGCAAGCTTCCGGCAATTTCGCGGCATTTTCCCCGTGTGTATTATTTTACGTGTAGTTATAAAATGCTTATAACTAGGGTGATATGAGTGACTGTCACTGAAAGCTATTGAAACATGCTATAAGACCATGTATAAATTATTCATATTGTCTTTCTTTTTTTTTTCACACAGACTTTTCATTCGAAAAAAAGTGTAAAAATAGGTATATTTTAAAATAAATATTGTTATTATTGTTAATTACTTGTTTTATTTATTTCCTTTTATGTTTTTGTAATGAATAGTATATGTTAATTATAAAATAAAGCTTAAATCTCCACAAAGAACGATCTTCGTGTAAAGTCTTGATAACGACCGCTCGCTGCGCCGGCCGGGAACAAGTGGACACATAAGTGCTTTGTCCGTAAAGCTATGACGTCGAATATTGGTGGCCTTGAATCGTAACGGATCGAAATGTGTTTGGGAATTCACTCGTTCATAACTGCGTAGGCAAATAAACCATCTTGTACACCTAATAAGGGTGAAAACTGGATGAGGTAAAAAAGTGCCCCGCGGCACAGCCGCTCTCATTGTTTTTTGAATTACCAGTGCCCGCGGGCACGGCCGATGCGGAAAGGTTAAGTAAGTCAAAATATGAGAGATATTGTGCTTGCAATGTTTGAGTATATGTGTAGATATGGAATCATAACCTGTTGCCTTTGTATTTTTAAGAGAATTTATTATCTTTATTACTTCGTTTTCGGAACATGGAGAGAGAAATATATAATATATATAATTATTATTGATTGAATTTATTTTGTATTTATATTGATTATTCCAATTATGATTACAATTTTTAGTCAAATCAATAAAGGAATTATTAAATGTTTTTGCAATGTGTAATGGATTTGTTATATCAACGTCGTTATAATGAATTAGGTCAATACAATTTTTAGCTATCATTATTATGACTACCTTTTTTCTTTATTATATCCCATGTAGTTATTGATATTTGCTAAATCGTTATATTATGACCGAGGTAATCTATTAATAGTGCAATATATGATATACACAACCGAGAAGTTGTAACAAAGAAAGGCCTTATATTTCTAGTCCTACAAGGTTAATATAAAAAAGCTTGGACAACAGTTTTATACATGTATTAGATCAATGAACTTACGGTGCATTTCAAGTGAGGGCAGGTTAAAATATTTTAGTCTAGCTTCATAACCATGGAGCGATTTTCTATTTTTGGAACGGCTACATAAAATTCTCAAAAAACATTTCTGAACATTTTCCACGGTAGCAATTGTGGAAGATGAGAGCAGTACTACATAAATATGGGCAGACCTGCGCTTTGTAGAGCGCTAGAATATGGGCCGGCTTAAAGTAATGGTTTGCTCTATTTATGACTCCCAGTTTCCTTCTAGTATCTACCTGACCACGCTATTGACAATCGCTCGAGATCTCTTACCTGCCTTGCCTTGAGAGCGCCTTGTACTATACACCATCGAAGCCCTTCACAATATCCAGACTAACTGCCATCTCTCTTTTTTTCGATAGCCGCCGCCCATCCATATGTTAGGTATTCCAGAAGACGGTCGGTCGATGATCAACTGGTTACCCATCTAGTTTTAACAAGAGCTAGGGGTTAAGAGTGGACAACCCGTCATATTTTTCATACAAATGCTCGTACGTGTTTATGGCGTCTTAACGCATCTTTCTAAATAAAATCTACTGATAGATATCTAGTGCATGGTGTCATGGTTTCAATCGAAGCAGAAAATACAAATTTCAAGAAACAAATTCAGCATAACCCTCCAAATATCTATGCACAATAGCGAGGCGCGAGCAATGCGATATGAATGGTTGATGCATGATTACACGGTAACGCGCCCGGACGCGAGTAAGCAGTCTAATTTACCGAATGCCATCCGAATGTTCAGGCGCAGCTATCTCTCTTTTCGCTTTGCCTCTTTTACAAAGATTGTGTTGGATGAAAAAACATGCTTTTCGACCATGTTCGCGATGACGATAGACGGACCAAGAAGGGCCTTCTTAATTATGCTTTCCATGATTTTGGAGAGCAGGGAGGTAATAGCAATAAGCCTGTGTTTAGCCTTTTTTGGAATCAGATGGACAAGCCTGCCTTCTGAGAGTCCGAGACTACGCCTATTAACCATCAGTGTGATAAACTAATAAGCAGCTGGGTTTACGCCGTTCGCTAAGGAGTTTATTCCCGCCAATAATGTACGGCCCGCGTGACAATAAGGGACGAGACGAGTAGGACGTTCAGCTGATGGTAATTGATACGTCCTGCCCATTACAATGCAGTGCCGTTCAATTGCGTCGTCACCTTGAGACATAAGATGTCTCATTTGTCCACTAATTTCACAAGCTACGGTGCCTCAGACCGAAACACAATAATGCTTACACATTACTGCTTCACGACAGTAAAAGGCGCCGTTGTGGTACCCATAATCTAGCTGGCATCCCGAGCAAGCCAGCCTCCCACTGGTAAAACTGTCTAACCATTATCGTTAATAATAAAGAGTCGACTTAGAAGCAAAAGATTGGCTTTTTCTTTTCCGAATGGGCCGGTGTGTAGTTCCTATTATGCAGCGGCGGCAGAGACGGTTGGCTGAAGTTACCAAGCAGCTTTGGATACCGCCCTGGATTTTTTTTATGGAGTAGGAGGACAATCGAGCGTACAGGTCAACTGGTGTTAAGTCATCACCGCCACATTATCTTGCAACACCAGAGGATTCACAGGAACGTTGCTGGCCTTTAAGGAAAGTGTACGCGCTTTCTTTGAAAGTACCCATGTCGTATCGTCCCGGAAACACCGCACAAGGACATCCCACAGCTTAGTAGTACCAAAAAAAAGCTCCTTGAAAACCGCACTGTGGAGGACCGCCACACATGCAGATGGTGGGAATGATATCCTAACATCAGGAATTCGGAACACTCTCCGTGATAAATTCGGTAGAAAACACACAATTGCGTGTTTCCAACCGAAACTATTTCTAGTTTCGGTTGGAAACACGCAATTGTGTCTTTCTTGAAAGAATTGCCAATCTTTCTTGTCAATCTTTCGATGAAAGATTTGCCAATTAAATAATCTGAATACACGGTTGCATTTCCTCTTTGCAGTTCAGATCCTTTGTGCCTTGTGCACGTTGCGTACTTCAGCACTAGTATGGAACTGAGATCACCCTAAAGGAAACAAATTCTGTCAAGGCTAAGATGCAAAAAAGGAACACAATCTATCCCAATCTGCTGACATGTAGTGTCAAACGCTGCGAATCACTGTCTTTCTGCGACGTGCGCGTCCGCGTCGGATAGGCACGATCAAGTAACGGTCGGAGTCTCAGGACATCCCAGTTTCCGATGTGCTGCAACAAAATTTTGGAATAATATTCCAAAATGGAGCACCATATTGGTGCCAGCAAGGTTACATACTTTTCAAACACAAATAAATTTCTTTTATGATTACCACAAAAAGCGGAAGTGTTGATTATAGACACCAATGATATAGGGTGGGCTGAAAAGTTTGTCGGCTAACACATAGATGGCGTTACCAGAATTAAATTCATATGATTTTTCGTTAGTACTAACCTTTCAAAGACACGTGTATTCCTTCCGGTCAATTAGATTGTGAGAAATAGGATTTTAAGTGAAGCAACTTTTGTTATTGATTCAAAATGGATAAGAAAAAATTCGTGCGTGAAAAAAAATACCATTGAAGCTAAGACTTGGCTTGATTTGCATTATGCGGACTCTGCACCAAAAAATCAACGGTTGAGAAGTGGTTTACGTAGTTTGAAGGACGTGAAATGAGCATCGAAGACGATGCGCGTAGTGGACGCCCCAAAGCGGCAGTTTCCGAAGAAAACATAAAAATGTGCAGAAAATAATTTTAATTGTTCGTATAATGAAGTTGATAGCTGAGACTCTAAGCATTTCAAAAAAAATTAAAAGAACGTGCTCGACATATCGTGCATCAATATTTGGACATGCGGAAACTCTGTGCAAAGTGGGTGCCGCGCGTACTCACAATCGATCAAAAACAGCAACGTATTGATGATTTGCAGCAATGATTAGTGATATTAAATCAAAATAAAGATGATTCCATTCCATAAACATGGCTCCATCACTACGCTCCAGAGTCAAATCGACAGTCGGCCGAGTGGACTACACACGATCAACACAACAGTCGACTAAGAAGATTATGGCCTTAGTATTCTGGGATGCACGTGGTATAATATTCATTGATCAGACCATCAACGGCGTTATTGGAGCGTATAAGGGATGAAATTACGAAAAAACGGTCTCATTTGAAGAAGAAAAAGTTCTGCCCCATCAAAACAATGCGCCGTGTCACAAATCAATGAAAACGATGGCAAAATTTCACAAACTTGCTTCCCCATCCACCATATTCTCCAGATCTGGCCCCCAGTGACTGAGGTAATCACCGAAACTGAGGCCTATTCTAAGGTTAAGGAGAAATCTTATTTTAAAAAAGGTATCAAAAAATTATGTGGCCGATATAATCGATGTATCGCCTTCGAAGGCAATATAGTTGCCTTCGAAGGCTTCGAATAAGCAAAAATTTTATAAAAATAAATATGTTTTACTGTCTCAGCCTACGTACTTCAGCCCACCTGTAGTTTAGGTGGGTTATATAAAGATATAGCATTTATTAGTATATAGATCCTGTATCTGCACAATTCTGTGTGTAACTCGCCCACGTTCTCGTATCGCTTTTTGTATCTAACGGTGTAAGGCCATCTAATCGGTCCATTCGTACCAATCCAAGTAGGAAAATATTCATTTTACGTTGTTCCTGTCTTTTAAAATACTATGTTACTTAAGAAGAGTTATTAGTTTTTGGCCATCTTTCGATTGGCATCATAAAAGAAGGGTTTTTTTTACATTTAAGTCGGTTCGATTCCCAGACGAGGCAAGTATTTTTCAGAAAATCTTTGAATGCAGAATTACTAACTTTTAAAAATAAAATAAAGTCCTCTTTCAGTAAATAAGCCTATCTTCGATATTTAAGGTACTTTCCCTTCATGTCCCATAACTTTGGAACATCCTGGATATGTCGAAGCTTCAACGCACACTAACGCCATCTATCCTTCACTTGAGGAACTATGTTGATTAAGCTGACAGGTGTACAGGGTGAAGACGTCTGTAAAAGGCGATGTCTTCCTAGCGTCGACATCCCCCTATCCGATCCCCCTAAACAACTCTCGCCCGACCTGGATCGCCTCTTGGCAACAACTTAGCTTGTGATCATGCTTCTGATGTCACTCGAGCACATAGCCGGTTCGAGTCTCATTAGGAGACGTCCCGCGACTGTTGTTGCGTAGTCTTTGCGGCCTCCACGGTCCACGTCCTATCTCGCTGTAAAATCCTTCAGGGCCAACAGCATAGAGGAGGTTTTTAATCGGTATGGGGTGTCCGCTTGCGCGGACACTCGAGTCCGACATATTACGCAACGTTCCGGGTCGTAAATACGTAAACGTATTTTCCTCCTCTCGAAAAAAAAAATTAGATAGCACCTTCTGTGCTATATCTCAGCGGACACTCTCACTAGGTAGTGCCGCTTGCGCCTTTCTCTCCCCAGAGAAGGTCGCCTTCGATAAAGGCATAGAGGGCACTTGCCCAAAGCCAACCTCAGGTGGCTAGGCCTCAGTGGCCCAACCTAGGTTTTATGTGAGTCCCACATAACCAACACAGACTTAGGCTGCGTTGGTATGCATTCACCACCTCCCTCCCGTCGTCATCCCAGAGGGTAGCCCTTTCCCTTTGTCTGGGCGGAAAAAAAAGCGTCGACACACTTCGTCTGCAACCATTGACAAGTCTGTTCGAATATTAGTCAATGTGTTATTTGAAATTTACTCTTAGAAGCTAACAGATTTCCACCTATATAACATTGTCTCATCACTATATCTCTGGAATAAGGCGTACGTTTAAAATTTGGTAGGAATATTCCTTTCGCTTAGTAGAGGTCAGGTAATAACGGTCGGCTAGTATACATATAAATATTAGAGCAAAAATTATGTAAGACGTGTAACATAGCCATGCGCTACTTCTATTGTTGGCATCACTGTAATATCAGCTGGTTGCCCTAGTGATCAGCATTATGATCACTATTTGTGACAAATATTTTCAGCCTAATAAATCGACTTGGTTCCTGAGTTACTCAGGTACCTAGGTTCTTAGTTTACATTCAGGCTGAGTATAGACCAAGAATATACCAAATGTATGCAAACAGACATTTTGCTTACGATTGTTTTATTCGACTTATAACATTTCCTGCGTATATTTGCAAGGCTGCTTGACATTCGGAAACCTGATAAGTCCCACATTTTACATAAATTCTTGTTCCAATTTAGTTTGTTGTTTTTGTCAACTAGTGCTATTAATATTATTTAAGTCTGCATCCAATAGAATTTACACTTCTAACTAGAATATTTGTCAAATAAATAGATCAAATTTATTATTCTGCCATATGTAGGACCTTAGTTATTGGGAGTTTGAGTATGCAGCACACTTAACTTGAATGATAAAATGAATTAAGTGGTAAATATACTTAGGACTTAAAAGATGTTTCATATATAAGCCTAGAAAAATATTAACTACAAAACATTGATGACCTCTTGCTGCAGTGGTTAGTGATGGTAACATCTCAGCTAGGGGTCTTGGGTTCAAATACGGGTAAGTATAAACATTAGTATGATGATAATTAGTATTTGTTTGTATAATTATAATTATTGTTATATTGTACTAAATAATGATTGCCACCTTTGGTTCAAAATCAAAATCAATGAACTCAGTGTCTGTCAACAATCTATATTTCAAAACTAAATAGTAAATACAATAATTATCATTAAAATTTCCCTATTATACTTCTATACTTCATCAATTAATTTAAACCTGTTGTGTTGATCTTCTGGTATTACATTGAAATATTTCTTATAAATTGTCTGGTTAGTCCGTCCTGCATAATTCCTCTGCACCCATGGGTGTTCCCAATTAGGGTCAAACTTCTCACATGTGACAACTACTTTCCCGGCTTCCATAGCAAATAATGTACCATTTCTTCCTAATCCAACCTGAAAACAGAAAACCTCATATTAAAGGCAAGGATAGGCAGAGACAACAGAATTTCACTTGCTTCTATCCAACCAAACTTTTAGAACTACACCCTCAAAGATTGTTTGAATAACAGACCAATAGAGGCTTGTTAAACTTGAAATAGCATTTTGCAATGAAAGGACATTTTTTCCTTACATCATATCAATGGTATTGAAAAGGTTAGTACCTAATCAATAACGATTTCATTGTAATATTGTCCGAATTATAGTCAATAGGGCAGATGTCAAGCAGACATTGTGTTCTAATGGTAAGAGAAATGTTACACAAAATGTTCACATAAATCCATTATCTGCTGATTGATCTTCGTAATGTATGGTAGTGAAGAATTGTGGTTTTTATTGTTACATAAAGGGCCAGAACAATTTATGATTTTGAACAATAACTAACACTTGATAACAATAATATTATATTATATAGACACTTTTACACAAATTTTCTTGCTCCAAACCAGTCATAGCCTACAGGCTATACCAGGCTACCCATGGTACACTGTGGGTACAAGTAGACAATATATTTATAACAATATACTTACCTAAGCATACATAAATACATATAAACATTTTGTTGATTGACTTGGAAACAAAACATCCACACCTATTCATCATATAATTGCAATAGTATGCACCTACAGGGAATCAAACCCGGGGCCCTAACTCTTCAAAACTTGATGTAATGAACATGAAATTTATGTTCCAAATTTTACTATTTTACTTGAAAGGGAAAAGTATTGTAGTCAGTACTTATTGCCTTTTCATGTATTTTTTGAAACAAATGTTTCCTTGAGTACCTTTCTTAATTAAGTATACCTGTATTCCCCTTCATACAAGTATTTTATTTTACATGAAGAGTCTATATACTAGCATGATTGATAGATAGTACATGCAGTTTTGAGGCTGTTGATTTACCTTTTGCTATTGGTGCTGCAGCATGGATTCCTTCAACAAGAATTATACTCAGTTACAGCTGCCCATCTATCACTTCTGTTTTCACTGGGGAATCAATTGCCATTCTTGAAGCAATTTTATTTGTTAAGTCTCATGGCATAAACAATTCTATTATTCTTTCAGACTCCAAAAGTTGCCTTCAATCAATACTGTCAAATCCATTTAAGTCTCAAAGTCATTTTCCAATTATATTTAAAATAAGGGAATCTTAGAAGGAATGCTATGACCTCAATATTAACATCGTTTTAGCATGGATTCCAGGTCATTCAGGCATTCTTGGTAACGAAAATGCAGATGCCTGTGCGAAGACAGCTATTGCAACAGGTTCCCTCCAATACTCAAAAATTTTCTCCCATGACTTGCGCACCATCCTGAAACCCAAGTTGCATGAGAGTTGGTCCAACATTTGGCAAGTTTCCAAAAACTCTAAAGGCAAATTTTATGGAGATATACAACCCGTAATTCCTCAGAAACCTTGGTTCTCCAAATTCAAAATTCCCAACAAGTCAGTGATTTCAACTATTTGTTGTTTACATTTTAATCATGCTTGTGCCCCAGTATTTTTTGCTAAAATAAGAATTAGGGACAATTCCTTGTGTGAATGTGGTCTAGATGAGGGAAACGTGGATCATTTATTCTTCAATTGCCCTTTAACGCAACCTTCTTTATACAATTTTATACCTCCTGAAATTCCCCGCCCAACTTCCTTTAAATTTCTGCTCTCCCTAGTTTTCACTCCTTTTGTATATATATATTAAAATAAATAAGATTAAGTTGTAAATAGCAGTAAGTACTTACATCAAATAATTTAAGTAATTATATTTGTGTATGTCCCTTATAGTCCTAACAGCATGTATATTTGTTTCAGGTATAAGAAAATAAAAGTTGTTTCAATCGTAAGCACCGATCACTACCATTAAAATTAGTAAAAGAATACTCTAAGCTTGGTGGTCTACCTTAACGTGACATTGGCAAACTTGTGGTATACCTTCCACTGGAGCCATATTAGGAAGAATAGAATAGAATACCTTTTGCTAAAATAGGCACTTTCATAACATTAACTTAATAATGTCTAGGCACTCATCACATCATATTCTACTTAATGTGGAAGATATAGTTACATTTAATCCAGGATGAAATCTTGTAGTCAGTTGCGTAGCAAGTATATGCCCAGGGTGCACGAAATGCCCATCCTGCACTTTCCATCCTCTATGTTTCGGCTTCGTTTTACAATTCGTGTTTCTTGTACTACCTCCTGTTTTCTTGCTAGCAAATCGTACAAATTCTGAAAAGTGGCATTTGCCAATTTGAATTATAACCGATCTATGTATTGCTATTTAGACAACAAAAAAGTTCAAAAACTACTACTATTTATTTTTACACAAGCTAGAGCGTATATTATTATTTACCCTTTAGCGAACTAATACATTTAGTAGAGTTAGTTAAATAGCTCAACGACATGTTTTTATAACTATAGACTTGTTATAAATGTTAGCACCAGGTAGTTATTAAGTTCTCTTGATATATAATTTATAGAAAAACTGAATATACTGATGATTTTAAGGTTACTTTAGTTTTTTATAACAATTCCCAAATACACAAATAGCATGAAAATAAAATTTTGTGATTGTGACAATTTCACCTATCTGTTGACGGCTGACGGCTCTGTTACTCAGTCATCTGGCACTGGCAGTTGACACTGAGTTTGCACCTGCACTGAGTAGTGAGTATTGACAACTGATGTTCACAATTTTGCCAATGCTTTCTGACAATTTAGCACCACGAAATAATTGAATATGGTCCGGTCAATTTAGACATCCGAGAGAAGTTGACTAGTTGAACTATTACCCCTCGCTTACACCCAGAAACAAGTCAAAAACTCTTTATATACAAAACTTGTCAAAACATAATTATTTGTTTTAAACAAGTATTGCAATTGTCTGAACTCTGACACACTTTAGTTTACACCATAGAATGTTCTAAGGTTTACACTGTTTTGCTAACGAGTCTTTATCCAAGTATAAAACACATTTGTTTGATAAAGTTTCATACATTTTCCGGACAGACCACATTTTTAAAGTGAAACTTTTATTACATCGTCTCATACTTTTTCGTCTGTGTGTTGCATGTCGCGTGACGGTTGGGCGGCGCTTATAGTTCGCAGCAGTTTACCAGTGGGAGGCTCCTTTGCACAGGATGCCGGCTAGATTATGGGTACCACAACGGCGCCTATTTCTACCGTGAAGCAGTAATGTGTAAGCATTACTGTGTTTCGGTCTGAAGGGCGCCGTAGCTAGTGAAATTACTGGGCAGTGGTACTCAACATCTTATGTCTCAAGGTGACGAGCGCAGTTGTAGTGCCGCTCAGAATTTTTGGGGTTTTTCAAGAATCCTGAGCGGCACTGCATTATAATGGGCAGGGCGTATCAATTACCATCAGCTGGATGTCCTGCCCGTCTCGACCCTTATTATCATAAAAAAAACAGCTGACCGCGTAGTATATACACTATTACTCATTTGTGCCAGTGCTCCACGGTATTTTGTTTGGTTTTGTCAGTCAGTGTTTAATGTAAATAATATTCCAAAACTTTTTAGTAAAATGTCTAGATATGAATGTGAAAAAAGTTTCACTTTTACCGTGGTTTCATAAAACCACACAATCCATTTTTTTTAAAGTGGAAAATGGACGGTTAATGGAGTGGTCAAAGAAACAAACTTTAGTACAAATATTTACTTCGGCTTAAATTAAGATATTAGAAGGAAAAAGAGGAGCAAACGAAGTGGCTAGTTGCTTAACGGATTTTGTAGCAAATGGTATGCAAGGTGGGGCAGTGGAGTTTCGGTTTTTCTCAGACAACTGTTATGGCCAAATTGGAAATTGGTATGTTTTTGGCAGAAAAGTATAATATAACGATCAAACATACCTTTCAAGAGAAAAACACACTCAGCAAGAAGGAGACAGCGTGCATTCATTAGAGGAGAATTAAAAAAATAAATGAATATATAAACTCCTTTTGAATGGTATACATTTGTCCGGTGGGATGAAACAGATGAAAGACCCTACAAGGAATAAGGGAAATAATTTACAGGCTGATACTGTTCGGTGGACTAAGATTATGAAATTGAAAATACTTACTGGAGAACCTAATAATATTCTGAATTCACCAACGAACTAAATGTAACTCAATATAACTACTAGATCTCTCCTATATAATATTGTTGCGTAGCAACCCTTCGAAGTATATGACGAGAGTTGTCAAACTTCAAAACATTGTTAATTTCAACAGCTCCGTCAGCAATACTCGTAGCTCAGCGGAAAAGTGTTTACTTTAGACGCTGTAGACCCGGGTTCGATACACCTACCAGCGTATGGATTTTTTTGGGTTTTGTAAAGTTAAAGGAAATTTCTAGTAAGTTCAGGATCAAATCGAACAGAAAAAAATGGATGGAAAATGTGTAAGCAGGATAAAAATAGTTAAAAGAATTTTCTAGTACAATTTAAATTTAAAGATGGAATGGGAGAATCATTTTGAAAATAGAAGAAAAGAAGAAGCAGTGAAAAGTAGAAGTGTTCCAAGACGAAGAAGATAGAAGAGACTTAGTGTTCGAAGGTACCGCCGCCCACAAGAGGAACAGCGGCAGACCGGCGAAGCGCAAGTTCAGAAAAAGTGAACGCAAATAAAGACTCGTTCCTATAAGCGGAGTATTATTTCCAATCCCTGACCCACTCCCGTATCAATATATATATAAAATACTGTTAGTAAAAAACTTATAATAAATGCTTAATATAAAGACTATTATATAAAAATGTGATGCTAAATTATAAGACTTGCACTCTATTGGTAAAATATCTAGCATTAACATTAAGCTTTTATACCTTATTACCATATTATCACTGTGATCAAAGAAGACTAATAGTAATTATATAAAAATAAAAGAAATTTTTATTAGTTTGTTAAAGATGACATTTACACGAAAAATATTTGTTTTCTTTTTTAGCTATAATTGTTTTTATTCTAGTTATATTCATACAAAATAAAATGATGGAAAGTTATTTTTGGTCATTAACTATTATTGTATCAGAAACGTTCTCTTCAAAATAAATATTAAAAAGTAAACTTGACTGTTTTTTATGAAAATAAAGGACGAGACAAGCAGTACGTACAGCTGATGATAATTGATACGCCCGACCCATTACTATGTAGTGCCGCTTGCAGGATTCCTGAAAAACCCAAATATTCTGAGCGGCTACTAATTACTACAACAATTGTGCCCATCACCTTGAGACATAAGATGTTAATTCTCATTTGCCCGGTAATATCATTAGCTACGGCGCCCCACAGATCGAAACACAGTACTGTTTACAAATTACTGCTTCACGCCAGAAATAGGCGCCGTTGTGGTACCCATAACTAGCTGGCATCCTGTGCAAAGGAGCCTCCCATTGTTTTTTACAATCTTATTTTAACTATTGAATTATGATACTTAATATCCAGCTGACAAATTTTAAGATTATTATAATTATAAATACAATTTTAAAATCTAATTATCACTTACAATATCAAAATAAAATACTATGTACGAAGTAAATCATAGCATGTGTATGTTACGTGTAAATTTATTTAAATAAGATCATTGTAAAGTACCGTAAGTTTTATATACGATATTTCAATAAAATTTCAACCAGGCGTAAAAAATCGTAAGTATGATATACTATTCCTTTACCATATGCATATCCGATGTAAACTGTCGTAACTGCAATATTTAAAAAACTACACATAATTAGTATTTCATTCCCACTTCATATTGTGAATTCCTATGTTATCTATGCATATTGTAAATTTCAAAACAAAAGATATAAATTCAACGATACGATGCAAGATAACATCTTTAAAGCTCTGTCCTGAAAAGTTTGCATATCAAATATACGACTATATACGTAGGAGCCCTCGTTCTGTCTTTTATTCTTAAAGCATTTAATATGGCACGATAGGTCGTCTTTTAGATAGGTATTGATGTAGTTTCCTCAAAAATGATCGCGACCAGTACCAAATTGCGTGTTTTTCTTGCATTTGCTTTATTTTGTATTATGGAGCTTCTTCAGTTTCCATTGTCAGTACCAGTAATCAATTGAGCTATATTCATTAAACTTCACGACTGACGTGTCCTAATTCTACAAATTTAGCTATGAGCTCACAACAAGTATAAAACACGAGATCATATACATGTAGACAACTAGTAGTTGACAAACAATTTCATCAGACAAGTTTCAAATAAATTTTGTGTAGGACAAGTTTTATATTTTGAAAACATTGCATACAACTTGTATTTACCTTGGTGTAAACGAGGGGCTATAATATACTATTATTTGCCGATGGTACAAAAATTCGCAACCAGCTGAAAATTGGTTGGATTATTCAAAATACCATCATAAATGAAATCTTAAAAGTCCTAATCGATCCGACACTTGTAAAAAACTTGAGATGGGGTCAAAGTTCACAAAAACGGGTTTTTTCCAGTTGTTCAGCAAAACGGTAACCTTTTTCATAATAGTAGCCCCGACAAATATTGTAGATCAGATAATTATCTATAAAAAATGTCGAAATACTCTTCACCTGGATGCGAATATTTGTAACTTATCTCCTATCTTTGGTCTAATTTATTTATTTATTTAGATTCCAGTGGATATTATATATTACCTTTTATAATTATTTTGCGAAGTTACAAGTCTTATTACTAAATGAATTACTATTAAGGTGTATAATGTGAAAAACTGTGTGAAATAGTTATATAAAATTCTTATTGATAATTTGGAATTTTTATTCACATAAATTGTATATGACGAGAAAAGAAACTCTGTATTGTTTTTAAAAGGTGTGACGTCATTACTGTTGGCATTGCTATCTTGCTGAAGTTCACTCATTGGTTCTTCTAAAGAAAACTACACGAGTAGGTATTTTATTACTTTCGTTTATTCAACGGGCAGCGTTACGACGTCACAGAGAGGTCCGTACCGTACGACAGCCCGAGCACGACTGACTGAAGTGAAAAAAAAAAGTTCCAAATTCCAAATTTCTATATTTGATATTAAAATATATGTACAAAATTACTTAAATCTACTTATTAAAGCAATTTACAATTAAGCCTCATATATGTAGGTATCAGAAAACTTATTTCTACAACCCTATATACGTATTGAGGGATAAAACTTTACTAAGCTTAAAAACTAATACATGAGGTTTGTGGGGGGGGAACGTCAACCATGCGACTTTGTTTTGAAATGCGGCCGTATTTATGAGGCTCGGTGCACGTGCACGTGATTTCAATTCATGTTGTTTTTACAATAATTTCACATCACAATGTAATAACAGGATAAATTATGAACTAATTTTAAATAAAATTAGTTAAACTGAATTATTCTCGTTTTTATAATAAGTGTGTTGTAGTATTTGCGCCGATATATATTATATTATTATTTCGAAACAAATTAATAAGCTTATACCAATGTCACATTTTTAGGAGTATTAATATCTAATTAATAACTTTTTAGAGATGGGATAGAGATCGAGCTGAAATGTTTTTTGATGCGATGCTTTTATTCAGACATTCATTTTTTTTATTTTTGTTTTTGTAAGTGCTACGTTAATTCAAACAGTACAGCAGTTTCAAACTGCTAAATCAAATAGGCCGCAAACATAAGCCTAGTAGTATACAAATTCGAGACAAAATATTTTCATTCCATACAGTTTTTAAAATTTCAATATGAATGGCTAAGTTTAGGAGGAGAAAATAGCCAAGACCAAAATCTAGATATTTGTTTATTTTTACTCAGCTCTGATAGCTGCAGCAGCTGTCCTTATCGCACTTATTTCAAATCAAAACAAATCAAAATCAGTTTATTCACGTAGGTCCCGGAAATGACACTTATGAATGTCAAAAAAAAAATTTTTTCTTATTGAATCTACCGCTACTTCGTAAAGGGTTGAGCTAATGAGAAGAAGTAGCAAGAAACTCATTGCCACTCTTTTATATCACGATTTACATTCAAGTACATCGATTTACAAATCATTTCAAATTACAATGTAAAATGATGCAACAGATACACTCAAACGTCAAATAGTCAATGTCTTAGACGAGTAAGTCAAAAAAGTAAATGTAAATTTATACAGTTATTGAGTACAGTAGCTGCATCATCCACATACACCATAAATAAATAAAAGGTATTCTGTGAGCATTTTATAAGTGATTATAAATAAATAAATATGTATATATCCATACACATATATACACACAATAACTTTTAAGAATCTGAAACCGAGTCTCCGGCAACAGGATCAGTAGTATTTTGTCTCACCACTAATTGGAATAAGCTTTTTATATTTTTACTAGCTGTGCCCCGCGTTTTCACCCGCGTTTTTCTCGTTTCCGTGGAAATTCCGAGATAAAATATTGCCTATATTATAGCCTGTACATCATTTTGTTCTATTGTCAATAGTTTTTGCAGCGCACGCAAAAATAGGTTTTCGATTTTAAACCTTGTGTTACAAAATAGCAATTTTATTACGGATCCCTAATTTTGAAAAAAAAACATAGCCTATAGCCTTCCTCGATAAATGGACTACCCAACACTAAAAGAATCATTCAAATAGGACCAGTAGGGCCAGAGATAAGCGCGTTCAAACAAACAAACAAACACTGCAGCTTTATAATATTAGTATAGATTTAAATTGTTTTAAATTTATGTATTAAACTCGCACACTGTAAAAGTAAAAAATGTTATTTGCAACTGAAGTTTTTTTCTTTGTTTCAGTATTTATGGACTAGGTATTTATGTGAAATACATAACAAGCATTAGAAAGACTTTCTTAAGGGGTCGTCTGAAGAAGCAGTAGGCGTGGCTGGATAAATAATGTTTACATAATATTCTATTTTCAGTATTAATACACATTCAGAAGTACAAACGAAACTGAAAGGATTATTGAATGATGATCATGATAGCTTTATTTTCATTTTACAGTCTATAACGCTCTGTGAACGGCTCGATCACTTGGCGTTGCGTAGAGACGTCGCTTCATTGTGTGTCTCCTACCTCATTTATCACGGGGAGTGTTCCGAAGAGCTGTTTCACCTGATTGCTGCCGCCGAATTCCACCTTCGCATGACACGCCACAAGTTAGGATATCATCCCCAACATCTGGATGTGTGGCGGTCCTCCACAGTGCGGTTTTCAAGAAGCTTCTTCCACGTACTACAAAACTGTGCAATGAGCTTCCTTGTGGCGTGTTTCCGGAGCGTTCCAAAAAAGCGTGTACACCCTAAGGGAATGTGGGCGGCGGTGATCACTAGGTGACCACGTACGCGCGTTTGTCCTTTTATTCCATAAAAAAATGATTTACTAGTATATTGTGAGTCTATCTTTATGTGGGTACACATGAAACAGACGAAAGACCCTACAAGGAATAAGGGAAATAATTTACAGGCTGATACTGTTCGGTGGACTAAGATTATGAAATTGAAAATACTTACTGGAGAACCTAATAATATTCTGAATTCACCAACGAACTAAATGTAACTCAATATAACTACTAGATCTCTCCTATATAATATTGTTGCGTAGCAACCCTTCGAAGTATATGACGAGAGTTGTCAAACTTCAAGACATTGTTAATTTCAACAGCTCCGTCAGTAATACTCGTAGCTCAGCGGAAAAGTGTTTACTTTAGACGCTGTAGACCCGGGTTCGATACACCCACCAGCGAATGGTTTTTTTTGGGTTTTGTAAAGTTAAAGGAAATTTCTAGTAAGTTCAGGATCAAATCGAACAGAAAAAAATGGATGGAAAATGTGTAAGCAGGATAAAAATAGTTAAAAGAATTTTCTAGTACAATTTAAATTTAAAGATGGAATGGGAGAATCATTTTGAAAATAGAACGGATCCGGGGGTATATAAGCCGTACTAAGCGTGGCCTACGGCAGTTCTAGTTCTGACTCGAAAGTGTAAAGAAGAAAAGAAGAAGCAGTGAAAAGTGGAAGTGTTCCAAGACGAAGAAGATAGAAGAGACTTAGTGTTCGAAGGTACCGCTGCCCACAAGAGGAACAGCGGCAGACCGGCGAAGCGCAAGTTCAGAAAAAGTGAACGCAAATAAAGACTCGTTCCTATAAGCGGAGTATTATTTCCAATCCCTGACCCACTCCCGTATCAATATATATATATAAAATACTGTTAGTAAAAAACTTATAATAAATGCTTAATATAAAGACTATTATATAAAAATGTGATGCTAAATTGTAAGACTTGCACTCTATTGGTAAAATATCTAGCATTAACATTAAGCTTTTATACCTTATTACCATATTATCACTGTGATCAAAGAAGACTAATAGTAATTATATAAAAATAAAAGAAATTTTTATTAGGTTGTTAAAGATGACATTTACACGAAAAATATTTGTTTTCTTTTTTAGCTATAATTGTTTTATTCTAGTTATATTCATACAAAATAAAATGATGGAAAGTTATTTTTGGTCATTAACTATTATTGTATTAGAAACGTTCTCTTCAAAATAAATATTAAAAAGTAAACTTGACTGTTTTTTATGAAAATAAAGGACGAGACAAGCAGTACGTACAGCTGATGATAATTGATACGCCCGACCCATTACTATGTAGTGCCGCTTGCAGGATTCCTGAAAAACCCAAATATTCTGAGCGGGTACTAATTACTACTACAATTGTGCCCATCACCTTGAGACATAAGATGTTAATTCTCATTTGCCCGGTAATATCATTAGCTACGGCGCCCCACAGATCGAAACACAGTACTGTTTACAAATTACTGCTTCACGCCAGAAATAGGCGCCGTTGTGGTACCCATAACTAGCTGGCATCCTGTGCAAAGGAGCCTCCCATTGTTTTTTACAATCTTATTTTAACTATTGAATTATGATACTTAATATCCAGCTGACAAATTTTAAGATTATTATAATTATAAATACAATTTTAAAATCTAATTATCACTTACAATATCAAAATAAAATACTATGTACGAAGTAAATCATAGCATGTGTATGTTACGTGTAAATTTATTTAAATAAGATCATTGTAAAGTACCGTAAGTTTTATATACGATATTTCAATAAAATTTCAACCAGGCGTAAAAAATCGTAAGTATGATATACTATTCCTTTACCATATGCATATCCGATGTAAACTGTCGTAACTGCAATATTTAAAAAACTACACATAATTAGTATTTCATTCCCACTTCATATTGTGAATTCCTATGTTATCTATGCATATTGTAAATTTCAAAACAAAAGATATAAATTCAACGATACGATGCAAGATAACATCTTTAAAGCTCTGTCCTGAAAAGTTTGCATATCAAATATACGACTATATACGTAGGAGCCCTCGTTCTGTCTTTTATTCTTAAAGCATTTAATATGGCACGATAGGTCGTCTTTTAGATAGGTATTGATGTAGTTTCCTCAAAAATGATCGCGACCAGTACCAAATTGCGTGTTTTTCTTGCATTTGCTTTATTTTGTATTATGGAGCTTCTTCAGTTTCCATTGTCAGT
Source organism: Leptidea sinapis (assembly GCF_905404315.1). Classification (NCBI taxonomy): domain Eukaryota; kingdom Metazoa; phylum Arthropoda; class Insecta; order Lepidoptera; family Pieridae; genus Leptidea; species Leptidea sinapis. The sequence continues at coordinate 11,209,781 of NC_066294.1, forward strand.
ACCAGTAATCAATTGAGCTATATTCATTAAACTTCACGACTGACGTGTCCTAATTCTACAAATTTAGCTATGAGCTCACAACAAGTATAAAACACGAGATCATATACATGTAGACAACTAGTAGTTGACAAACAATTTCATCAGACAAGTTTCAAATAAATTTTGTGTAGGACAAGTTTTATATTTTGAAAACATTGCATACAACTTGTATTTACCTTGGTGTAAACGAGGGGCTATAATATACTATTATTTGCCGATGGTACAAAAATTCGCAACCAGCTGAAAATTGGTTGGATTATTCAAAATACCATCATAAATGAAATCTTAAAAGTCCTAATCGATCCGACACTTGTAAAAAACTTGAGATGGGGTCAAAGTTCACAAAAACGGGTTTTTTCCAGTTGTTCAGCAAAACGGTAACCTTTTTCATAATAGTAGCCCCGACAAATATTGTAGATCAGATAATTATCTATAAAAAATGTCGAAATACTCTTCACCTGGATGCGAATATTTGTAACTTATCTCCTATCTTTGGTCTAATTTATTTATTTATTTAGATTCCAGTGGATATTATATATTACCTTTTATAATTATTTTGCGAAGTTACAAGTCTTATTACTAAATGAATTACTATTAAGGTGTATAATGTGAAAAACTGTGTGAAATAGTTATATAAAATTCTTATTGATAATTTGGAATTTTTATTCACATAAATTGTATATGACGAGAAAAGAAACTCTGTATTGTTTTTAAAAGGTGTGACGTCATTACTGTTGGCATTGCTATCTTGCTGAAGATCACTCATTGGTTCTTCTAAAGAAAACTACACGAGTAGGTATTTTATTACTTTCGTTTATTCAACGGGCAGCGTTACGACGTCACAGAGAGGTCCGTACCGTACGACAGCCCGAGCACGACTGACTGAAGTGAAAAAAAAAAGTTCCAAATTCCAAATTTCTATATTTGATATTAAAATATATGTACAAAATTACTTAAATCTACTTATTAAAGCAATTTACAATTAAGCCTCATATATGTAGGTATCAGAAAACTTATTTCTACAACCCTATCTACGTATTGTGGGATAAAACTTTACTAAGTTTAAAAACTAATACATGAGGTTTGTGGGGGGGGGGGACGTCAACCATGCGACTGTATTTATAAGACCCGGCGCACGTGCTAATCCACGTGTTTTGAAATGCGGCCGTATTTATGAGGCTCGGTGCACATGCACGTGATTTCAATACATGTTGTTTTTACAATTATTTCACATCACAATGTAATAACAGGATAAATTATGAACTAATTTTAAATAAAATTAGTTAAACTGAATTATTCTCGTTTTTATAATAAGTGTGTTGTAGCATTGGCGCCGATATATATAATATTATTATTTCGAAACAAATTAATAAGCTTATACCAATGTCACATTTTTAGGAGTATTAATATCTAATTAATAACTTTTTAGAGATGGGATAGAGATCGAGCTGAAATGTTTTTTGATGCGATGCTTTTATTCAGACATTCATTTTTTTTATTTTTGTTTTTGTAAGTGCTACGTTAATTGAAACAGTACAGCAGTTTCAAACTGCTAAATCAAATAGGCCGCAAACATAAGCCTAGTAGTATACAAATTCGAGACATAATATTTTCATTCCATACAGTTTTTAAAATTTCAATATGAATGGCTAAGTTTTGGAGGAGAAAATAGCCGAGACCAAAATCTAGATATTTGTTTATTTTTACTCAGCTCTGATAGCTGCAGCAGCTGTCCTTATCGCACTTATTTCAAATCAAAACAAATCGAAATCAGTTTATTCACGTAGGTCACGGAAATGACACTTATGAATATCAAAAAAAAATAAAATATTTTTCTTGTTGAATCTACCGCTACTTCGTAAAGGGTTGAGCTAATGAGAAGAAGTAGCAAGAAACTCATTGCCACTCTTTTATATCACGATTTACATTCAAGTACATCGATTTACAAATCATTTCAAATTACAATGTAAAATGATGCAACAGATACACTCAAACGTCAAATAGTCAATGTCTTAGACGAGTAAGTCAAAAAAGTAAATGTAAATTTATACAGTTATTGAGTACAGTAGCTGCATCATCCACATACACCATAAATAAATAAAAGGTATTCTGTGAGCATTTTATAAGTGATTATAAATAAATAAATATGTATATATCCATACACATATATACACACAATAACTTTTAAGAATCTGAAACCGAGTCTCCGGCAACAGGATCAGTAGTATTTTGTCTCACCACTAATTGGAATAAGCTTTTTATATTTTTACTAGCTGTGCCCCGCGGTTTCACCCGCGTTTTTCTCGTTTCCGTGGAAATTCCGAGATAAAATATTGCCTATATTATAGCCTGTACATCATTTTGTTCTATTGTCAATAGTTTTTGCAGCGCACGCAAAAATAGGTTTTCGATTTTAAACCTTGTGTTACAAAATAGCAATTTTATTACGGATCCCTAATTTTGAAAAAAAAACATAGCCTATAGCCTTCCTCGATAAATGGACTACCCAACACTAAAAGAATCATTCAAATAGGACCAGTAGGACCAGAGATAAGCGCGTTCAAACAAACAAACAAACACTGCAGCTTTATAATATTAGTATAGATTTAAATTATTTTAAATTTATGTATTAAACTCGCACACTGTAAAAGTAAAAAATGTTATTTGCAACTGAATTTTTTTTCTTTGTGTCAGTATTTATGGACTAGGTATTTATGTGAAATACATAACAAGCATTAGAAAGACTTTCTTAAGGGGTCGTCTGAAGAAGCAGTAGGAGTGGCTGGATAAATAATGTTTACATAATATTCTATTTTCAGTATTAATACACATTCAGAAGTACAAACGAAACTGAAAGGATTATTGAATGATGATCATGATAGCTTTATTTTCATTTTACAGTCTATAACGCTCTGTGAACGGCTCGATCACTTGGCGTTGCGTAGAGACGTCGCTTCATTGTGTGTCTCCTACCTCATTTATCACGGGGAGTGTTCCGAAGAACTGTTTCACCTGATTGCTGCCGCCGAATTCCACCTTCGCATGACACGCCACAAGTTAGGATATCATCCCCAACATCTGGATGTGTGGCGGTCCTCCACAGTGCGGTTTTCAAAAAGCTTCTTCCACGTACTACAAAACTGTGCAATGAGCTTCCTTGTGGCGTGTTTTCGGAGCGTTCCAAAAAAGCGTGTACACCCTAAGGGAATGTGGGCGGCGGTGATCACTAGGTGACCACGTACGCGCGTTTGTCCTTTTATTCCATAAAAAAATGATTTACTAGTATTATAGTATATATTTATATTGTGAGTCTATCTTTATGTGGGTACACGTGATAATTTTAATGTTAAAGTGATACTTAACTTCGGCTAAACTAACTTAAAGCTAACATTGCATGTAGCTAATGCTAGACCGTTACGAATTAAATTTTAATTTTCAATAGCTAGCTATAGCTAGGTAAAGCTTGCAATAGCTAGGTAATTGCCACGTTCTTTATTATCTGCTTAAAGATAAAATTAATAAAGTATAATTACAAAGACCCCTTAATGGCTATCGTTAGTTATTAAAGATTTGAATTTGTTTTTAAAATCTACAAGAGAAATGTAAACGATTCTTTGTTCATTCAAAATGAATTTGAATTTTTTTTCCTTGCTTTTTTTCCTCGCTTTGCTATATTTGTTTTATTTGCTATATTTTTCCGCGCGAATATTTTACCGCAAGCAATCCGGAGTAATTGCGGTGCGGATTTTTTTTCGCGCGAATATTCTGTGGACTGTGAAGTTGTATGTAGCCGACCGCAAAGCGGTGAAAAAACCACAAAGCGCGGGTCGTGACCGTTTAGTCGCTCAACGCATTTGAAACAAAGATGTCGTGCTCTTCGTCTTCTGCGTCGATATTGATAGAGCCAAAAAATGATTTTGATGTTGATAAATTAATATCTGTAATTTATGTGAGACCTTCCTTGTGGGACAAATTTGATGCGAAATACCATGATAGATTAATTTTTCTATGTTGTATCATGGTAACAGGACCAACTATCCGTAGTAAATTATCGAAAGTATTTTTCGACATTGTAAAATACCCAAAAAATATTTGGTGCTCTCGCAAGGCTTTATATACAAAAATCATTTACATAGAAAAATCCTTTTATCGGTCTTAACACTTTTCTTTTATGAAAATAAGGGACGAGACGAGCAGGACTGTCCAGATGGTTAGATTATTATATTATATAGATTAAAAGGCCGGTAACGCTCCTGTGATTCCTCTGGTGTTGCAAGTAGAGTTGGGACGTACTAGGCAAAATGCAATACTAGGTATGACGGTGACTGTGACTCAAAAGTAACACCGACAAATACCTGTTACAAAATACTAGCTGTTATTTTAATACTATCTGTGATTTTTCGTTGTTTGGTGTTACTTGTTAGCGCCATCTATACGTATTACATAGTACTTTCTCTTGTGGTAACTTCGAATTTCAAAAGTTCTGTTTAGGTAAAGCTGTACAGACCTATTAATTATTTTTATAGTTTTGATGTAATAAAAATAATCATTATACTTTCGTTTTCATTATGTTTCAATACTACCTATGCTTTAACAGTGATCCTTACCTAGTACACAATTAAAATGTGCCCTTATCATACGAATAATTCAACAATAAAGTAGAAATAAATATCATAAAAATATATTATTCAGTAGGTACTATCAAATTACCAATATAGGTTTTTTCTTTCGAAGAGGTGAGCTGTATTTTCCTGCTCGTAGGCACAATATAACTGTGAATAAATACGATTACGAAAAATGATATGAGAGACAGGGTCTTCCATTTGAAATTTACTTCAATATTTTAATTAGGTACCTACCTATCTTATCTGAACAATAGTATGTTAAATAAATGTATGAAAGTGATGTACCTATCTATTATTTAGAAATGTGTCTAAAAGAAAAATATTCAGTAAACAATAAAAGTTGACGGGGTTTTTCTTATCCCACATTTTTTAAAAGAATAGTTGAACCATAACTATTTTATTACCTATTGAATTAAAAATAATATAACAGACCTACAAATCACACAATTATAGCTGTATCAAAATACTGTTAAAAAAATACCTACTAAATACTCCAAATTATTTGTTCAATAACAGGTATTACTCAAATATCAGTTGCTACTAAAATACAAGCTGTTATAAAATACTTGTTCAGTAACAGTTGTTACTAAAATACTAGTTGTTATCAAATACTTGTTCAATAACAGGTGTTACTCAAATAACAGTCGTTACTAAAATAGTAGATGTTATAAAATACTAGTTGTTACAAAATACTAGTTGTTACAAAATACTCCTAATACTTGTCACTGTTATTTTTCATATCTTGTCACAGTGACAACCGGTGATATTTTAATACCTCTTACAAATACCTGTGACGATAAATACGTCTCACCCCTAGTGGCGGTGATCACTCACCACTAGGTGACGTGTACCTACGCCCTATTTGTCCTCCTATTGATACGCCCTTCCCATTGCAATGCAGTGCTTCTCAGGATTCCTGATAAACCCAAAAATTCTGAGCGGCACTACAATTGCGCTCGTCACCTTGAGACATAAGATGTTCAGTCATATTTGCCCAGTAATTTCACTAGCTATGACGCCCTTCCGACCGAAACACAGTAATGTATACACATTACTGTTTCACGGCAGAAATAGGCGCCAGTGTGGTACCCATTATCTAGCCGGCTTCCAGTGCAAAGGAGCCTCCCACTCCCAACGCTGTCATAGGATGAATCCAGTATTGGTTACACCTTTTCATACGCCTTTTACGGCGTAATAAAAGGTAAATCAAGGTTTTTGTTCTATTATCCATATGTGCGTCGCGACTCGCGGCTGTAAATTGAGTACAAACTGAATAACATCGCGCGGAATTTTTACCGCAGTGCGTGCGAGGTGAGATTCAGTACGCGGATTTTTATCCGCAAGAAAAATCCCCGCGGATTTTTATTCGCAGTGCGTGCAAGACCTTAGCCACTGACCTTACTACATACCACTGGACTGGCAGCTGTCAAAGTGCTTTTGCGCCTGTTTGATATTCGCCATTTTGGCGCTGTTAGCCCTAAAGCGTGAGTCTGCGTTACTAAAATTAATGATATCAACCTCAGTAAACATCTATATATTTACAAACTATTTACAAAAAAAAATGTGTACTTTATTACGTTGATTCTTGAAGTATAAATAACACGGAAAACGAACAAAATTAATTCAAAATGCAAAAATACTTCAGAGTATTGTTCGTTCCTTCGCAGCCATTTGTATTATACGTCAAAATATGTTCTCTGGACGCTCGCGCGTGGCGCTTCAAATAGGCACAAAAAATTTGCTGTCAAACATATGGAACAGCCTGTCCAGGAGTATTTATATAGGTCAGTCGCTTTAGCACAGGTTTGGCAGTGACACTGCATTACAATCAGCCCCAATTTTTTCAGTCCGTTGCGGAGAATGACAGTGATAACAATATCCGTGTTATAATGCTGAACAATATTCAGTAAAATAGTATGGAAAGTGTAGTACTACTTCTAGTCTCGAAAGATGGCACTACGTTTCACAGTTAAATCATTATTCCATCATTAATCATTGATATATTTTATTTCCCAAAAATAAAATATAAAAGATCACGGGTTGATTTCTTTCATCACATCCCTTTCTTTTCCATCGAAAATATAGATAGGCATAATGTCACATAATGGAATTTTGGTATGGGGGAAAGCAGCTTATATAAAAACAATGTTTGTATTGCAAAAAAGGACGATTAGGGCCATCCATAATCTGAATTCTAGAGAATCCCTTACGAATCACTTTAAACACAAAGGAATTCTAACAATAGCTTCCCAATTTATTTATAATATATGTACCTAGGTAACATTGAATATGTTTAGAAAATGAAAAACACAATCGAAAGCCTTGGATCGCAAAAATTATATTCTTATGACATCAACAAACAACAACTCAAATATAAAAGCAAATAACAATAAATCCCGTAAGTGCTTTTTCATTATCAACTTAAAGATATTTAAAGTAGGTAAATAAAATCTTAATAACAGAGGAAGATACTCAACTGTTTATCTGAACTTCTAGCAAGGGTCATTTGATTTTTTTTGATTTGAAAGCAGTGACAGATGACATATCATGAGACAAATTGGACGATTAAAATTGGACGTTTTATTCAAAAGATATAACAAATTAAAAAATGTCAATCTTAGATTGATAGAAAAGAGGAAAATCTACTAACGGCCGTTCCCAATATTCAGTATATCTGTCACTTGAGATTAAAATCATTTCTGTCCCAATAAACTTATCGACGGTAAGTCACCTTATCCGTACACGCTGCCTGTCAATGGGACGACGTATAGCTTACCAGCGATAGAAGTTTGAATGGATATTGCAATTCACGCGTCCCAATATAAGGATATTGGGACAGCTTCAGATTATTGACAGCTAATTACTAACAGTAGAAGGTAGTAATTTATCTCTATCCGTAGATAGTAAATTGGGAAAGGCCGCAAGTCGGACTATAGATTTATTTCTGTTAACAAAAAGTTTTATTTCACTCAGTTATTATTTTATAATTGCATTATTTTCTTTAGATTAACATTATTTAATTTGTTATGACTTTTGAATTAAACGTCAGATTTTAATAATTTAAAATCTGTAATAAAATATCATTTAATGGGATAAGGATTAATACAGAGGTATTCATAATAATATGGTTAGATTATTATCTGCAATTTTATCAACTTTTATAATGTAAAAAAGTAGTTAAAGTGGCAAAACTAAAGTAGTTACAACTGGCGACAGTGTTATCGACAGGCAAACCCGACCATCAAACAGCGGCCTCAACATGTGGAGCGGATCCCGGCATATCTACCATACATGAGAGGGGTAACGGATAAAATTGGACACCTATTACGCCGTAGATATAGCATTAGGACAATTTTCCGCCCCCTGACGCAGATTGGTAGTCTTCTACGATCTCCTAAGGATCGGGACCCTCTGGAGAGCCATGGTATCTACGAAATTCCATGCTAGTGCGGCAAAAGCTACATTGGTGAAACGGGACGCAACATAAAAACCAGACTCACCAGGTTGGGCTCTGCCTCGAACTTGTAAAACTGTGTTACAAAACGCGTCTCACAATAAGACACATAGTGCTGATGATCACGTAGTGGACATTGTGAGTACATTCTGTGCACCCGTGGACACCAATAGTGATACAGTATCAGTGATACCGTGCTCGTCATCATCGGCGCACCTTCGCCCCCCGCCCTGTCCAGCCGCGCACTCCGAGCTCAAGTCCACAGTATAAGTACTACATGAACGTCCTGCTCGTTACGTCCATTATTTTCAATAAATAAATGACAACTTTTATCCTGCTGAAAAGCTCACTGAGGCCATTTCGCACCGTTGCACGGTGAATTGAGATTGTTCCACTGATGGACTTTTCCAGACTATTTTATGTTTTGAATGATGAATGAATTAAATTCTGTTTTATTGTTAGTTCTCAATGCTTCTTCAGTCATATTCTTTTCTGATTCTCGAATATTTATTGAGAACTCTTTGAAAATCTGAGAACAAGTTTTTTTGTTCTTCAAAAAGTAAACAAATGCCCATCCCACTAGCGTTCCCCACGAACAACGTATTTTAGATTATCAAGCTCCAGACAATCTGAATAAACCAGATATAGGTATTTTCGCCTGTATGGTTTTCTCGTTGAATGTTGTGCGTGTCAGTTCATCTTCGTACTCAACAGAAAGAACAACTTACAGACTAGCAATCTTTTCAAATTGCTGCAGGCGTCCGGAAGTGACGGGCTTATGTACTCTGTAAGCATGCGCTGAAGATTTGCTTCTGCTTCCTTGCATCCCCGCTTGACAGTGGCTGATTATTATAATTACAATGGTGCGTATTTTGTCCCAGTCTGATCAAGGAGTCCCTTTTGTACATTTCATCTGCAGCAAAATTGCTATGTCTTTTGATTACATTACATTGCAGGGTTACCCGACTGTTCATGTTTGCTGTGCAAGTGGATTGGAATATCATGTGATATTCCAGTATACGGATAGAAACATGGGGTTGCTTTCTAACGTTTGGAATACGAATTCAATGTCTGAATGAATCTTTATATTAGGACTCTCCGTCTCTGATTTCGCTGATGTGTCTTTGACTCATTATTCTGTCCTTGGGTGTTTCAAGAAGTAGTATTTTCTTCCGGAAATTATTTAACTTATTTTAAGATATAAACGGCCGTTCCCAATATACTATCCACAGATAGAGGCAAATTACTACCTTCTACTGTCATTAATTAGCTATCAAAAATCTGAAACTGTCCCAATATTCCCGATAAATCATTCTTATCGCCAGTTCACTGTAAGTAGCTGTCTATCTGAACCCTTACATGCGATCGAACTAATGCAAAATAACGGACGGTATTTAGGGAGAAATTCGTCATCTCCTTTTATGCATGGGCATATCTCCATGAACTCATAATCGTCATATTTTTCTATGTATTTTACACGATCCTTGAAATTATTAATCATTGTCTTCATCAGATTCCACTCAAATACGAAAATTCATTATCACTTGGACTAAGTCCGACAGTGCAAATAACAACCCTAACTAAGTATTCAACATAAACAAAAAGAATTTTGCACATATTTACACCAATAAACCGATAAAATTGGTTTTTTTTAGGCAAAGGCTAGGCTAAAAGATGCTCGTAGACGACTTCATTTAGCTACGCTTCTTTTTGGTGTTATTATGACAAAAACGCCAACATATTAATATCGTGTCATAATTGGAATGGCTAGGTCAGCGTAGCCAGTTAAATTTAGAAACAAGGTCCGCTTTCAATGTCCTATCAGTCCCACTCCATCATTCCGCCTCTTTTAGAGGAAGTTTTAGGTACAGTGCTGCTTAGTGCTGGAATGATATACCACCACCGTTTCGCATCTTTAGACTGTTGGAACTTTCCGGGAAAAGGTTAAAAGCCTTATTCTTATGTCTGTTTAATTTATAAAGTACATGCTCACAAATTGTGTGCATAAGTCTGACATTATTAGATATATCTATTAATAATACATAATGGGATCGAACTTTTAGTTTGTATTGTTGCCAATATTTCTATTTATGTACCTAATTTCTGAGTACATAATTTCAAATTATCATCTTTTAAAATTAAATAAATTAACGGAAGCTTTAATATAAGAAAAAAAAATATTTAACAATAGTAGTTACTCAATGGGTAATTTCCTTTTTCCGGGTTACAAATAGATGCGGACGCGATCCTCTAAATCTACGTGAAGCCAGAGAGTAGAGAGGCCTCCCTCCCAGGACACCCTCAAAATTGCCGAGACGGCGACGGCAGATATCCTCCCTAACGTACACACATACCCCGGCATGAGGTAAAAAATTATGCTCAATATTGTACCCGGGGTACGTTAAATATGACGTATCGCTAGGTCGAGATATCTGCGTCTCCGTAAGGAAAGACAAGGCCGGCTGCTCCGTCTCAAGGTGGTGGTAGACGGCGTTTAAGTTGGAGTGAATTCCTCTGATGTTACAAAAGTCCACATTAAGCGTGGAGCGGGGTGCCGTGGTGTTGCTGCCCTGTTTGTCCTGTGACATACGCGGTACTGTGCCCTCCCCAGAATACGAGGGGCAGCCCGAGCGCCTTTTCCAGAAGTCAAAGCACCGCAGCTTTCCAGTTACCCGACCGGAACACGCAAGTTCTGGTCGTAGTCGAAAGCTGCTCTTGGTAACTTCAACCAGCCGGCCATGCCGCCGTTGCACATGAGGAATGACACCCTGGCCCATAAGGCAAAAGAGAAAGCCGATCTTCTGTGCGCTCTTTTCGCCTCCAACTCGACTCTTGACGACAACGGAAAAACACCGCCGACCATCCCGCGGTGTCAGAGGCATAGAGCCATGCCTGAAGTACAGTTCAGACAGAAAACTGTTAGGCGAGCTCTGTTTTCGTTGGACGTCAGGAAGTCGAGTGGGCTGGATGGCATTTCTCCAATCGTGCTTAGAACGTGTGCCCCTGAGTTGACGCCGGTGCTAACGCGTTTATTCTGGCACTCTTATTCAAAAGGCATAGTTCCTGACTCATGGAAGTCAGCACTTGTCCGTCCGATCCAAAAAAAAGAGACAGTTCGGATCCGGCAAACTACAGGCCTATTGCTATTACCTCCCTGCTCTCCAAAATCATGGAGAGCATAATTAGCCGCCAGCTTTTAGTATACCTAGTGGGTCACCAGTTGATCAACGACCGACAGTACGGTTTTCGCCATGGTCGGTCGGCAGGTGATCTTCTGGTATACCTATCACATAGATTGGCGGCGGCTATTGAAAGCAAGGGGGAAGGCCTGGCAGTTAGCCTGGATATAGCAAAGACCCTTGATCGTGTATAGCACAAGGCGCTCCTCTCAAAACTTCCATCATTTGGGCTTCCCGAGAGCTTATGCAAGTGGACCTCCAGCTTCCTCACTGGGCGTAGCATACAAGTCTTTGTCGACGGTTTTTGCTCAAATTCCAAGCCCGTGAACGCTGGAGTGCCCCAAGGCTGTGTGCTATCTCCCACGCTGTTTCTTCTGCATATCAATGATATGTTGGACACCTCCAACATACATTGCTATGCAGACGACAGCACTGGTGATGCCGTATACACGGGTTATGCAGGTCTCTCTCGGGAAAACGTCGACCAGTCTCGAGAAGGTCGCGGAATGGGGTAAAATGAACCTTGTCCAATTCAACCCCCAGAAGGCTCAAGTTTGCGCGTTTACCACTAAAAAATCCCCATTTGCCGTATCACCGCTCTTCAACAACACTTTCCTTAAAGACTCACCTAGTATCGGAATACTGGGCCTCGAAATCTCGAGCGATTGCCAATTCCGTGGCCAAAGGAGGACAGCAAAGCCAAATTGGCTTCGAAGAACCTGGGCGTCATCAATAGAGTACGGCAATACTTCAAGCCGGCCCACATTCTAGCGCTCTACAAATCGCAGGTCAGGCCACACATGGAGTATTGCTGTCATCTCTGGTCTGGCGCACCCCAGTATCAGCTCGATCCATTTGACCGCGTGCAACGCAGAGCAGCTCGAATTGTCGGGGACCCAGCGCTCTGTGAACGGCTAGATCACTTGGCGTTGCGTAGAGATGTCGCTTCATTGTGTGTCTTCTACCGCATTTATCACGGGGTGTGTTCCGAAGAGCTGTTTAACCTGATTCCTGCCGCCGAATTCCACCTACGCACGACACGCCACAAGTTAGGATATCATGCCCACCATCTGGATGTGTGGCGGTCCTCCACAGTGCGGTTTTTAAGGAGCTTTCTTCCACGTACTACTAAGCTGTGGAATGAGCTTCCTTGTGCGGTGTTTCCGGGACGATACGACATGGATACCTTCAAAACAAGCGCGTTCACCTTCCTTAAAGGCTAGCAACACTCTTGTGATTCCTCTGGTGTTGTAAGAGAATTTGGGCGGCGGTGATCACTTAACACCAAGTGACCCGTTCGCTCGTTTGTCCTCATATTCCATAAAAAAAACGGGGTATATATAGGTCAAACAGGTGGAAATTTCGAAATTAGGTTAAAGGAACATATTGCCGCATTTAGGAATAATCATCCCGAAAAATCACACTTCGCGATACACTTAATTGATACCGGTCACTCACTCGGAAACAATAATAATTTTAATATTTTACATACATGTGAAAAAGGATTCCGCTTAAATGTGTTAGAGCAATTAGAAATAATAAAACACAAAAGAAACATGTTTACATTGTTGAATGAACAAACAAATTTAGTCCCATCATCTTTGTTGCGTATCTCTTCCAGGGGTAATACGTCACAACAGCCGACTTCCGGCTCACTTGATTCAGTTTCGTGCCAAATTTTGGCGAGACAACACGTCCTGAGGATGCCTCGTGTAGAGGCGAAACACGTGTCGAATTGTTTAAAGACAAATATTGGCGTATTTAACACTAAAGAAAACTCAAATCATTTGTAAAATATCCAAATTAATTATTTCACTGCTTAGTTTACTGTAGGTGGAGTTAGCCCGCAAGATATAACTATTGCTTCGGTAGTTAGTAGATGATTGAGGGACATACAATAAGTGACAATGACGTAGTGCAGTAGCGGAAGTTTTCAATGAAAGTGTCGAGACAAGATCTTGACATTCAAACTTAGTTTGAGCTATTTTGAAGAAGAAAGCAATATCAGAGATCATACGTTCTCAAGCGTTATTATTTCTTATAATAATTATAACTAAACAGCCTGGAGGCGCTCATTCTCAAGGTGTGCTATAATTTATAAAGTAAAATAATCACCATTTGGTAACTGCGCAATACACGTGTCTTGTAAATTTTAAAATTCAAACAAAGTCAGATTACTGATCTAGATATGAGTTGTTTTGTATAATCCACTGACCTGTATAAATACCACTGGACAGGCTCTTCCATATGTTTAACAGCAAATTTTTGGTGCCTATTTGAAGCGCCACTTGCGAGCGTTCAGAGAACTAATTTTGACGTATAATACTAATGGCTGCGCAGGAACGTACAATACTCTGAAGTATTTTTGCATTTTGAATAAATTCGTTCGTTTTCCGTGCTATTTATACTTCAAGAACCTAATAAAGAACACATTTTTTTTGCAAATAGTTTCCCACCATCTATCGATGTTTGCTGTGGTTGGTGGTGTGGTGTATGGCCAACAGCGCCAAAATGGCGAATATCAAACAGGCACTAAAGCACTTTGACAGCCGCCAGTCCAGTGGTATATACTAGAGGTCAGTGGTATAATCATGATATTGTAATGTAATTTCGACGTCCCTTCTAGATTTACGAAACAAATAAAATTTACTAATTGGAATTTTGAACAATAGCGTTTAATAGTGCAATCGACAAAAAATTGCTTTAGCATTCGACTTTTTACGTTACCTAACCTTTTGACTCACTCGAGTAATAACGGATAATAATTAAATAATTTATTTGCAGAAAAAAAGCACTTAGTACAAAATAAAACAATATAAAATAATAATAATAATAAAAGGCCTTTTATTTCTTGCTTAAATCTAGTACGAATTTTCAAAAAACGTGCATGCATAGTAGTTTGTACATACATTTTATTAAGCTTATTTTAATGCATTACAAAGGAACGTTAAAAAATAATAAAGTTAAGGTCAAGGTGTGAAGTATGTTTAGAAAATATTAGTAAGTATTACCTACGCAACATAACGTGGTATAAAATAATATACATATATCTATATATATATATATATATATATATAGATACTAAGATAAATGGTACATTCAAAATTAAAATATTAACATATTAGATTAATTGATTTGATATAGTTAGCAAGAACCCTCTCTTTACTGAAAGGTAAAGGTCTCCTCCAGAGATGACCAGTATATGAAGGGTATTCTGATAACTGGTTTTAGTACGATTTGTTTTAATTTTCTCTGGAGGGTTTTGGTCGTAATCTTCCTCGGTGACCAGCCGGCTTGGAAGATGTTTCATGTTCTTTATTTGTGGACTTAGTGTGTTTTTCATGTGAGAGAGGGGCGGTAATTGCTATGATTATTAATGTTTATGCCTAATTTTTCATTAAGAGATTTGTCAGCGGTTTTGTTAGTTAAAAAACCGAGTATTCCTGGTTTGAGAAGTCCCTCTGATAAACTTGATGATCTTTGTAGACCTGTTAGAGTTTTGTTCTTCTTGTTGACTTGTGTTCTTTGTTTTGTTCTTGAAGGATCATGATCATCCGGTGATATTGGCAGGGTTCTTTTCTTCTTGTCTGATGCTTCTGCGTTTTCGTGGCGTATTATCAATATATCATACCTAATGGTAGCGTAGTTTCCTTTCTCTCTTTCTATTTTAACTTGTTCATGTAATTCCTTTCTTTTTTCTAGGATGTGCTATGGGAATTCTTCTTTTATATAATAAGCGGTATCTTCTAATAATTTTCTCTGCTTAATTTTTTTTATTTTTGTGCCCAATGTTGTAAATGATACTGTAAACGGCCGAGGCTTTTCGCCTTTCTTCCCTATTCTCCTGGTTTCTTGTATGTCTCTACTCTCGAGCCCCATTGATAAATAGTGGTTTATGAAATTTATTATGTTTTTTTCTAAATTCTCAAATGATGTTTCCGTCTCCGCCAAGCCAAATATTACGATGTTTCTTTGTTTCGACTGTTTTTCCAGGAAATATAATCTTTTCTCTTGATTTTCCAGCTGTTCTTTAAGTTTACCGTGTTTTTCTTCAATTATTTTAAATTTTTCTTCTAGTGTGAGATTTATGTTGTGTGTAACTTGTTCTGTTACTTTTACGGCTGATTGGACGATAATCGCTTTTTGTTCGTCTAGTTCTTTTTGTATTATTCCGAGCATATTCATTACTTCTTCCATGGTTTGAATGGTTTTAAATTCCGATTAACAAAAATATTCTTTTACTTTGGTATTTATGTTGCCCTCTGTTGCTTTAGTTAGGTAGATATAAATATGTTATAGACGCCCTCTATTATGTGTACCACTACCTATTACCAGCTGATGTAAGAAGCCAGATCTTTGTAGGTGGTTTTTGCGTTCGACGATAGATGACGTTGTTCTAAAATGACGTTGTTTAAAATGATGACTTTCGTTCCAAGTTTAGAGTAAAATTAAGGTTATAAATGAATTCAAGATCTTCAACACCGAGTAATTGTATATAATTCTTCAAAAATTTTGGAAATCTGACCTTATTGTTGTCCGATATGAGTTGTTTTCCGCTAAATTCTTCTTGGTGAAACGGTAAACATCGATTGAAATTGATGACGATTTTATGGATAATAAAATAAATAAAGAGTCAGTATCTCAAACAGTCACTGCCACATAGGTACTAATAGTTTTATTAAAAAGAGTCACTTTCAAACGGTTACTGCCACATATAATTCCGATATAAATGTTCCCGTTATATTTACAATTATTTACGCGGAGCGATACAGGTCCGTCTCGCAACACTCCCAGTAGGTACTTCTCCTGCAAAATAAAACAATACTTAAATTAAATTGAAATGAAATATACCATTCATACTAAAACAAAACTAGGTACACATCATTTTATAATAAACTCCCAAGTGATATGGTCTGCTAGTAAACAGATTTAAAAATTCAATTTAACGAAAACTTTATAAAAAAGCTTACTATAAAATAACGGATTACTTAGACGATAAAAATGCTTGGGAATGAACTTGCTCTAACTCTGTTTCAATAAAACAAAACATTATAATTTGCTAGAGTTATATATTATTTTTACAAACTACATTATGTAGCTCTTATTATTATAAGAAACCAAAAATTTACGATTCAAAATGATCAAATATGATTTCAATAAAAATAATTAATCTTTATTTCGAGTATCATGACTCATACTAATTGTTAGTAATACAGCAAACTTATTTTCTATGTTAATACTTAACCTAAACATATTACTTATTAAGTCACAGACGTGTGTCACCGCTGCACCATTCCGTTAGAAATACTGCAGCAATGACCCACATATCTGCAATCCAACCTGCTCGCAATCATCTTTAGAATGCTGTTGGTACTGCCCCGCACTCTGCTCACCAGGAATCCACATCTTTTGCGTACAGTCGCATAAAACAGTCGCGACCCGTACTTCCGCGAACATCCCTGATGCGCTACAAAATCGGGCAGCCCCAACCCTGAAAGCATTGTTATATTGAACACGAAGTGCATTGTAGGATTTTTGAGTGTACATGGCCCATAGGTTGCACGTGTAGAAAGTTGTACAAAAGGCTCTGAACAGCGTAATCTTGACGCTGTTTGAGCAACGCACGAATCTGCGAGCCAGCATATTCGCTCTCACCGACAACGCCTTCTTCTCTCTCGATTTCCGTGTAACATATTATGACCAAGATATTTAAACGTAGATACTCTCTCCAACGCTGTACCATTGAGCATTACAGGTGGTACTTTATTTGGTGTTAAATGAATAAGTTAAGTCAATGAATAAAGATATTTTGGCTTTGACCTTGACTTTGACTCAGCCGCAAATAGGCACAAGCTAGGCACACATATTATGCATGTCCACTCAGACCAGCGCTGATCTTCCGCTTGAGTACTTGCCTTGAGCCATTCTGTAACCTCGTAGCAGCTGTCCCAACATTTATACCCTATCTAGTATACAATTTATTTTTTGCATTTATTGTGAAGACGCCAGGTTCTCCACGTATATTTTTTGTTCATATCAATCTGGTTCGTCTTTTGCAACATTGCAAAATAAACTCGCAATCTCAAAGCAATGGGCAGTGCCCAAATGATTCGATGGACAGATGGCCGTTGCATGGGGCAGTAAAGTCCCCGAATGGCGACCACGTACCAGAAGAAGTAGAGTTGGTAGGTCCCCCACAAGATGGACCGATTGGCCAAGATTGCCGCAATACGTTGGATGAGTGCAGCGCAGGATCGATCGTCGTGGAAATCTTTGGAGGAGGCCTTTGGGCAGCAGTGGAGGTCTTCCGGCTGATGATGAATGATTATGACGATTGAAAATTAACTCAAACAGAGAAATATGCTATTTGTTATTTTAACATAAGCCTTTGTTTTGAAACTCAAATCGAGACTAGTCTCGTGCCAGATTTTGGCGAGTCAACACGTCCTGAGGATGCCTCGTCTAGAGGCGAAACACGTGTCGAATTGTTTAAAGACGAATATTGGCGGAATTAACACTAAAGAGAACTCAAATCATTTGGATAATTATGGATTCCCGCAACGTAACGCCGACTTCAATAAATTTTCTTTGTTTAATATTTTATACACTACAGGGTCACAAGCGAGATGCATTGTAGGTATGTTATTTTCTATTTTAAATTTTATATTTACATACTACAGTCGCGTGACTGCAAACTTGGAGGTAGCTTATAACTATCCCACTTAAACCAGACGACAATTCTTGGTAATAATGACGGATACCCACAGTGCCCTCAGTTGAATGACTTTTAACATATTTCATCATAGTTTTTTAAGTATCTGTGAACTTTTTCTCAGAACAATTTGCTATGTTTGTAAAGTGATAATCCTCACTTCTGGGATTAATTACACAAATAAAATTGAAAACAAAATTTTATGAACGATACGGGACACGAACTCACGACCTCTCGCGTTCCATGCGAGCGCTCAAGCCATCCATTCGAGTGATGTATCGTTTATAAAATGAGCTGATGGCAGAAGCTGTCAGCCAGAAGGTGAGCCTGGCACTGTTGCAGGAACCCTATACAGGTAATCAAGGTGCCTTGAAGCGATATCCAGGGGTTCGCGTCTACCAAATGGACCAGGGGACAAACAGAACCAGCCCCGCAAAGGCCGCAATAGCAGTCTTTGATAAAGACCTCCGGGTTAGGTGCGACCCGGGCCTCCAGTCGGAGAACATAATGGCAATCACCATTGAGTTCTGCGACTGGACACTCGGAATAGTGTCCACCTACCTGGAAGTCCATGAGTCCATACCTGGAACGTCTGTCCAGTGTTCGATCCAAATTGGGAACCTCGAGTGTTGTGATCGGAGATGACTTCAACGCGTGGAGCGCTTGGTGGGGTAGCACGGACGAGGACCACCGGGGAGCTGAATTGGCAGTATACTTTGATGACCATCAGCTGCAAATCTTGAATACAGGTAGCGCACCCACTTTTCAGAAGTAAGTAGTTCGAGGTTGTGGCTCTGCACAAGCAGAGTCAACATTACGGTGTGTAGCCAAATTATCTAGTCAATGATGGAGTCCTGGAGGGTGGACTCTGATATGGTAAGCTCCGATCACAACGCTCTAAGGATAGGACTCCGCGCTGGTCATGCGAAAGCACCCGGCCCAGCACCAACCACTCGGATATATAATACACAGAAGGCAAACTGGGATGAAATCCGAAAGGAACTTACACTACAGTCCCAAAGCCACCAGATCCGAGTGGATGGAGTGTCGGCCATAACCGCCCCCGAGGACATCGAAAACGTTGTCCTCGAGTACCAGGAGGCGGTTCGATAAGCGTGTAAGGCCGTGATCCCAAAGCTGAAACGAAAACTGAAGTATACCTCCAAGGATGACCTCCGAACTTCGGGTCCTGCAGCGAGATGCGGTCACTAAAAACAGACGCATATGCTGCGCGGCCCCAACAAGGAGGGAATTCATCATTTGCCAGTACCTAGAAGCCAGGGAGAAGTATGAGTCTGCCGTGCAAGCGGCGCAGACCCATAGCTGGAAGGAGTACTGCACCGCACAAGCAGGAGAAAGCCTGTAGGACGGAATCTACAGAGTCCTCCGTCAAAGCTTGAAAAAGCAAGAAGACAAACTTCTTATGAGAGACGGAGTGTAGAGACTCTTGATCCCAAGCAAAGTGCAGAACTCCTTGCTCCTTCTTCCCGGATGACAGGCTGGAGGATGACACTCTCGCAAATTCTGCAATAATAAGGGGAGCGGACTGTGCAAGTCGCACAGCGGACGGTCCTGCGCAGCGGATGATCCGCCCTTCACCGTTGCAGAACTTAGGGAGGCGGTTCTCGACTTCAGTGCTTGCAAAGCACCTGGATCGGACGCGTTTACGGCAGATATCAGTGCTAAAAGCATTGAGACGCATGAGCGGCTCTTCCTAGAGATAGCCAACAGGTGTGGGGTATTCCTGAGGCCCTGGAAGCGTGCGGCAGTCGTGACACTTCCCAAGCCGGGAAAATCCGACTACCATCACCGAAAGTCTTACTATCCGATTGGACTTCTGTCAGTCCATGGTAAGACTTTGAGAAAAATGATGGTACGCCGGATAAAGTGGCACGTACTGCCGACGCTTAACCCGGGCCAATCTGGATTTATGACACAGCGGAGCACTGAAGATGCCCTCTTTGCCTTGATCGAGCACATTAGAGCTGAGGTCAGGACAAAGAGGGTAGTTTTGATAGTGTCTCTAGACATAGAGGGGGCATTTGATAGCGCCTGGTGGCCAGCTATTAAATATCAGCTGGCTGCCAGGAAGTGCCCCGGAAATCTGTACTCCACCGTGTGCAGTTACCTCAATGACCGCGAGGTCGTTATTCGTTATGCGGGCGCCGAGTGCGTGAGGCCCACTTCCAAGGGATGCGTTCAGGGATCGATTGGGGATTGGACAACAAGCTACGATTTGCTCCACAAAAGACCAACGCCATGGTGATCACCAAAAAGCTGAAACTACCACCAATTCAGATCACCTTGGGCAGCGAAAATATAAAGATAGTCACCGAGACCAAGATCCTGATTATCGACCACAGGATGTCTTTTAAACCACAAGTCGCCGACGTTTGCCGAAAGGCAACGGCCATTTATGGCGAACTGTCAAGGGCGGCTAAGACAACCTGGGGTCTGAACCCAGAGGTGGTCAGGACCATCTATATTGCCGCTGTGGAGCCAATCGTACTTTACGCTTCAAGCGTCTGGGTCCCAGCCGTAGATCAAATCGGAGCACGGCAACTGTTGGACACAGTCCAGCCGGGGTTCGCGCGGAAGATCAGCTGGACCTACAAAACCACCAGTTTGAGTGCGGCTCTGATCCTGTCAGGTATCTTGCCACTCGACCTGAGGATTCGAGAGGCGGCAGAATTGTACCGATATAAAAGGGGTGAGGACATTGATGGTATGGCAGACAGGAAGGCTGAACAGCGTGTTAGCTTCCTGGATACTCCACATCCAGCCCTCGCTCCTGAGGTAGAGTTCTGTTGTCTCGAAGAAACACAGGCCGAAACCCACGCGGTAGAGGTGAAGGATGACCCAGGAGAGGGAGAGGGTTACCTGCAAGTCCACACCGACGGCAGAAAGATACAGGGCAGGGTTGGGGCCGGAATATCATATAGGCGGCGAGGCATGGAAGTCAGAGCAAGGAAACTCAAGTTGAAGTATTATTGCTCTGTCTTCCAAGCCGAAATGTGCGCAATTTCGAAGGCTATCGAGGACATCTTGAAGATGCCCGAAGTGAGGGTCGAGATCCTTAGTGACTCCAGGTCGTCACTGGAGCTGCAATGGGATCGATCCTCAATAAACCCTTCGCCTTCAAAATCAAAAACCTGATCCGGCGGGCCCGAGACCTGGGTAAAACCATTCGGTTCCGCTGGGTAAGAGCGCACGAAGGTATTGAGGGGAACGAGAGGGCCGACCACTTGACGAAGGACGCGGCGCTCCACTCGAAATCGAGGACTGCATACGATGGAGTGCCGATTTCAACTCTCCGCCACAAAATTAGAGCCAGGATCCCCGACGTCTGACAGGAACGCTTTACCACGGGTCAAACTTCAAGTGTTACAAAAACGTCTCTGCCAGACGTCTTGGCGTCTTACAAGTTGGACAGGGAAGAACCTTTCTCCGCCTTGATGGCCAAATCATTTCGGGTCATGGCGGCTTCTCGGCGTATCTCCACCGGTTCGGCCTGAAGGATGTACATATGCGACGGTCGAACGGACGAAAGCGCATTGCACCGGTGCTCGACTGCCCTAAGTTTGGCCGGTGGAGATGCGATCTGAAGATAGAATGTGGCATGGCCGTTGTGGAGACCACCCTGCCAGCCTTCGTCGCAAAGCCGTTGAGAAGGTATTTTGAAAAATACTTTATTGCCATAGAATTTTAGCCGATGTATTGCCGCGGAACGGCAATAATATTAAAGGTAAACTTAAATAAATTAGTATTAATTGTAAATAAAAAGTTAGGTGAAACAATAGCTATTATGGTAGTTAATAAATGTTTAGTTAATATATAAATATAAGTTAATATACATTAAGTTTCCCTAGATTAAATTATAGGGCCCTTATATAACCCATAGAATTTAAGTAAAGCGCCTAACTGTAAGTAGTAAATTTTGTAATAGCAATAGATATAACCAATAAATGTAAAAATAAATAAATATAGACGTAGAATAGTATAACCCTTTGTTAGTACGTAAGCCAAATAATTAAAATGTTAGTCATAAGAACAAAAACAAAATTGTTATGTTTTGATTTAATAAATAAAACTCCACACCTACAACCCCTACAGCTCAATGGTAGGGAGGAAGTGGTTGTAGTAGCACCTGGGCCCTGGGACGAAAGTTACCAGGGAGGTAGGCCACTAGTCAAAAAAAAAACCTAACCTAACCTAACACAAACATATGTACTAGGTATATAGAGGTATAATAGGTATATTAACTAGCATTAAAGTTATAATTTTCTAGCAATGGAATGGAACTCACGGAATTAAACGGAATCTATGAAGAAATAAGATATGTAAGACAATACTAAGTTAAATTAGGTTCAAGTCGTCGAACTATCAAAATCCAGTCCGATAAGAGTTCACAAGCTAAACAATTGTGTGACAAATTTTAAAAGTTAATTCTTTAGAAAAAAAGGAGTTAAGGGTAGGAGACCTTATATTTATAAATAAGCTAAGTATAGAGGTAAAATCTTTGTGTGACGAGATAAATAGCTTTTGTTCAGTATCGATAAAAAAGGAAAATACCGACATGGAGAAATTTGAATTGAAAGTTGCAGTTTCTCTACTGCCTATAATGACTAACGACGAAAAAGTCACCAAACAACTTATTGCAAATATTGAAATGTAAGATGGTATCTTAGAAAATAGTTCTAAACTAGCTTTGATTAATTTTATCTTAAAATCTAGACTTTTGCAAGGTGCTAAACTCCGTTTGTCTCAAAGTTATGCGACTGTTCCAGATTTCATTAAAGACATGAACAGTTTCTGCTTACTAGGAAATCTGACACAGTCATTCAACAGCAGTTGCAGATGGCCAAACAACACCAACAATCCATCGAAAACTTTGGTAAGTCTATTGAACAGATGTTTGTGGAACTATTTCGCAGTCCAACGGAGACTCTGATAAATATAACATCTTAAAACCTATAAATGAGAGAAATGCAATAAAAAGGTTCTCTGATGGGCTACGAAATACGCGACTTAGTACAATTATGACACCTTGAAGGACGCTATTCATGGAGCCATGGACGAGGACCTGTCATCCAATTCTGAATGTGTAATGCTGAACTACTCGAGAGGTACTTCACGTCACCGACCGCAATTCCGAGGTAAATATTTACCTTGTCAAACCTATGGCATAATAGGTCAAGATTTTCTTACAAATTATATGTGTAATTTAAACTTCGAGTTAAATACTTTAACCTTAAAAACTAAGACTAGCGATTGTACATTGCCCTTAAAAATAGGACCAAATTTATCAAATAATTGCATTACACTTTTACCAAGATGCGAATCTAGTCATTACATATGTACTAACTTAACTGAAGAAGTTGTAATTAGACCTAAAGAATTATGCGTAGGTGTTTATCTAGCAAGTGTTGTTGTCAAGCCAAAAGATAACAAAATCTCTATAAAAATTTTAAACACAAGGGACGAATTTGTGAAATTGAGTAGATTTATACCAGAAATAGAAAATTTAAACTGTTTTACTATTTGTTCTTTTGAGAAACAGGCAGAATATACGTATTTTGACCGAGTCAAAAAATTATTTGCTTCTTTAAATCTAAAGCATTTTTTTGCAGGAATAAACTTCTATAGAAGTGCAAAATATAACGATGTGTTTTTCTTAAAAGGGGATTAATTAGGTGTTTCTAATTTATATAAACAAAAAATATTCTGCAAGGTAATAAATGTCGATTTCTTTTTTGAGAGGAGGAAATACAGTTACGTATTTACGCCCCAGAACGGGACACAATATGTCGGACCCGAGTGTCCGCGTAAGCGGACACCCCATAACGACTAAAACCTCCTCTATGCTGTTAGCCATGCTTTTACAGCGACATACGACATGTGACGTGGAGGCCGCAAAACTACGCAACAACAGTCGCGGGGCGTCTCCTAAGGAGACTCAAACCTCGAACCGGCTGTGTGCTTGTGGGAAGAAGAGAGAATGAAAATGAACATGAAAGATGAGAAGAACACACTCGCTGGCGCGTGTGGTGATGTTTTGTGTAATGTATGTAAGTGTGTATGTATGTGTTTACGAATTTATGTATGTATGTAAGTAGTGTAAATGTTTGTGTGCATGTATGTTTGTGTTTGTGTCTGTATGTCAGTCCGTCAGTCAGTCCGTGAGTGAGTGTGAGTGGAGTGAAACGCTTACAGGACGAGGACTAACGTCTCGTCGGGTATCAAAATAATGTGTGGTATATCTAGGTTGTGGGCCGCTGGCCATCGTCAGAGTGACGAGTGCCAGTGGTTTGCGGAGGTTGACCGCGCCTACGCCTGCGAAGGCGGTGTGTGCGTGACTGTGTCGGTGTTTGTGTGGGTGCCGCGCTCGCGATGGTGATGTCGTCATCAGGGTCTACCATGACGTGCCTAGGACGTCTTATTGGGTTGAGACTATGGTGAAGGGTGGTGTACCCACATGCCTTCCTAACCAAGATGTTGGGATGGTTAGGCGCCTTGTCAAAGAAGCGTCGCGAGATCTCTTAAAAGTGTTGAGCTATCGTCGGAAGATCTCTAGATCGCGGTGAAGATCTACGTTTCGGATGAACCACGGGGCTCCGGTTGCAATGCGCGTGAATTTATTTTGAATTATTTGCAAACGACGTAAGTAGCTCGGTCGTGTGTGCGCGAACACGACGCTGGCGTATGACAGTATGGGCCGTGCGATGGTTTTGTACAGCGTCACTTTGTGTTTGAGCGGAAGTTTGCTTCGCCCACACACAAGTGGATAAAGGCGACTGAGGACAAACCGGGCTCTATTGCATATCGTATCGATATGTTTCTTGAAGTTCATATTGCTGTTGAACGTGACTCCTAAGTATTTGTAGTCCTTCACCCACGGTATGGGTGTTTCATACAATTTAATAACGTCGGTCGGTTGTTTTTAAGCGCGAATGCTATTCGCTTTACCGAAGAGTACCGCTGCACTTTTGGTGGCGTTCACTTCAATCCGCCATTTTCTGAACCAGTTGCCTAGTTCATCGACGGCGGCTTGAAGCACTTTAATGTTCTTGCTCAAGGTTGAGCGGTTCAAAAGAGCGGAGCCAAAGTAGAGTGCCGTATCTTCAGACTACTGAGCGAGCTGGACACTTGGGAATGTCGCTCGTAAAGAGCGAGAAAAGAGTGGGAGAGAGGACTGAACCCTGTGGCACGCCATACCTGATGGGTCTGGGTGAGGATAGGGTGCCCTCTACTCGATATCCTAAGGAGCGATCAGGAAGGTAGGCTCGTATGATGCGCACGAGCCTGTTTGGCACTCCCAGTTGATACAGCTTGAATACTAAGCCGTTGTGCCATACCTTGTCGAAGGCCTTCACGACATCGAAAAACACGGCTGCCGTGGTAGAGTGAAATTGACGCCGTATGAGAATGTACTCGATGAGTCGGTGAGCCTGCTGGGGACCCGAGTGAGCGGTTCTGAATCCGGGTATCAGGTTAAGCTCCGCGATGTAATGATTAAGACGCGCGAGAACTAATCTTTCGTAAAGTTTCCCGATCGAGCTAATTAAGCCAATAGGCCTATAGCTACTCGGATTAGCTTTAGGTTTATTGGGTTTTGGGATACCGAAAACAATGGAATCCTTCCATTGTTCAGGAAACGCGTTATTAGACAATAGAACAATAAAAATGGTTACCAATATAGTAATAATACCTACAATAAGGCCTACAATAAAGCTTATTTTAATTTAGATATGTTTTGCTTGTCCAAAGTACAGCTAAAAAAAGAAATAAGAAATATACATCGACTGCAATGATTATCCAAACACACACATACTACATACACCCTCAAATACACTACACACAACCTTACATATACGCACACACACTCCTGTAACCTTATTTTGTAAAGCTTATTTTCTAAGTATCTTATTATAGTAATTGTAAATATTTTGCTATCTTATTCTGGCTTGTTTAAATCATAAAATGTTACTTCTTTTGTTTAATACCTATATACTGTACTCAGTTTTGGCCTTATTTTTATACTTAATAATTATATTGTATATAAATTGTGACGCTATAGATTACATGAAAATAAATAAATAAGAGTCGAGGGCAGGATTTTAAGAACCCTATTGTTTATAGTATCGGACCCCGGGGCCTTCTTGGAATGAGGTTCCTTAATAATTAGCTTCACCTCTTCGTAAGAGGTGGGTTTTATAACATCGCCTGAAGGGCTCAGAACGGAGCGATTTTCAACTTCACGATCAACTTCGTCAATGTGTGTCGTGGCGGCTGCTGCATTTGGAGAGCACTGACTCTCGAGACTATCGGCGAGGCATTCAGCCTTCTCATCGTCATCGAGCGCCGGCTGCAGTCTCGGTCTATCCAAAGGAGGCATGACAGTGGGCGGCTCCTGTATGAACGCGCGAGGCAGCTTCCAGAAGGCCACATGTGATGTCCCAACGTTATCCGTTCCGCGATACGTTCCCGTACCACCCGCTGTAGGTAGCGGAGGTGGCGCCTATTCTCAACCGACGGATACCTATCGTAAACTCCAGTGGCTCTGTGTTTCTGCGTGAGTAAGTCCCTGACCTCTGGTGGCAGGCTTAGGCGATGCGGTTGCATCGTGGGGACCTGCCTGGAGCAGGCCTTGATCCTGTTCTGTATTTGTGACGTCACATGAGAGATAGTTCTGTGAGCCGTGTCAACCGAGTCGATGACGTCCGGTATAAGGTCAAGGTCGTCGGACTTGATAGTCTCGAGATCCTTTTCCAGCCGTTGCCTGTCGATCACTGCTTTCGTCGATGGTTGAAATTTAACCGCTGGGCCTAGATTTAGGACGACGGGCCGGTGGTCTGACTCTAATTCGTGAAAAACTTCGATTGAATTTACATTGAGCGTTACGTTTTTAAGTAACGCAACGTCTAGTATGTCGGGTCGGTGCGCGATGATATCCGGATATCGTGTTGGTTCGTCAGGTGCTATTACTGAAAAGTTCAGCGTGTCTGTAAGAGAATCTAATAAAATTCCGTTTCTATTTGTGGCTCTACTGTTCCAGCTGGAGTGTTTGGCGTTAAGATCGCCGCCCACTATGACTGCGGCCCCGTGGCCGAATAATGCTTCTATATCTGTGTCTAATATTTGTTTGTTAGGCGGAAGATAAGCTGAAATAACAGTGATCGGCTGGTGATTCGCAATATTGACTCGGATGGCAGAGGCCTCGATGTTAGTGAGGACCGGAGGATCGATAGGTATACAGTGTAGTGACCTTTTAAAATTAATGAGAGTACCACCCATACGGGTGGTGCATTCCTGACTAAGTTATAATTAGCGATACGCGGATCGCGTATCGCTAATTTCGGTTTTAGAAATGTCTCTTGCACTAAGAATAGGTCTAATTGATGTTCGTGAGCGAACTCCTTCACCAAGTCTAGTTGAGGCTTAAGGCCTTGGGCGTTAAAATACGCTATACGGTGCGTATGTGGTTTGACCCGTCCGCTTATGTTATTATGCATCGCGAATGTTTTTAAATTTCCTCCTTATATCGGTGATCGCGCGGAATACTTTGGCGTTGTCTGCCTTAAGTTGGAGGAGCGACTGCGGGTCGTCCCGGACAGTCACGAGCCTGTTGGTCGATGTCGAACTGCTCCGACAGCTCGAACATGAAGTCAATGGCGGTGCCACCTAGGTTGCCTGATGACGCGGACGCGGGCGCCGGTGGCCTCTGTGGCAGCGTCAGCAGCTGGAGGAGACCTCGCCCAAGCGTTTGCCTTAGGAGGCGGCGCAGGTTTGCAGGCCGGAGTGAACTCTACCTTCTCTGCTTTCTCTCTGGACCGGTCCGCGTATTTGTATAATAAACGACATTGAAAGGATAGAAAATGAAGATGATAAAAGAGTTATCATAATTGACTATCACTTGTTGCCCACAAGTGGACATGCTGGCGCTTACGCCAGCGCATGTTAAATAACATAAAAAGACGTTATTTTTGGCCTAAAATGGAAACTGATGTTAAAAATTTTGTTAAAAGGTGTGAAAAATGCCAAAAACAAAAACATTCTTTACCAATCCGTCAACCAATGCAGATAACAACTACAGCTTACTCAGCATTTGATAAAATATACCTCGATATAGTAGATCCTCTACAGAAAGATTACTTTAATTATTCATTTATCTTAACTATCCAGTGCCAACTCACAAAGTATATGGAGGCCTATCCTTCGGAAACAAAAGATAGCGTAAGTGTAGCCAAAGCTTTTGTTCACAATTTCATTCTTAGGCATGGAATTCCCCTGGAAATAGCTACCGACCGTGGCACTGAGTTCATATCAAGCATCATGTCAGAGGTATGTAGGTTATTACAAATTAACCAAATTACTTCCACAGCTTACCGTGACCAGAGTATAGGTTCTCTGGAAAATTCGCATAAATCTTTAAATTCATATCTTAGAATACAAACTGATAATAATTCTAGAATATGGAGTACTTGGGTACCATTTTGGTGTTTCTCTATTAATACAACTGTTCATACTGAAACAAATATTCTCCATTTGAACTTGTATTTGGAAAAAAAATGTAACATACCCAGTAATTTTAAGAGTGATAATATAAGTCCATTATACAATTTAGACAATTACCCCTTAGAACAAAAATTTCGTTTACATAAATCTAAATATGATGCCCGATGTAATTTAGTTAAAAGTAAGTTAGAAAGAAAAGCTCGTTTTGACAACTATTTGAATAGATAACTGTACAATATAAAAAAGGGGATAAGATATTAGTAAAAAATTAAATTGGTAATAAATTTTGTAATGTTTATTCTGGTCCATATGAAGTTATTGAGGACCTTAATCCAAACGTTAAGATTAAAAAGAATGAAAAGGTTGACATTGTGCATAAAATTCGCACAAAAATTTATTTTTCATACAATTTATATGTTTTACCTAATATTTTGTGTCTGTAGTTTTAGTGTGAAATATATTATGACAGAATATTGTTTGATATTATAATTTCATAATTATGTTTAACTTGTAAATTTTTACTAGTATTAAGAATTTTATGTTGTAACATTGTGCTTAGATTATAGTACTTATAATCCCTGTTTTCTTTTATTAGAGTAGTTATATGTAGCAAAAAAAAATCGTCATATTTTTTTCTTTTTGTTTATGGGGGGCGTATAGTGTGCACTCGCCCTTATATTATGCTAGCATATAAGTATACTTTTCTACGTAATAAACATTCAGTTATTACTCAGACATGGGTGTTTCACTTACATCCCGATAGGAACCTTACAATCTAATGGGCTGTGTTCAAGCGGCAATTGACGACGTGCTTGCATTCCATCATCTTGATCCCCTCCGCTGAAATCGTAGTCTTGGTTGATTTCAACGAGCACAATGCCGAATGGCTTGGGTCACGCACCACAGACTACGCAGGGCGATCTGTGCTTGATTTGCATTGGCGTATGGTCTGTCCCAATTAGCTGAGTCGCCAACGCGGCTCCCGGATGTGGATAGCTACATGCTGTCCTTATTAGATCTTCTGCTGACTACACATCCCGATGGTTACCAGGTGTTTGTCGACGCCCCTCTCGGAACGTCCAACCATTGCCTGGTCAGGAGTGTAGTGCCTATCCAACGCCAACGTCGCTGACCACCAGCGACCCGCCGCGCACGGCACTACAAGTCAGCGGATTGAGATAGGATGCGTTCCTTTTTTGCACCCTTCCCTTGGGGCAAGGTTTGTTTACCTTCGGATGATCCTAGTACCTGCGCCGTTGCAGTAGCCGATGTGATACTACAGGGCATTGATATTTTTTAACCAAGCTCTGTAGTACCGACCGGTGGCAGATGACAGCCCTGGTTCGATGCGTCAGTTAAAGCAGCATCTGACTAAAAAAAAAAAAATATCGAACTTGGATCGCGGCGCTGGGCACAAAGGATCCAAACTGCAAAGTTCTTAAGAGGAAATATAACCGTGCCTCCAGATTTTTTAAGCGGCAAATCGCCCGTGCGAAATAGCACGTCGTCAAAATCGGCGAGCAGCTTTCCAGTTAACCGACTGGAACACGCAAGTTCTGGTCATTGTCGAAAGCTGCTCTTGGTAACTTAAACCAGCCGTCCCTGCCGCCGTTGCACATGAGAAATGACACTCTGGCTCATACGGCAAAAGAGAAGGCTGATCTCCTGTGCGCTCTTTTTGCCTCCAAGTCGACTCTTGACGACAACGGGAAATACCGCCGACCATCCCGCGGAGTCAGAGCTCTATGCCTGAAGTACAGTTCAGACAGAAAACTGTTAGGCGAGCTCTGTTTTCGTTGGACGTCAGGAAGTCGAGCGGGCCGGATAGCGTTTCTCCAATCGTGCTTAGAACGTGTGCCCCTGAGTTGACGCCGGTGCTAACGCGTTTATTCCGGCACTCTTATTCAATGGGCGTAGTCCCTGACTCATAGAAGTCAGCCCTTGTCCATCCGATCCAATAAAAAAGGAGACAGTTCGGATCCGGCAAACTACAGGCCTATTGCTATTACCTCCCCGCTCTTCAAAATCATGGAGAACATAATCAGCCTCCAGCTTCCTCACTGGGTGCAGCATACAGGTCGTTATCGACAAATATTGCTCGAACCCGAAGCCCGTGAATGCTGGAGTGCCCCAAGGCTGTGTGCTATCTCCCACGCTGTTTCTTCTGCATATCAATGAAATGTTGGATACCTCCAACATACATTGCTATGCAGACGACAGCACTGGTGATGCCGTATACACGGGCCATGCAGGACTCTCTCGGGAAATCGTCGAGCAGTGTCGGGAGAAACTTGTGTCTTCTATCGAGTCCTCTCTTGAGAAGGTCGCGGAATGGGGTAAATTGAACCTTGTTTAATTTAACCCCCAGAAGACTCAAGTTTGCGCGTTTACCACTAAAAAACACATTTGTCGTATCACCGCTCTTCGACAGCACTTCCCTTAAAGCTTCGCCTAGTATCGGAATACTGGGTCTCTAAATCTCGAGCGATTGCCAATTAATGGGCGTCATTAATAGAGCACGGTAATACTTCAAGCCGGCCCACATTCTAGCGCTCTACAAAGCGCAGGTCCAGCCACACATGGAGTATTGCTGCCATCTCTGGTCTGGCGCACCCCAGTATCAGCTCGATCCATTTGACTCAAATTGTCAGGGACCGAGTGCTCTGTGAACGGCTGGATCACTTGGCGTTGCGCAGAGAAGTCGCTTCATTGTGTGTCTTCTACTGCATTTATAACGGGGAGTGTTCCTAAGAACTGTTTCACCTGATTCCTGCCACCGAATTCCACCTTCGCACGACACGCCACAAGTTAGGATATCATCCCCACCATCTGGATGTGTGGCGGTCTTCCACAGTGCAGTTTTCAAGGAGCGTGCTTTCACGTCTAGGACCAAGCTGTGGAATGAGCTTCCTTGTGCGGTTACAGAACCGTCACACATCCAGGACCAGTTTCTAATCTAATCTTTTTAAAGTAATTAAATATGAATATGAAATAATAAAATAATTGAGTACACTATTTTAAAGGACCGGCAACGCTCTTGTGATTCCTCTGTTGTTCAAGACAATGTGGGCGGCGGTGATCACTTAATACCAGGTGACCAGTGCTCTCTTCTTTAAAGAAAGACTCCATTTTAATGGGCAGGGCGTACCTACTTATATACCATCGTGAAGAACTTGTTTCATCACTATTGCTCATATAAAAATAAGCGAGTTGTTAAAATCAAAACATTTAAACACCGCATTAACAAAATATAAAAGCCGTGCAACACGAATCTACCTCTCATCTCGATCTATAAAACATGAAAGTATTAAAAACTTTATTTTTATCGGAACCAAATGGATGAGTTGCACTTTTCCTAATGCTAAAACTTTTGCTGTTAAAAGAAGGCGAAAGAATAATAAATTACGCGTTCAGTTTCGAAGCTTTCGGTTTGCCTATTTCCTTAAGGGGGATTCTACAAAATCTTGGCATGAAACAAATTTATAAGCATTTGGGAATTTCTTTAACATGACTTAGTAGCTGTTTCACAATGTCCAAATTAAGTAGCAGATTGCCATAGGCAAGATAAACTAATGGCTATATAAAAGTTCCAGATATAACAGTTTGCGTTTCACAATCACTATACTTAATTACTAGATAACCTATCTGGCAGATCGGTCTGGCAACCTAATCAATTATCATGAGCCATAATTGTCCATAAGTCATAAAATAAACAAACCATATACCATACCTAAGCCATATATTATATAGGGTCAAATTTCTAGAGCAGCCGATCAGATAAGTAAAATAAATCGATCCTTAGAACAACTCGAGCGCGTCAGGTTGAGGTAAGATATGCAGTAGTGTACATTTCATAAATCTAACAATTTGAAAGATACTTAAGGAAAATGAAAAGTCACAAAGTTTCAAAACCATCAGGTAAAGGGGATTCCTCCACATAATAATTGTCATATTATAGGTCAGGACGACAAGGACATTAAGATGACCAATCTGTATAATAATCTGACGCGCATGCTATATCATGGTCAAGAATTGTTTTTTCAAAATCGTACATACCTTTTGGTCTTGTCCAAATCGTCAGTATTTTGAATAGTAGCTACAATAGGGTTCACTTAACATCTCGTCTCAATGACAAACTATATCCTATTTCTTACCTCTTCGTAGGGCGACCCCCATTATGCAAACTGGGAGAGTAATATTTTTCCGTTATCAGAAACACGTGGGCGCAAACACTTGAATATCTGAAGTTCTTTGTTGTCAAAAAGCAAATAAAAAAGAATGATCAAAATCGGTTCACTCAGTCGAAAATTCTGAGGTAACAAATATAAGAAATACCCATGAACTGTTCTCAGTTCCCCCCCTTCTTTTTTTAAATCGGTTAAAAAATATTATTAAACAATTGCTTATTTGCATCACGTACAAAACATTATTTATGTTTTGTGAATTCCTTTATTAGCATGTAAATTAATAATCAGATATTTAATATAACTGGAAATATGATGTGGTTTTCATCTCAATGTGACATTTTGTAATTACTTAATTATAATTTAATGATTAATTAATATAAGGCCTATCTATTTAATCAATCACTGTACTATCTAGAAACATAATGTTTGGACTTGACGTCAATGACGCCACACGTCGCTTTGTTACGGTAGGCAAAACAAGCATCACTAGGATATTATTACATACTGCTGACCCGGCAAACGTTGTTTTGCCATATAAAGTATAATTCACGCGATAGTTTTATAAGTAATAAAATATTGCCTATATTATAACCTGTACATCATTTTGTTCTATTGTCAATAGTTTTTGCAGCGCACGCAAAAATAGGTTTTCGATTTTACACCTTGTGTTACAAAATAGCAATTTTATTACGGATCCTAATTTATATATAGCCTATAGCCTTCCTCGATAAATGGACTACCCAACACTGAAAGAATCATTCAAATCGGACTAGTAGTACCAGAGATTAGCGCGTTCAAACAAACAAACAAACACTGCAGCTTTATAATATTAGTATAGATTAATAAAAATAAACAACAATAATTTTTTCAGTATTAAAGATTGATGTTAATGATTTAAGGTGTTGTGTTGTGATGCTGATTATTATTATAATAATGATGAAAAATCAATGAAAGAATCAGGGTTAAGTAAAAATATGTAATATTTCTTTACCTGGCAGTACTATTATAACGACACAGAAAAACAGAACTATTAACTACAAAAGTCAAACAGTAACAATGAAAACTTCAAAAACAAAGCAGTGATAGCACAAAAATATCACGACATGTACCTAACGGTAATGAAAGTGCAAACCGTACTGACGCAACAGGACGGGCGCGAGGAGGTGAAAGGGGAACGGGAGGGGGCTTTACGTTCCAGCGAGGAGCAGAGATAACGTTGTGGGCGTGTAGTAAGTGCCATCGGAAGTTCGGGACAACATGTAGGGTTCATATTATCGAGCTGTTTATCCGTATACATTATTAGGTCTGTGCAAAACACAAACAATACTGAATATACTTAATCTATACATACAATGGTAGTTAGCTAAAAACTGTGCATCAAATATTTTTTAAAGTACATTTGCAGTGTGTTCTGCAGCAAAAACGAATTTGTGTTTGTTTGTCTTTATGTATATTGGCGCAAAACACGAAACTACTATATGAATACGAATATAAATATAAGCTCGAGACAACATAATTTTATAGGCTACATACTATTACAGTAGATACTACTTATAGCATCTACGAGGACGACGTTGCGGTCCACAGCTTGTATTGTTATAGCTAAAATCAACAAACTCCATAAGGTTATTATAATTAGATTGTCTAGAGACCTCATCACAATACCAATAGCGCTCGCGAGCTAATGGCATCATCCATCTAGAAGCCAATTTAATATTGCATTAACTTCGTTGTAATTTTATTAAAATGAAATTCTGTTATTAAATCGAGAGACTTCATGCTATAGAATGATATAAAATTGAAATTTTACTCAATTTCCTTGTTACTAGATCTACGTACTAAAATATATTATTATTAATTATTTGTTATTATTTTTAATGATTTCCATCGTTTTTTTGGATTAATTATACACATTTCTAAATAACCGTTAATACGTCATTCGTATGATTTTACAAGGATGTTTCGCTATACGAGTTGGCGTGGGTTTGAATCCCGCATCTCACATTTTTTATGTTAATTAAAAAGGAATAATAACGTATTTTAATCGCAATCGCAAATCAATGAAATGTATTATCATATATTTATTATAAAAATATGTTCGTTGTGACCACGTTGATTGGAGAGTACAGCAAAAATGGCACGACGGGAATTTAACAGCAAACCAGTTATAACTAGATCAGAAGATAATTTCTTTACATAATATATTTTAATCAATCATTAAAAATAATCAGTGGATATAACTAGCTAAAAATGTCGGATCTAAAGGCAAAAAATCCTCTTCAATATTTAAAAATAACAGCATGTCATTTGAATAATTAGTAATATTTTCATTTATTTTGGTTTAGAAATATAAAAGACATAAAATTGATTTATGTTTGAATGTCAATCAAAGCTCTACCGTCGCTTCGGAAACAAAATGCGCAATGATTTTCTCAGTGAAGGAGCATGAAACACAAGAGCTGACAGACGTTGCCCTGTCCAAGTTAAAATACATATGTTTATTATGATGTTATGCAATTTTCAATATTTAGCACAAGATTTTAATGTTGTTTTTCAATGTTAATTATTGTATCTGAAAACTTAATCTTTGATCAACAATTGGAGTCTTGAGTTTGAGTAAATGTAACTTTCTTTAAAAATCAAAAGTAAAATAACAAATACTTAGAATCTATATCAAAGTAATCAATTAATTAAAATCTACCCAAACCTCAAGAATTAACTTATAAAATAAGTTACTTCTAATACAAACTAAGAGTTGTATGATTGGTTAAGCCTAGAAATAGAAATAAATTAAAAATGTTATCATTAATTAAAATTAGAATGAAAGTAAAAATCAATTGAATTGGAAACCCTGTCACATTCATCTGAATCGTCTGTTAATTCAATCGCTGTAGAACTTGACGTTATTGTCTTTTGGACTTTCTTATTATTGCATTGATTATATATTTGAATGCAACAAGCAGACGAGTTATTGTTACATTTTAACCATCTCTTATACAATGTGTATGTTAAATATAATAAAATAATACAAATTATAAAATATATAAATATGGAATATATAATTTCCATACCTTATTATGAGAGGAAAATTTTAAAGATTCTAAATCAATATTCGCTAATCTAATTGGAGACAATAATTTTATACTTTCATTATAAATATTGGGCTTACAACAATCATCTTCAATAATGTTAAAGTCCTGTGATAACTGGCTAGGTAAAATTGTTTTTAAGCTGATGCTAGAATAAAAAGTTAAGGTCTGAAAATATGCAACACAATTCTCTTCAAGTTTCAGGTTCCTGTACCTTGTAAAGTATAATCTTTAATATTATTATTACATTTAATAGTTAATTTATTAGGCTTAGACTGTACATAGATATAATGTCCATTATTTAACTTTTTCCATAAGTTAATATTGCCATAGATTACCTTAGAAACACAAATACCAGGGAGGGACAAAGTCACCTCTCTTAAGAGCTTAGATTCACAAGATGGATTATTTATAGTAGATAAGATTGCAGGCTGAGCAGAAAACATGTATTCAAAATTAACATTTTTACACTTACCTAAATCATAAAATAATGCATAGTACAAACTATCATCAGTTACAGCAATGTAAGACTTAGAAAGTTGAATAAGAACATAACTTAAAGGTAATGCGCAATGGAAGGTTTTTATCAATATCAAACTTAGTCAAACTGATTAATGGTATCTCAAGTACAAATATCAACCTATTATTATAAAAGTACGAAGTTAACTCAGATAAATCAATAAGAGTATTTATATTTTGTAAATTTAAGATTAACGGAAATTCAACATTTCTTTTTAAAGATAACTTACTGTTAGAAAGTTCAGTAGAAAGCTTGCTTGGCGATAAAACATAAGGATGCAAATGTTCGTTTTTGCAAACAAAATAGAGGTTAAAATTGCATCTAAAATATTCGTAACAGATAATAAGGAACCTTCAATTATATTCAAAATCGAATTTTTCTTTTCTATACAAATAATCTTAGAATTTATCTTACTTTGATCTTAAAATATATAATTTAATTTCTCGATGCGGTTATTTAATTTTATTTCGTTATTATTTAATTTTATAATAGACTCATTAAGATTACCTATAGTTGATTTCATTATGTGTATGTTACTTTTCATTAAAGTGTAGATTTCTTTCTCACTTTCTTGACATATTGAAATAACTTCGTCGTATTTTCTCGCATCGTCGGCGTCTAGAGTGCCGAAAATGAATTTTATAATTTCACCACCGAACTTGAGGGCTCTCTGTTCGATTTTCGGGGTTTTGATAAATAAGATGTGATAAATTAAACATATTTTAGGGAACTAGCATTTATTAAAATTTCTAGGGGATTAATAGAATCTTTACAGTCTACACTAATGACCGCCAGGTTTTGAACTTTTTCATAAAAATTATTTAAATTGATTATAGATCTTTAAATTTTCAATAAATATGGTCGTAACTTTAAACTGTCAATATGAGTAACGAAGTTCCAGAAGTCATTATAAAAGTAAGCTTCTGAAGTAGGGTCAAAATAAATTCTTAGGCTACTTGAAATTGGATGAATTGGTTCCGTAGAACATGAATTGATGAATAATCTGAAACAACAATAATTTATACTGGCTTTATTTCATCAATATGATGTTAAACGTGTTTACGATTAATTAAAACGGTAACATTATTTTTTCTGTTAACTTTTATTATTTTATAAGGCCCTTTCCACACTGGGGAGAGCGCTTTTCTTAATCTATGGTTCTGAAGAAGAGTCATAATAACGTTTTGAAGTTTCTTTGCTATTATTTATATTTTCAAGTGCTCTTTCTCTACTAAATCGCATACGATATTGAAGAGCTCGTATAAACTCGTCAGAAGTATTATTGTCGTTTGTTTCGTAAACACTACAAGGCATAGTCGGCTTATAACCGTATAAAAGTTCAAATGGTGTATAAAGAGTCATAGAGTGCGGCGTTGTATTATAAGATAATATTGCCGTCGCTAGATAGCAATCATTTTGATTTTCGGTCACAAATGATTTTAAATATTCCTTTAATATTGCATGAGAACGTTTGAACGTTCATGGGCACCGTAATTTGGGGATGATAAGGAGAGGAATACAAGTTTTTAATTTTAAGAATATTGGTTAATTGATTAAATAACTCGGAGGTAATACATGTGCCTTGATCAGTCAATATCATTTTAGGAAACACGAACAAACCTCGTCAGTAGTGCTCGTCACCCTATGGTGTAGGTGCATACCCTATGGTATGCACATGAAAACTTTGTAAGGTCATCTTGAAGTGTCAAAATATATTTAAATTTCGGAAAATCTGCTTCTAAGGGCTTAGTACTTGATGAGGTGATGGCCATTGGAGCATTATTTGATGCTCGTAAGGGTTAATTAATTTGACACACTTTACACTCTTTAACAAATCGTTCTATGTCTGAACGCATACTCTTCCAATAAAAGGATTGTCTTATTCTACTGTACATCCGTTTAATACCTGGGTGTCCAGCTATTGTAGTTCCATGATTTTCTTTAAGTATATTTGGGACTTCCGCAGGTGTCGGATAATATATTTTATTTATAATAGTACCGTGAAAAATATAAGAAATAATATTGTAAATTTTAGTATAGTTTAATTTTGTCAAATCATAAATAGCTATATCACTCTCGTTAGCATTTTTGCTAATAATTAAATCTCTTAATTTTAATAATAAATTGTAAATAGTTCTATAATTCGTTTCTTCATAATGATGAACCTTAGTGTATAAAAAGTAAATGGTTCTATCAATTGTATCGACTGACTGTACAGTCTCGGATTCACGTTCTAATTCTAAGAAGTCAGCAGGACTACTCAACATAGATAATAATTGCTCACAATGTGGCATAGAGTAATGAAAATCTAGAGATATCGGATAAATTATTATCTTATGTTTTGTTAAATGAAGACTTTCATTTTGTTCTTCAATTTTAGTATCACTTGAAAATGATTTAGTAAATTGATCTTTAAAATATTGTTCATAAGTAGAATTCATTAAGTTTGAATGAACAACAGCGTTAACTGGATGACGAGACAGAGCATCAGCGTTTGAATTTATTCAAATCAAATCAAAATCAATTTATTCACGTAGGTCACGGAAATAACACTTATGAATGTCAAAAAAATAAAATATTTATCTTATTGAATCTACCGCTACTTCCTAAAGGGTTGAGCTAATGAGAAGAAGTAGCAAGAAACTCATTGCCACTCTTTTATATCAAGATTTACATTTAAGTACATCGATTTACAAATCATTTCAAATTACAATATAATATGTAAAATGTAAAATGATGCAACAGACACACTCAGTCAAATAGTCAATTTCTTACACGAGTCTCCGGCAACAGGATCATCCTGCCACCGCAAGCAGCGCCCGTTCACGAGCATGACGCATGAGCCAGCCACCGCCTCCCTCAACCATATTTTAGGGAAGGGGACGACCCGTCCCATGTCGCGGCCACAAGCAGTGACATTTAAGCGAGCATGACGAAACCTGTTACGAGAACTCAGCAAACAACAATAAAAATAATCCTAATCTACATATGCAATGCTCACCAAATACCTCTACTTACAATTTGACAATTCTGCTTAAACTTGTAATTAATATTATATTATTACTAACAGTAATCAAAAGCTCAATCCTTTAGGGTAATCAAATCAAAATCACCTTATTCAGGCAGGTCAAGTCTTTTCTTTTTATATCCACCTCCTTTGAGGGTTGAGCTTTAATAAGAAGAAGTGGCAAGAAACTCTTTGTGACAATCACTCACTCACAAATCATTTCAGTTACAATATATGTAAAGTGATGCAGCAATAATACTCAAACTACAAATACTCAAAAAAAAAGTATATTAATACGTAAAAACAAGAGCTATTGAGTACAGTCACGGCCGACTACTACTGTATCAACAATAATACCAGGCCATGGTACAGTAGATGCATCAATCCACACACACCGTAAATAAATAAATAAAGGTATTTAGCGACCATTTTATTAGCAATTATAAAAAAATATAATTTTTAATTTAAAACCATGAGGCAGAGTTTCCGGCTACAGGATCATCCTGCCACCGCATGCAGCGCCCATTCACGAGCATGACGCATGGGCCAGTCATCGCCTCCCTCGACCATATTTAAGCGAAGGGAACGACACGTCCCACGGACTAAAGGACGCTGGTCGGTGACAATTTTAAATTTGTAACCATAAATATATGCACGGAATGTATTCACACCAAATAGAATTGCTAGAAGTTCTTTTTCTGTGGTTGAATAATTACCTTCTGCTTTATTAAAAGTACGAGACGCATAAGCGATTGGTTTATCCATATAAATTTCACCTTGTGATAAAACTGCCCCTACAGCGTAGTTTAATGCGTCTTTGGTTACTATAAAAGTTTTAGAGAAATCAGGATATTGAAGTAATGGTGCACTTATAAGTTTTTGTTTTAGTATATTTAAACGCTTGTTCTTGTTCAAAAGACCAATTCAAATTAACGTCTTTTTTTAATAGAGATGTAAGAAAATTAGTAATTTGCGAATAATTTTCAATAAAACGGCGATAATAACCAGTTAAACCAAGAAAGGATTTAATATCTTGTGGATTTTAAGGCACTGGGAAATTTGAAATTGCTTTGGCGAAACACCGTTTTCAGTAATGACATGACCGAGATAAGCGACTTCACTTCGAAGAAATTCACACTAAGACGGCTGTAGTTTTAAATTAGTTTCCTTAAATTTTGAAAATACAAGTTCTAACTTATCAATGTCTAAGTTCTAATTATTATAATGTTGATTCAATAATTATTCTTTAATGATGATTCAATGTCGTAGGAATAGATAATACAGTCATCAATGTATATATAGCAATGAAGACCTTGAAGATTAGTAAGGACAATATTCATCAAACGTTTAAACGTTGATGGAGCATTTTTTAAACCAAATGGCATTCTGGTAAATTCAAAGTGTCCTGATATTCCATTTGTTGATACACTGAAGCCAGTTTTGGCAACGTCACTGGGATTTAATTTCAATTGATGGAATCCAGACGCCAAATCAAGAGTTGAAAAGTATTTGGAATGAGGTCATGTAATTAGGTAATTGGTCTAATATGTCGGTTATAAGGGGGAGGATATACCTAGGAGACAGTTTCATGTTTAACCGACGGTAATCAATAACAATACGCCATTTTTGCTTACCAGAGGCATCTAATTTTTTGGGAACTACCTAGGCAGTGGCATTCCAAGGGGAAGTAGACGGTTGAATGATTTAGCATTTTCTTTACTTGTTTTTCAACCTCATCTTTGTGAACTTCGGGAAAGCGAAGGTATTGATAGAGCGCTGAATTACATCTGTATAAGATAAAGGTTCGCCTTCAAGATGAAATATATCAGTATAATTTGATATGCAATTTAATATCTGTTTCTTCTCTTGAGGATTTAAATGTGAACAGCGTATTTGTTCAAGAACCTGATTGATCATATCCTTTTTAAAATGATGTTAAATTATTAAGTCTGTATGTTCATAAGCACATTGAGGAATTCTCGAGAAACTGTGACATTCATAATGTTAACACGAGGAACAAACATAAACTTGTTATGCCTACTACTCGGTTGGGTCGAGTTAGCAAGTCTTTTGTTGGGCGATGTATATGCTTCTACAATATGATCCCAGAAAATGTACAAAACAAATGTGTTACGAAATTTAAAAGTATTGAAACGTTTGTGTGGGAAAGGTTACTATAGCATAAACGATTTTTTTAATGACAACGCGTCCTGGGAATAAAGCGAACACCCTCAGGCTTTTTAATTATAAATGTTTATTGTACGATATTACATTGTAATCCATATTTTATATTAAAAAAAAATCCGCTGAGTTTCTTGCGCCCAGTCTTCTCAGGTCTGAGGCAGTCTCTTTTGAATGGGTGGTAGTTTTTGACGTTCAATAAGTGATTTTAAATCCTATTTTGAATAAAAATATTTGAATTTGAATTGAATTTGAAAAAAATTTAATTAAATAAAACAGAGGATTTCACAGTATGTGAATTAAGCACTGGCCGATTTAATAAACTCAAATATTTAATATTCGAAATTAAAGCACAAGTGTCAATTAAAAAGCTGAGAGGTTCGTCTCTATTATTAACTTTAAAATAAACATGTAGTAATGATATTTTATCAATTCTATTAACCACAAAATGATCTGTATTAATTGATTGTTTGCAATTATTATTTTTACTATCATTTTTCTTTCCATTATGTTTACCCTTATTATTAAACTGTGCTAATAAGAACGGCTCAGAGGCACAGGGAGAAGGTTTAATCTTATTTAATTTATTCTGACTATATTTATTTCTCTGTGGTACACTACTCTATGCAACGGTGAATTGACAACAGGGCAGATGTCCTTGAGAATTAGAAGATTCAGTTTGTTTACACCTATTAGAAGACTGAGTTTTATAAAATAAATTCCGATTATTATTTACTCTATGAGGAACATTACTCTGTGCAACTATGGATTGACTACAGGGCAAATGACCTTCAAAATCAGATCGCTCAGTACAATTAAACCTTTTATTATGACTTTCACCATTATTTAATGTTGACCGTGATTTGTAAAATTTAGGAATACGGGGAAAAGTAGAAACTTTAGAATCTTAATTTTTTTTTCGTGTCATTTCTAATATGACAAGGCTAATATGGCAAGGATAGACACGGAATCGAAGCCATTTTTAGTTTAAATTATCTTGACTATCATTACATCCATCTATATCAATACTATGCACCTGGGTATTATTTTCGCACCTTTCGGTGCGAATTCGGTCCTAATCGGTGCCTGGGAAAGTTTCGAATTTCGCTGGGCATTCTTATGCTTGAGCGTGTGACACTCACGGATCAAGTGACCGCGCTTCTTACAATAAAC
This sequence comes from Leptidea sinapis, assembly GCF_905404315.1. Taxonomy (NCBI): domain Eukaryota; kingdom Metazoa; phylum Arthropoda; class Insecta; order Lepidoptera; family Pieridae; genus Leptidea; species Leptidea sinapis. The sequence goes on from NC_066294.1 coordinate 11,252,462, forward strand.
GCATACTTTATTACCATTGTAAGAAATATTGTTTGAAAAGTTTTTATAACTTTGTTTATAATTAGAGGGATGCGAATTATAATTATTAACTTTGAGGCTTTGTATGTCTATTCTTATTTTTATATATAGAATGACCATTTTTATTACATAAAGTACAATATTTAGAAAATTTCTGTGATAATTTATTTAAGTTAAATAGGTAACTTCTCCTCTTCTATCGCGTGAGTTATCGCGTCGGAGAGAGTTTTGGGGTTTTTACAGCGCACAACATGTGAAAAGTTTGAATTTATGCCTAATAAAAATGTGTTGAGAGCTAAGTCTTCCATTGCAGCAATTCTACCGATGAGTTCTTTATCACTCTCACAACTATAATATATATCGGATTGAAGCGGTGTTAGGCAGGATTCAATCCTCAATAAATATTGCGTCACATCTTCATCGGGAAGTTGTCTTACAGTTTTGCAGATCAAGTAATAAATGAGTTGAGTGTTTTTTTCTCCGAAAGTTGATTTTAAAAACTGTTTAATTTCAGGCCAACTTCCAAATTTTTTTAGACAACAAGCTAATTGAGCTTTCCCCTCAAGTTGTGACACGATATATTTAAAAAGAACGTTCTGTTGTGCTGTACTTACTAAAGAAATTGCATTTTCACAATTCATTAAGAATGCAGGAAGTAATTCGCATTTTCCCATTGTATGGTTTGATAAACTTTGACAAAAATGAGAGTGCTAGTTTTTCACTCATTTTATTTTTTGGCTTTTGGGGTGTCGATTCTGAAAGAGAACTGTCTGAGTCGCTATTTGATTTATTATATTAGATTATATTAAAATATTAGATTATATTAATTTTTTTTTAATATAATTAAATATATTAGATTGTATTAAAATTATAAAATAAAATTTTAAATAATGTTCTAAATCTTGAAAATATATCTTGAGAAATAAAATAGACATTCACCATTCACTTTGAAATTCACTGAGTGATTATTATGACTCTTAGTAAAAATTACTTTAGGACTCTTAGTAAAAATTAGAAATAACTAAGAGAATTAATAAAATCTTCATACTCGTCCAATGACCTGATGTTCTCCGTGGGACGGTCACGGGAGGATGGCTGCAGGTGACCCTCTGGTCACCTGTCGGAGGTCTGATGTACTGGAACTAAGCAGGTGATGCGGGCTCACGCTTGATAGCGGAGGCTTATCGTCGATCACTGTTAGGAGGTTTTTAAGACATGCTGGCTTGCAACTACAAGACTAAGACTTAATAACTATCTCTTTCAGGATCCAGGTATAGCTCTTTCACCTTGACTCCGGGTCTTCCTTAACTTTCCTAACCATAGGCCTTCCCGAAATCCCACTACTGACACCAATTTTGTTAGGATTGACGCGCTGGTGGCCTTTTAAAAAAAACACCTTTTGACTCCCAAATTACTTTAATTTTCACACACAATTTTATATAGAACTAACTCACAAGATCGAGTGTAGCCAACTCTCTGCACCGCGTGGCGGCTATCGCTTTTATATAAAACTAATATGATAACTCGGCAATTTACTTCATATGACAACTGTTCATAACAGAACGACAACATCATAAACTTAATTGTCATCCACAAGCTTCTGGCTGCGTGGCAGTCCCTGTACAGTAGTAGCAGGTTTCATGGAACTTTCTTTCACGTATATTCAAATTGTGGAAAGAGCTTCCTACCCAGTGTTCCCAAGTCGATACAACAACCTTAACAAATCGTGTACACACTCCTTAACCCTAGGGTTTCCTACGTCTAACATAACGTCTACGTCTAACGATATCTAGATATCTAACGTTACTAGATGTGACAGAGAAGCTAACTATTCGACTTTTTGACGAACACTTTTAAAATACATATTTAAATATTAGCAACTACACTGACCTTCAAAAGTAAGTATCACACTTTTAAAATTGGGATAACGTTTTAAGTTCACAAGATATACTTTCGAAATAAAAAGGACTCCAAAGAGAATTTAATTTTGTACATAAAAACTTTATACTCGGTAACCTTCTTTTAAGAATTGGCTGAAAAAAAACTTCAAAAACAAAACCATTCCTTTTTCAAAGCGGACGTTTCCGAATTACAATTTTACCATTCACATTTTTCTTTCTGTTTTAAATTTTTTTCAAGATCGATGGGTCTTGTTTTAAAAATTTATACTAAAAAGCACATAACATTTATTTATCATGCCTCTTTCAGTTGAAGAATGTGCTAGGATCATGGCTTTTCTGGAATTAGGCATCAGTATGCGTCGCACTGCAAGAATGGTGGGTGTGACGGTACGAACGGTCCAGAAGGTAAAGCGAAGGTACGAAGAGACTGGACACCATCTGAGGAGACCTTGTAATGGCAGACCCAGGTGTATCAGTGCCCGAGAAGATCGTTATATTATTTCCACTGTGTTAAGAAATCGCCACCAAAATGCAGTTGAAGTCAAGCAACAGCTACTTCAGACCCGGAGGGACTACATTAGTGACAGTACAGTGAGAAGAAGACTTGCTGAAGCAAATTTGAAACCCCGAAGACCAGCGAGTGGCCCAAAACGCGAGAGACAGCATCGAGTAGCGAGACTGCGATACGCCCGTGAACACATGCAGTGGGATGAAGAAGAATGGTCAAGAATTTTGTTTGCAGTTGAGTCTCGATTCTCCCTTTACACTTCTGATGGAAGGCGAAGTGTTTACAGGCGTCCTGGTCAGCGATACCTTCAAGCCTGCATCTCAGAAAGAGTCCAATATGGTGGAGGCAGTGTACATGTATGGGCTGGCATATCTTCAGAAGGTCGCACAGAGCTAGTAGCCATAGAAAATGGCACCCTCACTGGGCAAAGATATGCTCAAGAGATTCTCAATGAGTATGCAGGGCCGTATTTAGCAAATATGGGTGATGGATCGATGCTGATGCATGATAATGCCCGGCCACACACGGCTCATATCGTACAAGAGTATATTCAGGAGGTTGGTATCAGCGTGATGGCTTGGCCATCAAGAAGTCCTGATCTCAACCCGATTGAACACGCCTGGGATGAGCTTGGGAGGCTAGTCAGAAATCGCAGACCACCACCTACTACCCTCAGGGCACTAAAGCAGGCCCTGGTAGAAGAATGGGGGAATATTTCCCAACATCGGCTCCGAAACCTAGTGTTCAGTATGCCAAAGCGGCTCGAAGCTGTAATCAGAGCTTGAGGAGGCAATACCAGTTATTAAAAATTACATGTAATAAATTTTAGTTGAATTTTGTTACACTAAACAAAAAATGTCTATTTTCATTGTTGTATCTTTTTTAAGTTAAAAATGTTACTAATGTATAATTTTAGTTTCTAAGGATTAATGCCCATAAAATTTGCAATAAAACGTTTTTAATCTAAAATCTCTACCTTCTATAGTTAAGAAAAAAATTTAATTTGAAAAGTGTGATACTTACTTTTGCAGGCCAGTGTATTTCATTGTACGCGTTAATTAATTATTAAATTTTTGTAGGGTATAAATTAAGGATATTTAAATCAAAAATTAATGCTTATCAAAGTTTAAAGGACAAAATAACAAATCTTAATAGCATATAGTTTCAAGAGATCAAAAAAAGGCACTTAACGTTATATGAATAAATATAGAAACTTTTACTCATAAAAACTAAACTTTAATTTAGATAAGATTAGTAAAGAGATCATACGAAAGTAATAGTAATCATACTTCAAATTAAGTATTTTTGCGCAATTTGCACAGAATTCTACTTTATTTTCAACACAAATAGGAACTTTGCAGCTATGATAATAATTTTTAGTCATGGGCCTTTTTTTGTTTGAATATAAGCTGCAGGTCTTTCTTTTTGATATTGTGGCTCGTTCGGGAACTACTTGAGTTTCTGAACCTGGTAGAATTTGGTCTTGACTTCGGAATTTAGCAGTTTCCTCAAAACTCGTACCGAACACTTCTCTTATAATTTCTTTCAGTCTTAGCGGCATTGTTGATATATCCAGCCGATGTTTTAGCCACGGTTCGTTTAGCTTTTCATGCAACAGCTTCATAAACTTTCTGCGGAGAGATACTATAGTGTTGTGGCAATAAATAATGTATGAATTGATAGCCGATATATCCAACATGTTGTAAAATAAACACATCAGCCATCGATTGGTTTTGCGGTTACACGACATGTTCGAACACATTTGGTCAAAAGTATCCACGCCTCCTTTTGTAGCATCGTAGAAATCTATCATGTTAGGCTTTTTGGACGACAAATTGATAGTTCCTTCTACACCACAAGAGGAGAGCAAGTAACCATTTTGCTTGGCTTTGGTTTGTATGATAGCAGAGTCATCCATCAATACTCCTTCTTCACATACGCTGTCAGATTCCTCAGTTGTTGGCATATAATCTTCGTAATTCAACACTTGAGCTATTTCCTCGTCGGTAATGAACGATCTCCTAGCTATTATTCACTGTAAACGCGATAACCAAAACACATTTAAGAAAAGTCAACACAAATAATAATCACTAAAAGAAACACAAAAGCTAACCATTCGTCAAAATGACGACTAAGTACTAGGTATTTCAAAAACTTACAACCAAATCACGACCACCGTTCAACGCAACTTGGCTCGGATTGAGTTGGTTCGACACCGCATGTAGGTGCGTGTGACGTTTAAAAAGATATGGCGATATATTTATTCACTGTTCGTCGTTTTGACGAACGTTAGCTAAGCTAGGTTAAAAGACAACAACGCTCCGTGGAGTTGTGTCTCCAGGAGAATAGTACGCTAGTTTGTTCTTTTCTTAATTAAAATCAAAAAATTTCATCTATGTATATAAGCAAAAAATCATTAAATTAAGGTTTTGCATCACATACATACCAGCCATACCAAATTTATGAATTTCACTGCGTTGAATACACGCCTCTGAAATTCTGCATTCACTTTATTTTTTTTCTTAAATATAAGTAATATTTTAGCTTTCATAGATAAACAAACTGACCGCAGAACTGTCTGTCAAAATAATGCTCGATTTTATGCAATTTCCTTAAAAAGTTACTTGTTTTAAGTTTTAGCGAGACTAACGAATAGCAATTGATATTTATATCATATACGATAATTTACAGAGCATCGAGAACCAACCGCAGCTATTATCATTAAAAAAAGCATCAAACTCAACCATATTCTCACAAAAGACACAATAAAACGGCAAACTAGTTTGGAAGCGCTCCAAACTCACAACATAAAATCCCCTTCAGGTGTTCCGGGCTCCGGAACCGCAGCGATGAGCAAAATAGATGGAACTGTTATACCCTTAGAATGTAGGGCATAAGGCTGATTAAACATTTAATATTGATTAGTCAATATTTTGATTACTATATATACACCACGACCTAACGGGAGCAGGGGCAGTACTCAGTCAGTCAATGGCCGGTCTTCTATCTTAACAAACGTGTTATATTTAAAGTACTAATTCTACCAAATCTATATTATCTGTATCTTTTCCACTGTTTTTATTAATACTTGTATTTGTGTGAATAAACTTTTCTTTTTAAAAAAGGGAGATTTTCCTTTCGGTATAACATTTTGGTGGCAGCGGTGGGATACGAAATTCACCTACCCAAACACGGCACCGAAGATCTCGTGTGTGAAACCGTGAAGTGTATATTCTGTATCAAAATAAACAAAAAGGCCTTTAAATTATGAGTGTTGTGCCATAAATTAGTGAGTGAAATATGTTCATCGGCGCAATTGCAGCCGTCGTTGCCCTGTAAGTCTTGAATCATCAATAAAATAGTGCTCAGAGTTAGTCTAAGAGTCGGTGTAGGTTATTTTTTAATTTTGTATATTCCAATATCTTCCATGTCTAAGCCCGATAAAATGTCTGAAATCGACTTAAACATCTTAATTAAATTCTTCAATAGCTTTGATGGGTCTAGAGACCAACTTAGCCCATTTTTAAATAATTGCAGAAATGCTATAAATCTAGCATCCACGGCTCAGAGCGATATCCTTCTTAAATTAATTTTAAATAGATTAGAAGGGAAGGCAGAGGCAGCATGTTCAATCAGAGAGTTTTCAAAGTGGTCACAATTAGAAGACTTCTTAAAAGCGCGATTCGGCGACACAAAACACCTACCTTTTAGCCGACTTACAAGAGTGCCGTCAATTAGCAAATGAAAGTGTTAGTCAATACACGTTAAGAGTGGAATCTTGCCTTTCGAAACTCCTCACTGAGATAAATATTTCAATATCAACAAAGAAGAAGGACAAACTTATAGGTCGCGTAGCGGCTATGCAAGACCTCGCCCTAAATGTTTTCATGATTGGCCTTCAGCCACGACTTTCCACTATAGTTAGATGTAGAGATCCAACCACATTAAGTGAGGCCATTGCTTTCGCTATAGCGGAAGAAAAACTACAAGGAGTCAACACACAATCAACCAAATCGCTTCACGAAACCAAACAACTTTTCCAGCTCCATGCTTCACGAAACCAAACAACTTTTCCAGCTCCATTATAATATGTAGATATTGCAAGAACGTACGACATAATATAGAAAACTGCTGCAAGAGGCAGTATAATAATAACCGCCGATTCTCAAACCAACCTCCAAATCCAATTAATCCAAATTTAAATCGAAATTATACTTTTAATCAGAACACGGAACAAAGAAAGTCAAATCGTGTTCATAATATAGAATCCAACTACAACCATCAACACGATTGTAGTGATGAAAATAGTCCTGAATATATGCATCAGGATAATTTAAACTAAGACGATTTCCCGACCAGTATCGCCCGGGAAACAGAAAACGTTCTAAAGTCGATACACGATATCTACTTTATCAAAAAATTCTAATTCCACTATATCCACTGAATCATACAAAAAGCCTGTATCCACTGTATCCTCTGTATCCATCCACTGTATCATAAAGAGACGCTGTAGTGAGAAGAAACCCTGTATCCACTGTACCCACTGCATCATATAAAATCGCTGCATCCACTGTATGCACTGTATCCGCTGTATCCACTGAGTCAAAAAGAAACTCTGCATCCACTGTATCCACTGCATCATATAGAAACGCTGTATCCACTGAGTCCAAAAGAAACTCTGTATCCACTGTATCCGCTGCATCCACTGTATCCGCTGTATTCACAGAATCAAAAAGAAACTCTGCACCCACTGTATCCACTGCATCATATAGAAACGCTGTAACCACTGAGTCCAAAAGAAACTCTGTATCCACTGCATCCTTTAAAAACATCAAATCAAAAAGAAACACCGTATCCGCTGTATCCGCCGTATGGATCATATATAAACGCTGCATCCACTGGATCATATATAAACGCTGCATCCACTGCATCAAATAATAACACCGTATCCTTTACTAAAACTAGGCCTATTATGAGTAGTATACCCACTGAATCCACTGTTTCCTAAATTCCCACTAATTCTCCTGAAAACATGAAAGTTTATAAAATTAATACTAGTTCCAAAAGATATCTCCCTTGTGTTGTATTACGAACTTCCGAAACCAATCAACCAATAAATCTTCTTGTAGACTCTGGATCCTCTATATGCTTACTTAAACACTCATGCTTATTTGAAGCTCAAACTATAAACAAAAATGACGTAGTTACAATAAAAGGGGTAGATATCAATGATGAGCCAATTCGCAGTCTCGGCACAACAAAATTGGAATTCTTAATAGACAAACTCCCAATATCTTACCAGTTTCATGTAGTAGATCAAATATGTCTTCAATATGATGGTATTTTAGGTAATGACTTTTTCACGACTTTTGATATTAATATAAATCATAAAACAGGACTTTTAGAAGGCCCAGATGGCAACAAAATCAAAATTCATTTCCATGAACCAACCTATGAAATACCTCCTCGATCTGAAACTATCATAGAATGCTCAGTTAAAAATCCGGAAATTATAGAAGGCCTCATACTAGATGAACAGATTTCAGATACACTTTTATAAGCCAATTGTATTGTTAAAGTAAAGGAGAATAATAGAGTAAATATATCCGTTGTTAATGTGTTCGAGAGTTCTGTATCCCTGAATCCTAATATACTATTGACTTTACATCCAATCGATTACTATCTAAATAATACTATGCATCCTTCCTCTGATTACTGAATCCATAGTTGGCCGATCTAAAAGAGTACTCAAATCGTTGCGCACAGCTCATCTCAACGAAGAAGAATCCGACTCACTCATTGATATATGTTCTCAGTTTTCTGATATATTTCATTTACCAGACGAACCTTTGACTTCAACTGACACTCTACAACATGACATCACAACGTGACTAACACAAATAATCCAATAAGTGTAAAGACTTACCGCTTTCCAGAAGCACATAATAAAGAAGTACAAACTCAAATTGAAAAGATGCTTAGCCAAGGTATAATAAAGCCATCCTCATCTCCCTGTTCTGCGCCTATATGGGTAGTACCAAAGAAAATGGATGCCTCTGGAACTCAAAAGTGGAGAATCGTTATTGACTATCGTAAACTTAACGACATAACTATAGGAGATACTCATCCAATTCCAAACATTACTGAAATACTTGACCTACTCGGCAAATCCAAATATTTCACTACTTTAGATTTGTGCTCAGGTTTCCATCAAATAAAAGTTAATACCCATGATACATGCAAAACAGCATTTAGTGTACCCCAAGGCCATTATGAGTTTACTCGTATGCCTTTTTAGTTAAAAAACGCGCCCGTAACATTCCAACATGACATAGTTGTATATTCATATGATTTAAAGACATATCAAAAACTTAAAATCCGCTTTTCAAAAACTTAGAAGTCATAATCTCAAACTGCAAGCTGACAAATGCGAATTCTTAAGGAAAGAGGTAGGATATTTAGGTCATGTTATAACTGAACACAGTGTGAAACCTGATCCACAGAAAACAAAAGCTGTCCAAGAATTCCCAGTTCCTAAATGTGCCAAAGACATCAAATCCTTTCTAGGTCTTGTTTCATACTACAGACGGTTTTATCCCTGATTTCTCTAAGACCGCTAAATCCCTAACTAAAATTTTAAAGAAAATACTAAATTCGATTGGAAATATAAACAACAACAAGCTTTTGAGACTCTTAAAAGTAAGCTTGTTACTCCTCCCATTTTAGCTTATCCTGACTTTACCCAACCTTTTATACTGACTTGTGACGCGTCCAATTACGCCGTATCCGCTATCCTATCTCAAGGTCCCATAGGTAAGGACAGACCTATAGCTTATTCCTCACGGACTTTAAATAAAGCAGAGTGCAATTATAGCGTAACATAAAAGGAGTGCCTAGCCATAGTTTTTGGTACAAAAACCTTCCGGCCCTATATTTATGGCCGTCGCTTTACAATCGTTACAGACCACAAACCACTCCAGTGGTTATTCAATTGCAAGGACCCTGGTTCTAGACTAGTACGATGGTGATTAAAATTAGAAGAGTTCGACTATGACATAATTCATAAAAAGGAAAAGATAAATACAAACGCTGATGCCTTATCCCGATTTAAAGTGAACCCTATTCAAACAAATCCAGAATCTCCAAGTTCTCTTTTACCAAATATCGACGAAGGCTCAAACTTTTCTTTTGATGATCAAATTCCTCATTTACCATCTCCAATTCCACTTTCTTTTAACGACCAAGAAATATTCATCAAACCCAAGACAAAGTCCTCCAAATCAGTTACAAAATCCTACTCAAAGCTCCTTACCTGATCCAATACCACGTGTCATACCACAACAAGATCAACAACCATCTCCTCACTCAGACGTTATAGACTTAATAGACTTAGGTATTACTGAAGATGACTTGAACATCGACTTCGAATCTCTCCAAGTTCCATCATCCCCTGAATCAAACGTCGCCAGTCCTAACAACGATTATTCACAATTCGTTAAGTCAAATGCCAAGAAAGATATTACTTATAACACAGTATTAGACGAGCACAATGAATGTCTCTTAAAGACATCACATAAAAAATTCTTATTCCAACTTCCATAGATCTTGACGAAAGTAACCCCTATATACCTGATGTTGTCCTCAACACAGAGAATAAGGAAGAAATCTTGAACATGGAAAAAGAATTAAATTCTTTTCTTAGAATTAGTTGTAAAAATAAAACTGTTTACAAAAAAACTACTTACAAAAGCCCATCATTTTGACGAAACACCTTATCCTGCTATATTCAGTACCTTAAAGAAAGTAAGGGAAAGTACATTCGTCTGATAGTGAAGCAGACAGATGAACAAAGTTTTAATATGATTGAACATATTTTGTTCAAAGTAGAGTATTCAGAAATAGATCCCTAAATAATTATTGTGTTTACTATTATTTTTAATACAAATTAGTTATATACTTCTATTTCAGCGCCATGGGCGAGTTGCATGCATCTACTGGTTTTATTGAACCACTTCCTTCTAGTTCCAGCATTCTATTCGACGGCTTAGGTGAATAAAAAATAAAAAGAGGGCAATTAAACATCATTAATTATATTAATATATCACATTTTGGTCCTTATCTATATAATTTGAAGGGCGTATTAAATACTATGAAAGAGACATGCAAACAATTTAACTATTATTCCTGCGAAAATACTCTGTCTTCCTTACTAGTTCGCTATGAAGATATTAAACGTGAGTATAATTCTATATCTCACCTTATATCAAGTCGTAATAAACGCTCAGCATGGTTTGGTGCAATAGGTACCGCATTTCGGCATATTTTCGGAACTTCGCGATAAAATATGATCAAGCTATGGAATCCGTACAGACAGATGAAAAATCTCTTGCCAAACTAGTTAAAGAAAATATTTTAGTCACAACAACTACATTGAGTTTTTTTAAAGAAACAATAAAACAATTATTAGAGTCAAATCAAAAAGCACTTGATGAAAATATTTATAAAATATAATAATGTGACAAATAAGTTAATACTACAGTCGAAAACAAATTCAATAATTAGTAGCTTGGAAAGCTCTTTACTTATTTTGTCATTTCAAACCGAAGATATAATCAACGGTATTTTATTTGCCAGTCAAAACGTCGTTGATCCTAGTATCTTATCTCCTTCTCAACTTTATAACGAACTTGTAAATAATGCTAGATACCTACCTGGACATTCGCAAATACCTATGTCCTTAGATTAAAGTAATGTTCATTTAATCTTAAGTATTTCTAATGTTGCATGTTATTATTATAATCATAAGATAGTGTTCATTTTGCAAATTCCTTTAGGCATGCGTGAAACATATACTTTATACAAAAACATAGCGATACAAACTCCACATAATGTTAGTAACCCTAATTCCTTTAGTTTTATATTGCCTACTATTCCATATATTGCTATTTCTACAGATAAGAATAATTATTGTATTTTCGAAAACTTAGATAAATATATTGCAAACTCTGAGCTCTATTTATGTGACACACGGGCAACCCTATCTACAAGCGGCAACCCTACATGTGAAACGGAACTACTAACAAAACCCCTTAGTTCACCGCCACAGAAATGCATAATAAAAACCCATGTTGGCCCACTCGACGCTAGGGAACCACTTGTGAATAACAAATGGGTGTTTATTCAGTCACATCCAAATGAGATATCCATGGATTGTGGTTCAAGCGGCATGTCTGAAATTACAGTATTTGGCACAGGAATTCTGAAGGTGCCAGAACGATGCACAGTTTATACCAGAACCATGAAGATAACGGCCTTCCAGGGTTATAATATAAATGTTTCCACACCTATGCTAGACTTTAGCATAACAACTAATTCATGCTGTATCTCAAAAGTAAGGTGAACTCAGTGACTACAAAGTTACAAAAGTGATCAGTTTAAGCAATTTAAAACAGAACAGTGACAGTGCTATAAAAGCTTTAGACACTATTATAAGTAAAAAATCTTTTATTGATTATCAAACTCATTTTATTTCATTATAATATACTATATCGTTTTTAATTATCATGTTTTTATTAGCCTATAAGTTAACTAAGTTTTGTATTTTTAGATTAAAGAAAATTAAAGGAACAAGTAGAAGAAAATGTAACTCCTGCTCCCCTTAGAATGATAGCCTAAATTCTAACTATACTCCGCAACTTTAATTTAACCCTTAAATTTCGGTCTTATACTGGGGGTTGTTATACCCTTAGAATGTAGGGCATAAGGCTGATTAAGCATTTAATATTGATTAGTCAATATTTTGATTACTATATATACACCACGACCTAACGGGAGCAGGGGCAGTACTCAGTCAGTCAATGGCCGGTCTTCTATCTTAACAAACGTGTTATATTTAAAGTACTAATTCTACCAAATCTATATTATCTGTGTCTTTTCCACTGTTTTTATTAATACTTGTATTTGTGTGAATAAACTTTTCTTTTTTAAAAAGGGAGATTTTCCTTTCGGTATAACAGAACGAAGCAAAGTGAACCCAGTTTATGAGAGAGAGTTCTCATGTAGAAGTGAGTGGAAGATCGAAATGAAAGAACAATCGTGTCAAGACACGTGCAAGTACAAGCGACACATTATAAGCAAATAATAAATAATAACAAAAAGCGCTGTTTTGAAATTATTTTGGTGTATTGTACTAACTACTAACATTTCAGAATTATAACACCTTCACTTCCATTTAGATCTCAATTCTTTTGTTCCTGACTTACAAAAAGTCGTAGAAAAAGCGAAATAATCCAATGGAACATGGCTGGGAGCCATTTTTAATGGGAAGCTTGTGGTTATGATTCTATATTGACATTGCCCAATATTTATTTTTTTCACACACATAGCAACTATTATTACAGGTATTACCTAATGCGACAGTTACAAACAAACAACAATAACAAACACAGCAAACAGATTCTATACTATCTGGTATGTATTATGTCGCAGCCATTTGGTTAAATCAGCAAGTCAATTGGATGGCTAGTTGGTGTTTATTTGCCGGCATCTTATGAAATGGCAGATCAACTAGCCTAGTCGTTTTGCTCAATGCTTAATTTGATGATTGAACGCTATTTAGAAATTTTGCAAGATAATATAATTTGTTATTTTTTTAAGACAAGACGTTTACTTGATTGTTAATAATACGCCCTCCCCATTACAGTACGTACCAGTATTCTAGGTTGAACCCGACATTCTGAGTGGCGTCGCAATAACACTCGTCACTTTGAGACATAAGATGTTAAGTCTCATTATCCCAGTAATTTCAACAGCTATTGCGCTTTTTAAACAAAACCACAGCTATGCCTGCACAATAATTGCAGTCAGCCAATGACTCACTGATTTAGCCAGATGGCCCCGAAATAAGGGCGACCATTTAGAAAAACTTCTACGCTGTTAAATGAACGGCTGAGCTAGTAGAGCTTCATCCATATTTCTTAAAATGTTAGGAGTGTTCTTAACATTTACTAACCCGAAAGAGCAATGGGTCTCCAGAGATAGTGAATCCGAGAAACCGCTATCATTCCAGACAAAATAAACCGCCGGGAATTGTCGTGTAAATATAGAGATATTTTTTTTTGCACATTAAAAATGTACTTTTGTCGTCTGTTATGTTTGGGAGTATAACTTCACTATTTTAACAGCCAGACTAATTATTACTTAGAGTCGCTTTATTATTAATAAAATTTTAACGATATAAAAGCACCTTTCAAAATGGCAATAAAACCACCTCACAATAAAAATGGCGACCATAACAGACGCATAAAATACTCGTCAATTATCACAGAACGACGCGGACGGTCATTCATAATTAATTGAGCGTAAACCAACAGTGCGACAGAGCGTCAATAATTCAGCTTTTGTATTTGATTTTAAATATATTTTCTCATCGAAAATGTCGTACATTATTTACGTTGTAGTTTCAACATTCAATTCCGCAACTATTCCAGATATCTGCTAAATTGCATTCTGTGTCGGAATTTACATTATTGATACGCTGTGTTGCTTGTATTTTCTCAGTAAGGAATTTATTGTTGGCCATGCATCGAAATGTGCACTGCATTTTTACGCATTTTACATATTATTTTGAAATACTTTTAAAAGTTATATTTACAGTATCAACACAATAACCAGAGCTCGTGACACAAAATGAGGGCTTCTAGTTACAAGCGTTGCCTTGTGCGCCGATTGGAAAGCTTCCCGATAAAAAGACATTGTCAATAGCAAATGTCATATTAATATTAATTAAATGTCTAATGCCCTTTACTTCCTTTGGGCATAAAAAGAAAAGGACCAGGCAAGCCCAAGGGTGTCGTAAGAGACGACTTAGGGCATTTACCAGTAGACTCCTTTGCACAGGCTGCCGGCTAGATTATGAGTACCACAACGTTGCCTTTTTCTGCCGTAAAGCAGTAATGTGTAAGCATTATTGTGTTTATGTCTGAAGGGCGCCGTAGCTAGTGAAATTACTGGGCAAATGAGATTTAACATCTTATCTCTGAAGGTGACAAACGTAATTGTAGTGCCTCAAAGAATTTTTTGGGTTTTGCAAGAATCCTGAGCGGTTCTGTATTGTAATGGGCAGGGCGTATTAATTACCATGACCTGAACGTCCTGCTCGTCTCGTCCCTTATTCTTATAACAAAAACGCGTTACTGCGTTTTACCCGTCGCGATGGTACGGGTCCTTATGGAATAAACTTGGAGATTTTCGTTCGTGTGGGACGCAACTTACGTCGATACTCTTGCTACTTCTCAGGTCCAAGCTACTTCAGTTGGTTTTTGATAGGCTCCCCAAGGTAATTCTGCGAATGTTCTTATTACGTTCACTAATAATGCCAGCTTTGTGATGTTATAACTGAGTAAAACAATTATTATCCCATTTAACATTTCTGTACATTTATAATTGTATTTTTAATATAGAACTAAACAAACTTCTTTTAGAAATTTAATCGCATTAACTTCAACATCGCTCTATAAAGCCTTTGAATCGCTCTTACTATGAAATAACTTCACAGCATAATCCATTTAGAAATTAAATGATTTCAGAGCTGATGTTAAGTCACAAGATATTTTATGTTTTATCACATTCATTATTGTGACTTTAAATAAACATATTTTATTTAATTAAGTACTTACGTGGTATAACTTTTTTTTTTTTTTCTATATCTGAATAGCTCAAACTGCGACTTCGTCCGTGTACGATTCAAATTCAAATATATTTATTCACAGTAGGATGTGACATCACTTATCAAAAACTACAACTCATTCCAAAACGAATGCCTCAGAGCTGAGAAGAATGGGCACAAACAACTCAGCGGGTTTTTTTTTTCAAAAACAATATGTTTACAAAGTAATATCTTCAATTAATCTTATTATGTAGTAGCCTGAGGGCGGTTACTCCATTCCCAATCCATGGTATCATTACGAAAGTCATTTATGTTATAGTAACCTTTACCACACAAACTTTTTTAACAATTCTTTTGAATATCGTAATACTTTTTCTGAACATTTTCGGGAATCTTGTTGTAAAAGCATATACATCGCCCCACAAAAGACTTTCTAACTCGACTTAGACGAGTAGTAGGCATTATAATATAGTTTGATACTGACACAACGGGGTGTTGGATGTAAGTTTGTGGTTGTCGTAAACAGTGAATAGTTAAAACGTGATTCAGATCAAACCGTCAATACCTAACACCGAATCATAATGAGCATATTTAAAATTTATAAATTTGATGGTTTTTGGAAACCACGATGCAAGTTAAACTATTTTTTACATTATAACATACTAATACCAGTAAAAAAATTAAAGAATATAATAAAAATATAATGTAATTAAAAAACCTTTCTCAAGTGGGATCAAACCCACTTAGCTTAATTCTGGCGCCTTAGACTACAACGTCGCGTCGACCTGACTTGAAAGCAGTAGTTGAAATGAATGATTCAACTTCAACCCTTCTCGGCGGCCGGCTGTAATGTAACATTCGATAGATTGACGAAAAATTTTAAGCGATTTAATACAATTTTCACTTGATGTTGATATTGAATAGATCTCATTGTTTAATATTATAATCTTTACAAGACAACAAAAGGCTTTGTGTAGATTAATATTAACAACACTCGATCACAAATCAGTTGAAATGGGCGCGTATTATCTGTTTGATATTTAATAGTTTGACGTTTACATGGCTCGGGTATCGGGCACACCTCCTACCGACTAAAACCTCCTCCATGGTGTCAAAGCCCTGAGGGCTTTAACAGCGACATACGATGTGGGCCGTGGATACCGCAAATACTAAAGATATCAACATGCCAAATTTGATTACAATACTTGTATAAGTTCTTTTTATAAGCTGTATAAGTTGGTATAGGTTTTTAACTATCCTACAGGAACTCTTTAGTTTTCCGGAATGAACAGTATCTAAGATGTTGACGGGAAATGTAATAATAATAATAAACGACTAACTAAAGTTTTATAAAGTCTCCTGTCTGGTGGAAACAAGGTACGTGCTTTTAACAGCTGGGTAATGCCCCTATTAATATACACTTTCGGCATACTAAAGTGGACTCAGACTGAGCTTGAAGCCCTAGATAGAAAGGTCCGTAAACTACTCACGAAATACCGGATGCACCATCCACGCTCATCTTTGATGAGATTATACATCCCACGGAAATGTGGAGGCCACGGGTTTCTAAGTGCCAAAAACCTGCATAATCGTGAACTATATAATCTCAGGGAATATTTCCTACGTAAAGAATGGGCAATGCATTGAGAAATTGTGGCAGTAGACAATGGACTTACTCCGCTCTCTTTATCCAAAGAGAATTGGCGAAAACCGGTTATACTCAGTACTCAAGATCGCTTGAATGTATGGAACTGATGTAGACACGATTTGTGACCTCTTTGGGGAAACTGAAGGATTTGCCTGTGCAATTTCTGATGGAGTTATCAAGTCGAATAACTTCCGGAAATACATCATGAAGGATGGCACAGTAGACATATGTCGGGCGTGCCATCATAGCCTGATATTGTGTTGGTAGATCAGTTAGAGCGTCGGACATTTATTGTTGATATCACCGTTCCGTGTGATGATAACCTTGTGAAAGCTGAAATAGACAAATCGTCGAAGTACTTAGACTTAGCACACGAGGTTACTGACATGTGGATGTTGATTCAACAATAATTGTCCCAATAGTCGTTTCCGTTTACGGTCTTATAGCAAAGAGCCTCGACCATCATCTCAATAGGCTCTCACTTAATAACTGGATAAAGGGTCAGTTACAGAAAGCAGCTGTTTTGGGAACGCCACGCATCGTGCGGAAGTTCCTCAGCCTGTCGCCCTAACCACCGGCGGAATTGTCGGGAACCAACGCCGGCGGGACTCTATTTTTTGTATTTATATTTGTAATATTGTTTTTTATAAATATGTTATATATATAAATGTAGAAATAATTCCTGTTAATATTGTTGCTAAGGTATTATTTGTTTTCAGATTTTGTCTTCTGCACATAGCAACGCGCAGTTCGTGTCATTCGCCGACCAATAGCTGAGCTTGTGTGTGAAGTGACTGTTAAATGGACCAATAATATTCAACTTATATGCACAAAAAGATGACCACAGTACTCTCAAACAGAAAATAAAATAAAATTTTTCTGACCCAAATATCTTAGGCGATATTTTAAATAGTAACCAAAATTAAAAATTCAACCTTTTTCGAAAAGTAGAACAGAAAGTTAATGACGGTTTCGTGAAAGGTCTGCATCTATACTTTTTTCAAATGCTATCCTGGCACCCGACTCATGCTTGATGCATGACCTGATGCTAATTGTGTTATTCCGGAACCATCTTTTTCCGATAATCATCTGCGGGCAAACGATGCTGACGTATTAAAAGCAATAATGTCCTTTAAGACTGGTTCTGCCAGCGGCCCTGATGGACTGATACCCCAGCATCTTAAAGATGTGGTATGTCCTTCCACGGGGGATGCAGGTAGAGTTTTGCTTGAGGGCATTGTTCTCTTAGTAAATCTAATGCTTTCTGGCCAAGTTAATACCGAAGTTACCGAAATTTTATATGGCGCGAATATATGCGCTCTTAAGATGGTGGTATTCGTCCTATAGCCGTGGGCTGCACCTTTCGACGCCTTGTTTCTAAAATTTGTTGTAGACATATTTCTCCTTTCCTATCAACTAAATTCATCCCAACTCAGTTAGGTTTTGGCTGCAAAGGTGATGTCTTTCTAAAATTAGATGTCAAAAATGCTTTTAACTCTGTTGAGAGAAGTTAAAAATTCAATAACTTCAATCTATCATTATATTTGGCAATGTTATATGTATGTATGTAATATATTTATTAATAATAGTTACAATTTCTTTTTCACCATGCCCCGCAAAACTGCTTACGCAGTTTGACTGCAGGTAACTCGCTTTACATAAACATAGCTTATAAATTATTAAATTAGGTTATATTAATACAATTAATTTACGTAAATGGTTACAACGTATTTAATAGGTGTTTTTTTAATAAACTTTTAAATTTAGCAAGTGTAGGCTCACGTCTTATGTCCTCGGGTAAACTATTGAGTAAGTATGGAACGCGTTTTTTTAATGTTCTATCTCCATAGTAATTTTGTACCATGGGTATTTCAAATGTACCTTTGGACAATGACGTTGTGCCAGTTTAATGTTGCACCAAATTAGTGAAACGATCCTGTTTAATATGATTGTTTACAAGTAGAAAAAAATATGTTTCAGGCTACCCGGTAAAATTTTACATATTTTATATAGTTTAGAGTAATCTCCTTTACATTGATTCTTTGTCTTTTTATTTAAGAGTTGTTTTAAAAATCATGTTTGCAATGATTCTATTTTATCTATATATGTTTTAAATGTTAATCCATAGCAATCAAGAACGTAACTTATTTTAGAATCCACTAGTGCAAAATATAAACATTTTAGTATTGGTAAGGGGACTTTAATACTTAAATGATAAAACTTTTCTAGTAATATTCTTAATTTTTTACATACGAATTCTATGTGGGAATCCCAGGAAATAGAGGTATCTATTTTTACTCCTAGGTAATTTACACAATTAACTTTTTCGATAGGATTACACGTGCAGTTAATTTTCTTATTATGGAAGCAATCAAAGCCGTGTGAGGAGAATCAGAGGAGGTGGATTATCAATAGATCGTAAATACGGGGAGTGAATAATTATCATCTTTGTTTTGTCAGCGTTTATTATGATGCCGTTATTATGTGACGATTTAACTACCGCATCCACATCCTCTTGAACCCGGCGACACATTTCCGCGAGGTCGTTACTAGCGCTCAGAGTACAAAGGTCATCGACAAACATGTGGGCGGAGCAGTGACGTAATACTCCACAGAGGCTATTTACGTGCATCAGGTAGTACACGGGCCCACATCCGGAACCCTGGGGGACGCCGCAGTTTACTTGTTTCTCCTCGCTAAACGTGTCGCCGACTTTAACACGGTAAGAGCGCGCCCTGAGATAGTCGCTGAACCAAGGGTTCAGCGGCTGCCCCATGCCGCACTCCTCCATTCCATTTAAGAGGGTTTCAGTCTGTAGGGTATCAAAAGCCTTTCTGAAATCATAAAAAAAAGCTACAATATTTTTTTATTTTCCAAATGTGTATTACTTTCGTCTGTATAATTTGATAATAAGGTGTTGGTGCTTTTATTTTTCTGGAAGCCATGTTAACATTCCGTTAAGATATTATTTTTTTGTAAAAAAGTTCCTATTTGATTGACAACACATTTTTCCATAATTTTATCAATTCTTGATAGTATAGCTATCGGTCTATAATTTGAAAATACTTTATGATCACCTCTCTTATAGACTGGACGAATGATTGCTTGCTTTAATTTTTGTGGAAATTTGTGATATTTTACAGATAGATTTATCAGCTTAGCTAAAACAGGGCTAATCTTACCAACAATTATTTTTAAATCAGACATGCGTATAAGATCACTGCCTGGTGATTTATTTTTATTAATATAAGTTTTATGTCCTTGTCATCAACCGGTTGCCATCTCATACACACATTAGATAATTTAACATAAGTCTTCCTTTCCAGCCATTTTGATCACAGGAGTGCTTTATTTGATCAATTTCCTTTGAGAATGTATCAGCAAATTCATTACAGACTGCCTGCGTGCCGAATTGCTTAGTTATGTTACTTATGATTAGATTATCCAAAGACTGATTATTTTTACGTAATAACTCATTAATTTTATCCCAAATATTTTTAATATTATTATTACAATCTAAAATTGTTTTTTTATCATGTTCTACGTTACATTTAAAAATTGTCTTTTGACATTTGTTTCTGTTCCTAGTATAAGTTAGTCTTTTTACCATATTTTTTGGATCGCTACACCATATTTTGAATAATCTATCTTTCTAATTTTATATTAATTTTATAGTAAACCATCCAAATTATTATTCAAAAATCATAATATTTGGTCTTCCGTTTGCTGTCATTAAGGCGACCCTCTTGGTCCAGCAATATTTAGCCTAGCCATTCATTCCGCCATATCAAAACTAAGATCAAAATTTTTGGTACTTGGATGATGGCACTTTGGGTGGTGAAGTGGACACTGTTTTAGATGATTTGAAAGTTGTAATAGAAAGTTTTAGCTCAATCGGCCTTGAGTTAAATTTTTCGAAATGCGAACTTTTTATCGGCTAAAAATTCCAAATTTCAGACCGGGTTGATATTACCAATAAATTTAATGTTCTGGCCCCCAATATTAAAGTTTTGGATAAGAATTCACTTCACCTTCTTGGAGCTCCATTATTTCCTGTTTCAATTCCAACGATCTTACACGATCACATTAAAAAATTTAATAACGTTTTGGACAGATTATTGAAAATTAATTCTCATATGGCCTTAACTATTATTCGGTCTTGTTTATTTGTTCCAAAATTTACGTACCTCTTAAGGTGTAGCCCGTTATGGAAATTTCCAAATTTGCTTGATGTGATTGATATTTCACTTAAAAATATTTTAGAAACCGTTTTGAATTGCGCGTTTATAGATCGTGCATGGTCTCAAGCCTCTTTACCGATACGGTTTGGTGGTTTAGGTACTTGCAAAGTTTCGGGCGTTGCCTTACCAGCATTTTTATCTTCTGTTCATAGTGCGCAGCCTTTGGTTACTAGAATAATTGTAAATCATGTACCAGGTAACTCAGAGATTGCGTATTTGAACGAAGCAAACAATGCTTGGCTAAATACTGCAAATATTCAAAAATTTCCAGACGATTTAAAGTGTCAAAAAGCATGGGACGCACTTCTTTGTAAGTCAGCCTTTGATGATCTTTTGATCTCATCTACTGACAGAACATAGCGTGCTCGTCTTTTGGCCGTGACACAAAATAAGTCGGGCTTTAGGTTACAAGCCTTCCCTTCTGCGCCGATTGGAACGCTACTTGACAATATGACATTGTCCATATGCGTATCACTCCGGCTAGGTATAAAATTTAATGAACCACATCAATGTAGATGTGGCGTTCAGGTAAATGCTCATGGGCGCCACGGGTTATACTGCCTAAAATCGGCAGCACGTATCAGTCGTCACGCCAGCATTAATGAAGTCATCCGCAGGGCATTTGCCGCTCTTAATATACCAGCTGTTTTAGAGCCAAATGGTATTATCCGCCGCGATGGCAAGCGTCCTGATGGAATGAACGCTGGTGGCTTGGGCACGGAGAAGTGCGCTGGTGTGGGACGCAAATTGCGTCGACACTCTGGCTCCTTATCATGTCCAGGTTACGTCAGTTGATGCTGGGGCTGCTGCTTCGACTGCCGAAGAAGGCAAGCATCGCAAATATGTTGGTCTCAGTGAATCATACATCTTTGTGCCCTTTGGTGTCGAGACACAAGGCTACTGGAAACCCAAGCTCTGGCAGCTATCTCGGTTAACGGATCAGCCTAGCTATCCAACGCGGAAATGCTGCCAGTATTTTAGGTACGCTTCCACGTGATGATAGTTTTAATTTTATGTAGTCATAGTATTGTAAAAATAGTTATAAGATTTGTTTTGCTTGAATAAATTTATTTTAGATACATACAAAGTTATTAAAGTTAACACAACACACTTTAACATAATTGTGAATATTTGAGTACCTTGCAGGCTATTTATACTGAGTGGTGGCTCTGCACTAAGCAAGGTGCTTGTAACACAGAAGTGCCCGGCTTCTAAAGAACAACGACACAGCTACTAAAGAAAGTTACTTCTATTTGACTCGCGGAACATAGCATGGAGATGGTAGAAAAATAATAGTAAATTAGTAAAATAAATGAAAATAAAAATAAAAACTTCTTAACAAACAATAAAATGTGTTTGTGAGTGTGTATGTGTATGTGTGTGAGAGTTTCAATCCTTTTTATAAAATTTATCTGGATGATATTTGTGCACGACAATTATAAATTGCTAAAATTTTGTAAAGTTATTTATCGAATATTAAAGCATTTGAATCGAGTAGACGTGGACGGTGCGCGGCTCAAGCGATAGGTAGTTGAGTGACCGGTTTGAAGAAGAATCACGGGGGGCATTCACGAGATCGACCACGGAGGACGGACGTATCGCGTTGAATCGCTGATCGCTTGCGCTGCTCATAGTCCACGGCCTCGTCGTTCAAATTATAGAAGCAAATTCAAGTTTCATATTAGAATAGAAAAAGAAGGAACAATATTTTCAGTTTCTTGATGTTTTTCAGTTTTGAATCGCGGGTAGTAAGTTTTTTGATAAAGGTGCTATTAACCTGGGGTTAGGGATTTTAAAGACTCGTTGTTTGATAAGATCATTGTATTGCGGAGAATCTAAAACTGTGCTGTGAGTTGTAATAGTTGCTCTCAGAATGAACAGTTGACGTACGCGGAGTACGTTACTATCTTTATATAACAAATCAGTACTGTATCTATATTTATTACGTAACATTACCTTTAGGACTGCACGTTGTGCTCTTTCCAGATTGATGAAAAGAGTTTTTGCGGCACCCCCCCAAACAGTAATGCAGTATGTAAGTATTACTTGGCACAAGGTTTTGTAAACCAAAATTGATGCATAGAAGGTGATGGGCAAGTTTTAAGAATTAATGTTTTATTTGACGGTGGTCTTGAAGCTTTAATTTTATGAAATGTTATTTATTTTAGTTTTCTCAAAATTTAATGTTAGAAGATTTTGCATGAACCAGTTGCTGATAGAAATCATACTTCTTTCTGCTTTTTCATATACCTCATTCCAATTTCTCCCTTCGAATAAAACCACTGTGTCCTCAGCATAGCAAATAATATCAGCCTTAATGTTAGTTAGTGAAAATAGATCGCTCATATGTTGAAGGAAGAGTGTCGGTCCCAGTATAGAGGAACCTTGAGGAACACCAAAATCTATTCGTTGTTGGTCACTGATCATGTTTCCTACACGAACTTGTTGTGTTCGATCGGAAAGGTAGCTAGATAACCAGTTGTAAGCTAACCCTCGTATACCCGCAAACTGGAGTTTTTGTAGAACTATTGGCTTTGACACTGTATCAAAGACTTTGGCAAGATCAATGAACACTCCTAAGCAGGGTTTTCTTTTTGGTCCAAAGCCTTCGATATGGTGTCAGTTAATAATAAAACTGCGTGTTGGGTGGATTTTCCGCGCCTGAAACCGAATTGGTGCTCTGGAATGATATTATGTCTTTCAAAGTATGTTACGAGTCTGTCATTGACAATTTTTTATAGAAGTTTGGAGAGAATAACCTCAAACACCAAGGCTTTTGAGGAATTTAACCATCAATTATCTTGTCTAGCTGCTCGCTTTGACAACTTAGATAGGCGAATTTCTACAGTGGAAACAAAGATACAAAAGGATTTGACCTCTGCCAACATTACAAATGATGAACTTCGTCGTGTCAATAACGAGCAGGATCAACACTCGAGATTGAATAATGTTGAAATATCAGGAGTGCCAGTCTCGAATGGTAAAATCTGCTATCTATTGTACGTGATATCTGTCATAAGGTTGGGTTTCAATTACAAGAATCTGATGTAGATAACATCCATCGTGTTCGTCGTTTTGTGAATCCCAACATAAGTGAAGGTCAAACACAGTCTTCTAGCAGCCGACCCCCGCGATCATAGTCAGGTTTAGCAGGAGACTCCGCAAGGATACGCTGATAGCAGCGGTGCGCGCGCGCCGCGGCCTTACAACAGCTGATATAGGTTTGCCTGGACCTACAGTGAACCTTTATTTGTCAGATCACCTTACTCCATCTAATAAGTTACTTCTGAAGCAGGCCAGGAAAATCAAAGAAGATTAACACCACTCTTATTTATGGATTCGTGACTGTAAATTATTTATCAGAAAGAGTGATAAATCTAAGGCTCTCCGTATAACAAGTGAACAAGATTGAAATAAACTAAATTGACTAATTCTCCTTACATTATATAATAGTAACATCACATTAAACTTATTCGCATTAAAATTTATTATTGTATATACGTCTTGTAGTGGTAAACAGGTACATCTTTTGTATAAACTTAGTTTTTATTCACGTATACGAGGTTTAGGTAAGTATGATAAATATACACAAATATTGGTTGGGTATTTATTTATTTTAATTAAATTTAGGCTAACAAAATGTTGACTCAATAATCATTTCAAATTTACTACCAACGTTAGGGGTTTAAGAACAAAATCTAATGAATTCATTTCTGAAGTATCAATAAATAGTTATGATATGATACTCAAAGTGGACTGACACGTTATGTAAATATTGCCTGCATCTGGGACTTCTTATAAAGACACTATGATTTCGTTTACTGAAATTACTGGTAAAATAATTATAGAAAGAACACACGATTTGTTTTTAGTAACCGGCGATTTTAATTTATCTAATGCACAGTGGTACGACTAACAAAGCAACAATCTGTTACTAATGCTTCTAATTTGGAAAAATATAATAGAATAAAAAATATTAACAACCGATTTCTTGATTTGGTATTATGTAACACAAATTGTACTGTTCAAGACTGTGAACATCCACTCACTAATGAAGATGTACATCACAGATCCATGTATGTAGTACTCACATTAAATAATATTTTTCCTTTTAAAGCTAAATCTAGTTACATACAAATTTTCATTTGGTTAAGTACAATGAAATTAATCAAGAATTATTAGCTACTGACTGGTTTGCGCTTTTCAAATCATTAGATGTAGAAAACTGTGACTTATAACTTTATAATATAATAAATAATTTAATTTCTAAATTCATTCCTTATAGTAAGAAACGTACTTTTAACTCAATGCCCATATGGCACAGTAATGCCTTAAGAAAAATGTTAAATGAGAAAAGAAAAGTGCACAAAAAATGGAAACTATATGGTAATGCCCTTGACTATAGTATTTACTCCCTATTAAGAAGAAGAGCTCGCAAACTAGAAATGGAATGTTAATCCTGTTACATTGAATTTTCTGAAAAAAAATATTAAGAAATATCCAAACTTTTTTTGGTCTTATATTAAACTATTTTAGCTAATCAGGGTCTGCCACAAACTATGCAATATAAAGGATCGACGTCCTCAGATGGTAAAGAAATTTGTAACATGTTTAATAAACACTTTCAATCAGTTTTTGAAAAGCCTAAATATCATCCACTCCACTATAATGACAATTAAATAAATCCCTCAGCAATAGTTGAAATTAGTACAGTCAGTTTAAGTATGGTTCTTAAATATCTTCAATCAGTTAATACTAATAAAGGAGCTGGTCCAAATTGTGCTAGATCATTGGCACTTCCTATTTTCTTAATGTATAAGCAGTCTATTGAGGAAGGATGTATGCCGAACCTTTGGAAACAACTGTAAATAACCCCTGTACTGAAGGGGTTAAAATTTTGTATACTAACAATATTTCTGAGATTCTAAAGAAATCTTACTCAATATTATATGCAGATGATACCAAAATATACAAAGTAATACGAATAATATAATATAGATGATTGCATTGCACTACAAAGTGATATAAATACTTTTGAAATTAATTGCACAACAATTAATTTATTTTTAAATACAGAAAAATGTCCTGTTATTACTTTTACAAGAAAACGCAATCCAATATTTTACAATTATAATCTTCGTGGTAAAGAACTCACAAGAGCCACTAAAGTTAGGGATCTAGGCGTAATTTTAGACTCGAAGCTCACCTATCTTAACCATATTGATAAAATCGTAAATAAACAACATGGTTTCATTTTACGCACTGGAAAACCATTTAAGGATCCTTTAACTTATAAAATATTATTGGAAACCTTTTTATCAAATTCACGTTGATCGTTTAGAAAGAATTCAAAATAAGTTTATTAAGGCTCTAGGATTTAGAACTGGACATGATGAATACATTAATTACCAATTATCATTAGACAAACATAAATTAGAAACTCTATCCTACCGTCGTGACAAATTCGATATAACCATATTATATAAAATCAAGGGTTATGTTATTGACGCCACTGCGTTATTACAGAAGATTACATTTAGGATACCTCGTATGTGTGAACGTAACAGTAAAAAAAGACCTTTATTCTCAATTCCGATCAGTAGATTTTGTTTTACCCACAATAGTTTCATAAGACGTGCCTGTCGACTTTATAGTAACTCCTTTAATCATATTGATAAATTTATTCACTCCATAAATAAATTAAAAAGATACCTTAAAATCAAAAACAAAAGTGATAAATTTAAATAAGTTACATACTTTCTTATAAGATAGTATAGTATCTATACATATTTTATATACTTTATAAAATTCACCTTCTTACACGTAAACTTTATGTATATAAATGCGCCATAACCTGTATATAACACAGGGAACTAAAGGTTTATATTAACTCATAGTTATTAAGATGAAACTGTTTGTTCCTTGTATAAATAAAAAAAAAAGAAAAAAAAAGCATACTAAGAAGTGAAATGTGCCTATAATGAGATGGGTTATATCTATCACCGTTTTAAAAAATAGGGGTAACGAGCGCTTGTTTCCATATATCAGGGAAGGTACCTGTAGCTAAACTTCGATTGAAGATATGGGTAAGTAGTTTAGTTATAACATGTTTTATTGATTTAATAAGTGTGGGCGTGAATTTGTCTAGACCTGAAGCGCTGTGTTGTTTAAGATAGCAAATAGCAACGCAGCGCAGCTCGAATTGTCGGGGACCCAGTACTCTGTGAACGGCTGGATCACTTGGCGTTGCGTAGAGACGTCGCTTCATTGTGTGTCTTCTACCGCATTTATCACGGGGAGTGTTCCGAAGAGCTGTTTTACCTAATTCCTGCCGCCGAATTCCACCTAGGTACGACACGCCACAAGTTAGGATATCATCCTCACCATCTGGATGTGTGGCGGTCCTCCACAGTGCGGTTTACAAGGAGCTTTCTTCCACGTACTACAAAGCTGTGGAATGAACTTCCTTGTGCGGTGTTTCCGGGACGATACGACATGGGTACCTTTAAAAAAGCGCGTACACCTTCCTTAAAGGCCGGCAACGCTCCTGTGATTCCTCTGGTGTTGTAAGAGAGTGTGGGCGGCGGTGATCACTTACCAACAGGTGACCCGTATGCTCGTTTGTCCTCCTATTCCATAAAAAAAAAAATAATAAGTTTGCCGACTTCGATTCGACTACTCCATATCTCTCCACTAAATTGTACTTAACAAATCTTGTCTCTTTACCTGTATAAACTGCAACTAACAGATCATTTCTATGTTTTATATAGCACTGCTCGCGGTGGCTAACTAGTCTATGTCATACATTCACAGTCTATTAATTTCATCTATTTTCTATTGAATACGTAGTATGATTAACATGGCAAAATGATTTTTTTTTTATGGAATAGGAGGACAAACGAGCGTACGGGTCACCTGGTGTTAAGTGATCACCGCCGCCCACATTCTCATATTTTTTTAATAGTGATTGAATGTAAAGCTAAGTCGAGGTAAGTATATGCTTATACAATAGAATACCAGGACAATATATCCAAAATACATATTAAATTGCGCAATTCATAAGAATTGTTTTAAAACTTTGATCATAAAAATTTTCTAAATGATACCTCACTTAGGCATCTCATGGTACTGAGGCTTTTAATGTGTGGAAGGCTTTTTTGCACAGAATGGTGGTTAGGTGGGTAACACCAAGTGGCGCGTTTTTCTGCAATGAAGCCATTATGTGTAAGCATTATAATTCTGTTTGGATGGCGTCGTAGTAAGTGCAATTACTGGGCTAATGATAAATAATTTGTCTTAAGGTGACGAGCGCAGTTGTGATGCCGTTCAGAATTTTCCGCTATCAAGAACCCTGAGTGGCACTGCATTGTAATAGACAGGCCGTATCATTTACCATAGGTGACCACTTTTTTTTTATTTTTTAGTCACCGGGTGGATTAGATAACATTTCATCTACAAGAGTCTCCCTGAGTTTCTTACGCCACTTCGTCTCAGGTCCGAGGCGTACCTATTCGAATGGGTGAGTAAATTTTGACTTAAAATAGGTGATTTTATAATCCTACTTAAAATAAAAATACTTGTGTTTAAAATAGTATAATATTTTGTCTTAAAAAATATATTTCTAGTAAAGTCTTTAAAACTTGTGTATAAATTGTAAAATAAAATTTAATCTAGATCGTTCTTGTATTTTTAATATTATGATATACTTCGTAACCATATTATGACGATACATAGACGATGTGATATTATGCGGTCCATTACAATTTCCTACCGATGTACATTGGCTGTTTGCCTAAATGTTGCAGGATAGTAATCCCAGTCGTGTGTTGAACGTTAGAAACGTGAGCCAGATCACTTTTGTTAGATTACAAGCTGTTTCAGGTTGAGTTATAGTCCTGCGAAGAACAAAGGGATGATATAATGACGTTTATTTTATGACTTATTTTAAAACTGTTAGGGTGGGTTGCACCATATTAACTGTTTTTGTTAAGGCTTAATTCAACATGTGCGGAATGTGTTGCACCATCGGCATAGTTAAAGATAAAAAGTTAAAAATAAAGTAAATATCGAATGTTTATCTGAATCTTTTGACAGGTTGAGTTAAGAAACATACACATAAAGAAATTGAGTAATTATAAAATACAATGTTTAAGAGGATGAGATAATAAGCAGGTACATTACTAACTTGGTTATAGACAGTCTCTCGAAGAAAAATTTAAAGATACTATTAAATAAACTAGATTTTTTTTAGTGTTGTTGAGGCATCTGATAATGCTTCAATAATTGCTATACATCCTGTTAACTGACCAGTTATATTCCTTTCGTGTTCCTCAAATTTGTTTGTGCTGGTGCAGTAGTTGTATCAATGTCTATTGATTCACTTCAAAAATCATTGGTCGATATGACCACAGCTTTCGCCACAAGATTCGAGCAGTTCGAGAATAACCTCCAAAACATTAAAAACACAGCAGCTGCTTCAAATAATAATTCAAACGTCAACGACGTAGCCGGGGACTTTTACGCTTTTCGGTCATTTGTAATTGCGTCACTGTCGATACTTCACAGGCAAGTAGAATTACTTCAGAAAATATCTGACCAAGCGGAAATGAGGTCCAGACGTAAAATGCTACTGGTGCACGAATTACCAGAGCATAGTAAAGAGGAAACATCGGCAGCTGTCGTTAAGAACCTAACCCAACATCTTAAAACCCCCAAGCTGGATGTGACTTCCATTAGTAGGTCACACCGTGTTGGTAAAAATAAAAGTGATAAGCCTCAGCCCATACTTGTAAAATTTGAAGACGTGGATTTAAAAAAATCAATATGGTTTAGTAAAACTGCCCTAAAAGGGTCTGGAATTACTCTGTCTGAGTTTCTTACCAAATCTAGACATGAGACTTTTATGACTGCCCGTCGAAAATTTGGGGTGAACAAAACCTGGACAAGTAATGGCACTATTTTCATACTTGATTCAAAGGGATCGAAACACAGTGTGAATTCTGTCGCTGAATTAAATGCTATTACCACCGACACAACGCACGAACAATTGAGAGCTGGAGAGTGTGGTGCTGATCAGAGGCAGGAGGCTGCAGGTAACACCAGGCCAAAGAGAACTAACAGGAATAAGTAAATAAGCATAAACTAAACTTAAGTAATAATTACACAAATCAAATCCTAAGTTCTTTTTCATTTAAATTACTTGAATTAAACTCCTTGATCTAGTGTTTCTATAATGAATTAGCAGTATGTATGGCTAGGAATTTATTAAATCTAAGTATTAATCTCCATCTAATTCTATTTTGTTTAATGTCTCCCTACTCCTCAACTTGTATGCCTACTTTATAAGGCTAGCAACATTTTGTAACAAATTATTTGTTATTATTAAACACTGGGCTCTTGTTTATAATACTCATCTCAATTTATTCAATGTTAAAATGATATCTAATTTCTAACTAAGACTTCACTTATTTGATAGAACTGAAACTGAAACTGTGAATCTTGAAATAAGTTTGTACTTTAAAGTAGTATATGATAAATGTTGTACAATATGTAAGCATTACTTGATTATATGTGCCTAGTCAACATAATATAATATTAGGTAATATTGTTTACATTTTTGTGTCACTATTTACCTACAAGAAATTTAATTAACTATATATTTAATTAACTTAAAATCAAATATTAAGTTTAGAGTTAAACTATATACTTATTTTATACTACTTTTTGGTGAACAATAAACTGCATTTAAACTTTATTTATAGTTTCTAATTGTTTGGTTCATAATATAATATATCAGTTAATTCAATTTAATAACTTCTATTCATAAAACATATGCATAAATTGACAATGTTTGTAAGTCTGTTCTGTAAGTATCTTCATTTATATTTACTATACATTTCATTGTAAAATAATATAAATTTGATATTCTAATACTCTTGGTGTAACATTGTAATAATAAAACATAATAATACTAATACATAAATTGACAATGTTTGTAAGTCGGTTCTGTAATTGTATCATCATTTTACTATACATTTCATTGTAAAATAATATCAATTTGATATTCTAAATACTCTTGATGTAACATTGCATATCATTATATAGCAACATAATCTATAAATTTTATAATGTTATTGTTAATTTGATTAGTTGTAATAATTTGCGCTGATAATTTCTGTTCAATTAATTCATGTGAGACTGGCGTTAATAGGATACAGTTTTTTGAATAAAACCACTAATATTATATTAATTTCAAACACATTAATATAACTTGAAAACGCAATATAATATTTACATATATTTTTCGTTGGATTTAGATACATAACATTAGTTATAATTAATCTAAGTATTATTGTTTAGTTAGTTAGTTTAGTTATAATTGATCTAAGTATTATTGTAACATACCTACTTATTAATTATTATTTTTTTGTTCTGTACTTTTTAATCTTGATAAATTGTAGCTGGTAATGGCAGATACTAGTGATAGCAGTGAAGTTGATTTTTTGTCCTTGAATTCTTCAAGCAGCCAAAGCTCCGCTGATGAAAGCCACTACAGCATCTCACCTACCTTCTCTCTTTGTAGTGAACTTGAGAAAGCTTTTATAGATTGTGTTAATAATTTCAATGTTTTACATATAAATGCTCAGAGTGTGCCTTCTAGCTACACTGATATGCTTGCTTCATTTGATTGTAATAATATTCATGCAATTCTAGTGTCTGAGAGCTGGCTCAAACCTTGTCTTCCTTCCACTTCCTACTCCTTACCGGGTTTTCAGCTTGTCCGCAATGACCGAACCGGCCGAGTCGGCGGCGGTGTTGCAATATATATTCGTGAACGATTCTCATATTCTATAATAAGTGTATCTCCTCAGCCACCCCCCGGTGACTCTGCGGAACATCTTGTACTTGAAGTCAGCATATCACACTCCAAAGTACTATTGGGTGTGTTTTACAGTCCTTCGTCAGGCGTTGATTATTTTAGTTCATTTGAATCCATTCTTGACTGTCTTACTCCACTATACGAGTATGTGATCATAATGGGAGATTTCAATACCTGCATGTGCAAAGTTAATCATCGCAGCAGAAAGCTCCAATCAATAATTGACTCCTTCAACTTGCAGTTACTTCCTTTAATGCCTACTCATAACCTACCTAATTGTGAATCATCGTTACTTGATCTAATAATTGTATCAAAAAGTAACCTTGTACATAAGCATGGTCAGTTCACCTCAGTGCCTTTTTCATATCACGATCTGGTATTCTTGTCATATAAAGTTCGTTTACCTAAATTAAAACCTCAAACAGTCTGGCTACGTAACTTCAACAATCTTAACATGGATCGTCTCAAATATGATGCTAGCAATATCGATTGGACTGTAGTATATAATACTGACTCAATTGATACCAAAATCAGTTTTTTCAACTCTCTAATTTTACAGCTTTATGACATGCATGCGCCTCTTAGACCTGTTAAAAAGAAACATCTCCCCGCTCCTTGGCTCACAGATGAAATTAGAACATTAATAAATGCAAAAACTCGGGCATTAACAAAGTACAAAATTAGCAATTCTAGTTCCGATCGAGTTAAATATAAAAGTATCCGAAACCGATGCAACAGAATATGTAGGGATGCTCAACAACGTCACATATTTAAATCAGTCGATAATCCCGATCCTGCTAAAGTTTGGAAATTTTTAAGATCACTTGGTGTTGGGAAACAGCAACAAACAGTTCTTCCTGCTTCACTAAACGTCGATTCTCTTAATAGGCACTTTTCAAGGTCTCCTGTTCTTGATCACAATACAAAGCAAACTACACTAAATACTCTCTCTAATTTCATGAAACAAGCTCCTGAACCTTTCTCTTTTGTACCTTTTACTGAAAGTGATGTCAGGAATAACTTACTATCTATTTCCTCAAGAGCCATAGGAAGCGACTGTGTAGGCCGAAACATGATTATTCCAATTATTGACATTCTTCTTCCTATAATAACCCACATCCTTAATTTTTCGATTAAATCTAATACTTTCCCAGAAACATGGAAAGAAGCTCACTTAATTCCTTTACCAAAAATTTCAAACGCTCTGACTTTTCGCGACTATCGCCCAATATCTATACTTCCTTTCCTTTCTAAATTACTGGAACGGTTAGTTTATAAACAACTTAGTTATTTCCTTAATAAATACTGTCTTCTAAGCCCCGTGCAGTCAGGTTTTCGTCCTGGACACAGCACCGAGACCGCTTTGGTCAAAGTTACGGACGATATTCGTCTCGCTATGGATAACCAACAGCTTACTATCTTAACCTTACTTGATTTTAAGTAACGCATTTGGTTCTGTCGATTTCGACATCTTAGTGAAATCATTATCTTCTTTAAATTTATCAGCAGATGCCGAGAGTTGGTTCCATAGCTATTTGATAGGGCGACGACAGCGTATTAAAGTTGCGGATATACAATCATCCTGGGTTCATGTTTCTGCCGGTGTTCCACAGGGAGGTGTCCTTTCTCCCTTGCTTTTTTCAATATTTATAAACTCCATCACTAGCAATCTAAATTCTTCTTTCCACTTATATGCTGATGATGTTCAAATTTATAGGCACTCCACGTTATCTGATTTACAATCTACAGTTCATAGTCTTAATAAGGATCTCGCTACCATATGCAAGTGGTGTAAAAATTATGGTGTAATGATAAATCCAGGAAAAACGCAGGCAATTAGCATAGCATCGCTTTTAGTAGTAATGTCAAAAAACTAGGCTTACATATAGATTCAAATTTTTCTTGGCAGACGCAACTGAATGAATTAAGTAAAAAAGTTTTCTCCGTACATGGATCCCTGCGCCGGTTACGTAATCTTCTCCCAGTACCTAGTAAAATATGTCTTGCGAAGACTTGCCTGCTCTCCATTCTTGATTATGCAGACATTTGCTATCCCGACCTTACCGAGGTTCAGCTGGATAAACTCGAACGCCTACAAAATTTATGTATTCGCTTCATTTTTAACCTACGTAAATACGATCATGTCTCCTCCTACCGAAAAAAACTCAACTGGCTTCCTATACGTCTACGTCGCAATTCCCACATTCTATACCTTCTTTACTCCATAATTTTTAACCAAAACACTCCTCTTTACCTTAAAGACAGATTTGAGCTACTAGGGTTTCAGCATGAGCTTTCGTTGCGCTCTGCTGCGAAACAAATACTAAATGTTCCTTTCCATAAATCTGATAGCTATCACTCTTCTTTCACTATTAATGTCATCACTCTTTGGAATCAACTGCCGCTTACTATCCGTCAAGCACAATCATTAGCATCCTTTAAAAATCAACTAAAAAAACATTATCTGTCCTCTATTTGATAGAATCTATCTGTATGTATCCACCAACATAATTCAACAATTCTGAAATGTTAATTATTGTTCCTACTTTTTACATATTTTACTATCTTATAAATTTATCTATAT
Source organism: Leptidea sinapis (assembly GCF_905404315.1). Taxonomy (NCBI): domain Eukaryota; kingdom Metazoa; phylum Arthropoda; class Insecta; order Lepidoptera; family Pieridae; genus Leptidea; species Leptidea sinapis. Next base: position 11,286,908 of record NC_066294.1, read on the forward strand.
TTTAGTATAGTATATATTATGTGTGTCTATATTTTTGACACTTCTTACCCTTTTAATGTACTGCCTTTCTCTTTTATTGTATTACAAATGGTTGCCTGGAAGAGATCACTATATAGTGATAAGGCCGCCATTTGCGCCATATCATGTAATTATGTATGTTAGTAATTAAGTCATATTTTGTTAATGTGGTGTCAAAAAAGTGTAATAAATAAATAAATAAAGAAATAAATATTTCAGTACATTTATGAATACGTTCACAAAAATCGTCACCTTTTTGCTCTTAATAGTGATTTTTGTCATTATAAAACTAGAAATAAGGGATTGCTTGTAACTAAATCTAGTAGGCTTCATAAGATATATAATAGCTTTAAGGGTAAATGTATACACTTTTATAATAAAGTCCCAGCCACTGTTCAGGCATTATCTACAAATAAATTTAAATGTTTTATAAAAAAAATGGCTCTGTCGTAAATCCTATTACACCACAGCTGAATATTTAATTTGTTTCCGAAGCGGTAGTTGTATCTAGTGTATTAGAAATGACATCAAAAAGAATTCTAAAGAAATCAATTTTGAGAAAATAAATGCCTCTTATTAAAAGGTAGTAGCAAATTTCTATTTGTGTACATATAGTTAATACACGAGTTACCTCTATATTAAATAGTTCAATCTGTTAAATAAATACCTACCTGGAGATTTAATTAGTACATGAGCATAATCGATAGCTCCGATCACTTAAGGAAAAGCATTGAAAGCATAGAATTATGTTGCTGTTCTTTCCATCTCCATAAAAAGGTCTCAGACATGGATGTGTTTTCTGCTCTTATGTTTGTTGTTGCAAGCTCGGATCACCCTGTCTATTAAACGTGATACAGTTGACTTACACACCAGCTGTATTGCCAACGCATTTATGGAACGTATCACAAGCAAAGTATTCTTACTCGATAAGTTTTTGCAGAATAAGAACCAATGCTTTACTCCCAGAAAAAATGATCAAAATTTGTCCCAACGAAGGGATGCATTTAAATAAGGAAAGCCATGAGGCCTGTTGTACTAGACAATAGCTTTAACTGGCCAAGATTGGACGATAACGGTTAAATGTTAAAGTTACGACGTCATCTAACAATTTTCAAAATTGTGCAATTCAATTTTTTTTTAAACGTTACTTTAGCATGTTTGTTATTGCGTAGATATTGAGTGGGTGCAACCCAGCCTTAAACAACAAACAAAATGAGAGGATCATACAACACCTGTTTGAAAGCTCAAATGGAGATGGACGCGACACACAATAAGAGGTAAAGAAAAATGTACCAATCAAATTATGAATTAGTATTCTTCTTCTAAAACGAAAAAAAAAAGTAGAAAAAAAAATCATATGTGCATTGTGCAATTCATACGTTGTAGAAGTTAATTAGAAACCCTTCAAAAATTTTGGCTTCAAGATAATGAGACAAACGTAAAATTTCGGGAAGAGGATAATAATTATTTAGTAGGTTTTAGTAATGGTCATAGCGATACAAAGTTTGATTTTACATTTTATTCGTAAATATTACACAGATTTATTCTGACTAGGAGCTTACATTGTCGATAAATGATACAAGATGCTTATGGCAACTAAAGTATGAAATAAATACATTGATTTTAATATTATGCTCAATATATCATTGGAATACTGCCTCAATTACTGTTTTTGATCTTGTTGTTGATATAGTGCGACTGTTGCACATTTTAAAATTAAATTTGGCGTCCAAAAACTCAATCAATTGAATCGCTGTATCCGATGCTAAATTATCATTAAATCTGTAAACGGCATATGAAGTCCTGGTACATGTTGCTAGGATGACACGTTATTTAAGCTATGAAAGACTTTACTATCACCGCTACTATATTTATGTTGTCCTCCTGGTGTCTATGTAGTAGTACGTCGTGCGCATGACATCAGAATATAAAAAGGTATACTCGCGTCATGCATAATAAATCTCTACGAATCAACGAAGATCGCTTGGTACTAATACACAGTATAATGCTACGTATCTCATTTTCTCCCACGTTAAATCTTATGAATTTATGTGTCTGTCTCTTTTTACTACCACTTTAAACCAATTTTAGAGACCGAGAACGTGTAATGTGTTCTATCTCATTCTCTCGCCGGTTAAATGTTTGTGTCTCTATCGTCTCGCTTTTTCGTTTCATCGAGTTTCAAATAACAACGTTTCTAAAGAAGTTTCTCTTCAAAATTGGATTGGATGAATGTCCAAGAATGAGAGAGAAAATTGGAAGAGGCCCTTGTCAAACTCTGGCAAATAGGAGCTATAGACATCATCTGACAACATAAGGATTTAGCTAAAAAAACTGATATAAATGTCAAATAATATTTTAAAATTATGTCACACATGCTGATTTTTAGAATAATTCTCATATTTATTTCCAAACGCGCAAATAAAAACTAGAACTTCAAAGTTAATTTGCGATGTAGATAATTATTTAAAACTATGAGCTTATTATTATCATTTTAACTTTAATGGTTAATAAATTTATGATAGGTAGTAAGGAAAATGATTTTCTACTGACTACAATTAGTGAATCTGTGTTACAAGTGTTAGTATCTTAGACACGAGAGTCTATTTAATATTCTGTGTACGCATTATCGTCTTTCAGCTCGGACATAGTAAGCAGACACAAGGACAAAGGACTTATGAAAGTAGACGGGATAAGGTGCCTTTGGTATGATTACTAAGTTGGGTCTTAGCGGCAACCTACTTTATAACTTATATTGAGACTTTAATGTGTCACTTACGAGCGGAAACTAATAGCAAAGGTTCTCGAGACTCGTACTTCGGAATTACAGAAGCAAATTTCGCATGTGTAATATTTACACCACAACAACATATTGAATTTCTTTCGAATATATTCATGCATTTAATATATATATATATATCTATCAACATCTTCCCCACTAGCTTTGTATCGTGTAGGTTTAGTGCGCGGATGCGAGTAAGTGGAACATATTCACTCCTAGCGTTGTATCGTGCAGGTAAAGCGCGCGGATGCGAGTAAGAAGAACATCTTCACTCCTAGCGTTGTATCGTGCAGGCTTAGCGCGCGGATGCGAGTAAGTAGAACATTTTCACTCCTAGCGTTGTATCGTGCAGGTTTAGCGCGCGGATGCGAGTAAGTAGAACATCTTCACTCCTAGCGTTGTATCGTGCAGGTTTAGCGCGCGGATGCGAGTAAGTAGAACATCTTCAATCCTAGCGTTGTATGGTGCAGGTTTAGCGCGCGGATGCGAGTAAGTAGAACATCTTCACCCCTAGCGTTGTATCCTCCAGGTTTAGCACGTGGCCACGAAAAAGTAGAACATCTTACGTACTAGCGTTGTATCGCGCAGGTTAAGCATCATCATTACCGTGTTTCAGTATGAAGAGCGCCGTAGCTAGTGAAATTGCTGGGCAAATGAGACTTAACATCTTATGTCTCAAGATGACGAGCGCAGTTGTAGTGTAGCACAGAATTTTTGACTTTTCCAAGAGTCCTGAGCGATACTGCATTGTAATGGGCAGGGCGTATTGATTACCATTAGCTGATCGTCTCCCACTCGTCTCATTAAAAGGCATAAGAAAAGTGTTTATTTTCTCAAAATTGATTACCTTAGAATTCCTTTTGATGTCATTTGATTTGATTTATTACCGCTTCGGAAACAAATAGCACCCTGAGTTCTCTCTTAAGAATTCTCTCTTCTTTTCAGAAACGGCGTAAGAAACTCACCCAGCATTCTTTTTTTGCGCTCTTTCTAATAAAATGTACAATATTGTACTGTCATTGCTATTGTTATAAAATAATTAAAATCTAGTTCCAGACTGCCTGATCACTTAGATATTCAGCTGTGGAGTAGTAGGACTTACGACAGAGCAATTTTTTAATAAAACACTCAAAAACATTCGAGTTATACGTGAGATACAGCCGCAACTATGCCAGAATGCGATTGAAAATTTTGATAAAAGAATCAGGTACAGTAGAGATGCAACAGGTAGTCACATGAATGTTATTTTTAGACTATCAATCCAAACATTGTTTTTTAAACGACTTCAAAAAAGGAGGAGGTTCTTAATTCGTCCGTATGTTTTTTTATGTTAGTTACCTCAAAACTTTCGACTGGGTGAACCAATTTTGATAATGTTTTTTTATTTGAAAGCTTGTACTTCCCGTGTGGTCCCATTACAATTTGGTCCAGATCTGATAATGGCATCCATGAGAAATCGACCAAACTCTTAAATTTGCTACACGGATGCGGACTACAAATTTACGAATAACTCAATAATATCACGCCAACGGATTTTGATATTTTTTTTATTATTGGAAAGGATATACTTTAAGGGTAGTTTGGTGAGAGTTTGGTTAGGTTCTGATTATGGAATCCATATCAAAGTAATGGAAATCTTCAATTCTTAGGAGTAAATTAAAGATACTCGACCGAATCTTTTTTATGCTATTAGGATATTTAAGTCACCTACCGTAACATGGTTATAGTGATGTAATTGTCGTAGTCGAATATGATGATTAATGGAACTATTTAACGACTTACAGTAAGGGTGCGATCTGTGGCAGAATTGCTGTCTGTAATCAAATTGCAAAGCGCTGCTGCTTTGAAAAATTTTGTAGATCTACATATATTTAGAGATACATATATCTACATTATTTATATAATTCCTTTTCCATTTTTTCGTGTTAAAGTTAAGTCTTTTCTTGATGAACATACTGTCCTTTATCGAGTGGTTCGTGAAGAGAATGTGACAAACAAACATGCAGAATAATATTACTGAAGGGAGGAGTTTGTGTTAACAATAAGTGTAAATGTGACCTGTTTTAAAATATCCGTCTGATATGATAAATAATAAAAAGTTTTCAATAGTATGTATTCTTTTAATTAGTAGGTTAATTAAATATTTAACTTTACAAATACAAGATTTGTTTTATCTTCATCACACAATCAAAGGAAAAACACAAAACAGAGGCTACGTGCCTATTTACTTAATTATTATTTAGATTTCGAGATTTTGAAGTATATGGCTTTTCAATATCTATTATGGACTTTTTTATTACATGAGGAGCTAAGGAAGATGTTTTTGCTTTTAAAGGATAATTTTATTTACGATTTTTTTTATGATATATTAAGCTATCTTCTAGAGCACGCTCTTAACTAGATATTCTGCTTTCAGTTTTGCAAATTGTTCGAAAAAGTTAGTCTAAGTCTCATGTTGGAAAAGAACAAATAACAACCTCTGCACCAGACGACTCGTAGAAATCTCTTTTGGATATTAAAATGTTTGAAGATATGAGATCTGCTCCAGTCATCAGCGTCTCCAACAAGTACATTGATTGTGAGGAAACACATTAGACATATTATGCTGTCGCAAAATACTTTGGCATACACCTAGATTTGAACATGAGGTGATACTGGATATCCTTTTTGAACTATTTCGAGCATTTTTTCTAAGTTGTAATTAGCTTAATTTAATGCTAGAATTGCATAATATGCTTAATCCGGCATGCATGCACTGGCAGGACAGTTGTGAGGGTCGAGCAGGTCGTCACTAGTAATTTATAAATATTAGTAGAGTACTAATCAACCATGATCCATCCATAACAAATACGTAATATGTAACATAACAACTGAATGTTCTGCACTAGTTCAGACTCGACAGTGTAAACATGGCTTAAAAATTAAGCTATAAGTATTAGTAAGTATTTTATAAATTATAGACTAAGTAATAAGTACTGTACGTACGCTGTTACAGTTAATTTTGTTAGATACATTTAAGCTTCGGCAAGTTTAAAAGGGAAATTCCTGTTCCTGTTGAAATACCTGCTGGAGAACAAACGACGTTGAACCGGAGTATGTACTTACCTCGAAGGAAGTTTTAGTTTCCCGTTCCCACTAATGTACTCAATATGTGAAACATGTCGATAATCCTTGATAATAAAAGCTGCTAAACTAAGTTGCAGTTTGTAAACAGAAATTAAATTGAGAATTGAATTTTTGTGGTCTCTATTTTATTTGATTAACGAAAATACTGCATATTTTATATAAATTGTTAATTGATAAAGCACGAGTAATCATAACTGGGTCAAAATAACATTGCAGATTAGGATGATAACAGTCAGTTTTATTAAAAAAATATTCAATGGTGTTTGTATACTAAGAATATGCTTGCGTATGAACGACCTGACTTTTCGATAATGTATGACCAAATATGAATTGTCAATATAAAATTATGAGTGCGTTACCTAGTGGGCTTATATTAAAAAAGATAACTAATGAGACTATTTACCACTTATCAATAAGAACCGGTTTTTTTATGACAATAAGGGACGAGACGAGCAGAACGTTCATGGTAATTGATACGCCCTACCCATTACAATGTAGTGCCGCTCAGGATTCTGGAAAAACCCAAAAATTTTGAGTGGCACTACAATTGCGCTCGTCACTTTGAGGCATATTAAGGTGTTAAGTCTCATTCGCCGAGTAATTTCACTAGCTACGGCGCCCTTCAGACCGAATACCCTTCAGACACAGTAATGTTTACATATTACTATTTTGTTTATTGACTGGATGGTGGGATAAGATTAACAAACAAAAACACTGGTCCAATCAAGAGACCAAGTGCATTAATAGCCCGGTCAAACTAACTGTGGCGACATCGTGGGTCAGGTCGTTTCCTTCCCTAAAATATTTTCAAAATTGTGCTGTCCGTAATTCATGCTCGTTGTATGCTGATTGTATTTAAAACAATTTAAAAAAGAAAGCAATAAATAAAGATTATTTATATTTTGATATTTTGATTTGATTTGATTTGATTTGATTTGATTTGATTTGATTTGATTTGATTTGATTTGATTTGATTTGTTGTATATTATGTTGAATTATATTAATTAATAAAATGTATATGAAATTCATACGTGTAATTCGTTTGGCCCACATGAATAAATTAGCTTTGAGTTCGATTTTGACTTTATTTAATTATATCCGATGGAGTTTGTAGAGCCTTTTAGCAAATTTATATTTGCTCTTTTGTTTGCCCTTATCGGCAAATGGGTATAACATTCACAAGTTTTGTTACCTATGTTTTAGAAACACATCATATTCATAGAAGCTGTAATGGTAGGAGTCATCAACATAAATGAGCTCAATCCATATACTAATTATTTACATATCATTTTTGAAAGATCTTAACCACTTTCTTAATGTAGTAGATATATATCGTGTACATATCGTAATTGTTACAAATATTGAATGTATTATTTTAAACATAAAAGTAGTTCTTGGAGCCGTAAAGTATTATAAATATATGAAATATGAAAATCCCTCTAGTTCCAGGTGAAAGTACCGGTAGTCATAAATATCCTGCGCTTGACATAATTCATATGAGATAATTCCAAAACTCATTTCGAACGAACAACTCGAGTGTCAAAAAATGCATCGTCAGTCCAACTTTGAAACAAATGTCCATAGATGTAGGAAGCTTGAGACAAACCATCATGATTTTTCGATTGCCTTAAGATAATTACGTAAGTTTTAATAGGCTGCTTTGCACAGGATTCCGGATAGGTTATGGGTACCATAACGGCACCTATTTCTGCCGTAAAGAAGTAACGTGTAAACATTCTTGTGTCTTAGTCTGTCAGGGCGCCAGGTAGCAAGTGAAATTACTGGGCAAATGAGACTTAACATCTTATGTTTCAAGGTGACAAGTGCATTTGAAGTGCCGCTCAGAATATTTGGATTTTTCATTAATTCTGAGTGGCACTGCATTGTAATGGGCAGGCCGTATCAGTTACCATCAACTGAACGTCCTGCTCGTCTCGTCACTTATTTTTATTTAAAAAAAAGTTGCGATTTCTTGCGACAAATTATTTTTCAATTCGACGCAACGGGAAATAGTTTTTAACCGTTGGCATTAATTTTAAAGGTACACTCATATTGCAGCACTCTCGGAGAGCAGAAAAATCGGCATAAAAGTTTCATCCCTTCTTATTAAGTTAGTAACAAGTTTAAGCGAGCAGCAACTGTAGGAGAAAGGAATTCATTCACTGGATGCGAGCGCCCAAATACTTGAAAGCGCCATATACTTAAGTGTCACTTCTAATATCCTACTTCCCGTTTGTAGGATTGTCCGTTGTATGCTCTTCCGTGTGTCACTGGCTACACACACTGGTTAAAAACCTTCAGATACCGTGGTATTGTGGACGATATCATTTACGGAGCTTCCCGAACGCTAAATATAAGAATTGTTAAATGTGTAGACATTTAGTATATTCGTCACGTTCCGCAACCTAAATTATAATTGTTGTAATTGTGAAGTGGGTGATCTACTTGGGAGTATAAACTAGCGCACCACATGATCAGTCGCAACCACAGTCTTTCACACGTATCTCCCCTCGGCAGCAGACTGATTACGATACAGCTGTATAGGCTATATTATAATATAGGCTCTGAAACTTTGAATATTCAATTTATGCAATAAAAAATGTGTTAACATAACATTTACTATGATCACTCTGTCTATATAACATAATACTATATTCAAATCTCATACATGACACGTTTTCTGCTATTCGAGCACATTTACGTGCCGTTGTTACGACTACGTAAAGCTTTGGCCCTTTGTCAACGAATGTATGCCATAAAATCCGAAATATACAAAATAAATTAAAATTTTACGTCCGTTACAGAATTTGTAAGATTCAAATAGAATTCTTTCCGACCATAACGATCCTATCATCATTGCCCATATTATGAATATCAGTACTCACACATAAATAAAAAGAAGCGGCAAAGTGCGAGTTGGACTCGCCCATGAATCGGTCATCGTACCTGATAATGACGACGGTGATGAAAATACAGACACGGAATCCACGAAGATCAAGGATAATAACCAACACGAATCAATCAAGCAAATTCTAAGCGAAATACGGCACGAAGTAAAAAATATCATTAAAAACAGCGATCATTAAAACTTTACACCGAAAAAATTGATGATTTTGAAGTTAAATTAAACAACTACGAAAAACATATGAAAACCTTAGAAAACCAGAATATAGACTTAAAAATAATTTAAAAAACATTAACTTGAAATATGAGGTGTTGGAGAGTAAATGTAATCAAATAGAACAAAGCCTATTAAAAAATCAATTAGAAATATGTGGGTTAAAGAATGAAGATGGTGATGTGATCAGAGTCACGTCTGAAATTGCAACAACTTTAAAACTTAATCCCAATGACATCTTAAGGGCACAATGGAAGAAAAACCCTAAACTTATAAATCAAAACTTAAAACCATCGATTCGCGATGGAATGCGGGATCAGTGAATTTTAGCTTCCAAATTGTATCACTCACAGCAGCAAACATTGGAAGGCAGGGAAACAAACTGTACCTGCGTGAATCACTGGCCCCCGCAACTCGCTTCTTATTGTGGAAAACGAAATAGGATCTTTTTAGATATATATGGTGTAATAATGGTGCTTCTCGTAATTTGTTCTTTTGTTTAGTGCGAAAAAATGAAAGTGCAAAAATTAAATCGATTCGATCAGTGGATGACATTATGAAGTTAAAACCTAGAAAAACTGTAAGTCTATAAATCTAAGTTCTTTTGTTTTTTATCATTCTAATAACTATCTAACACTTTCGGATTTAATATGCATAGTGACAACATTTTAGAAATAAGTTGCACACACTGGAACGATTTCTGTAACCAACTACCGTTTGATAATAAATCATTGCTATTATTTCATGTAAACATTCGTTCGATTCTCAAAAACTTTGCATTGCTAGAAAATATACAGGGTCTGTCGTAAATAATGGATAATCCGATAAGTGGAGATAACCCCGATGTCACAATAAAATCTAGTTTTTACGTCAGTTTTACCAACAGTGTAAAAATGATGCATTCTTTTAGTTTTTTTCTAAATTTTTGCTCCTTTGATCATTCAATCGGTTGCCATTTCTTTAAAATGAGGTATTTTTGTGTATTTTTTTTGGCATCGTACTCCTAAAGACTTGTTTTATTAAATTTAATTACATTTATAGCCGTTGTTATCGTAAAATATTATTAAAATTAACATTTTAAGTAATTTTTTTCCGTTTTTTTTGTAATTACTTGTAGTTTTGACCCTTGATTGTGAAAAAAAAAAGTATGGTGCTATAGCTGCCCATTATCTTAAAAACATGGCTAGTATGTGTAGATTCTAAAAAGGTATGATAGTGACACAGTAATGTTTACATATTACTATTTGTTTATTGACTGGATGGTGGGATAAGATTAACAAACAAAAACACTGGTCCAATCAAGAGACCAAGTGCATTAATAGCCCGGTCAAACTAACTGTGGCGACATCGTGGGACGGGTCGTTTCCTTCCCTAAATTATTTTCAAAATTGTGCTGTCCGTAATTCATGCTAGTTGTATGCTGATTGTATTTAAAACAATTTAAAAAAGAAAGCAATAAATAAAGATTATTTATATTTTGATATTTTGATTTGATTTGTTGTATATTATATTGAATTATATTAATTAATAAAATGTATATGAAATTCATACGTGTAATTCGTTTGGCCCACATGAATAAATTAGCTTTGAGTTCGATTTTGACTTTTTTTAATTAGATCCGATGGAGTTTGTAGCAAATTTAGAGCCTTCTAGCAAATTTATATTTGCTCTTTTGTTTGCCCTTATGGGCAATTGGGTATAACATCCACAAGTTTTGTTACCTATGTTTTAGAAACACATCATATTCATAGAAGCTGTAATGGTAGGAGTCATCAACATAAATGAGCTCAATCCATATACTAATTATTTACATATCATTTTTGAAAGATCTTAACCACTTTCTTAATGTAGTAGATATATATCGTGTACATATCGTAATTGTTACAAATATTGAATGTATTATTTTAAACATAAAAGTAGTTCTTGGAGCCGTAAAGTATTATAAATATATGAAATATGAAAATCCCTCTAGTTCCAGGTGAAAGTCACACAGTACCGGTAGTCATAAATATCCTGCGCTTGACATAATTCATATGAGATAATTCCAAAACTCATTTCGAACGAACAACTCGAGTGTCAAAAAATGCATCGTCAGTCCAACTTTGAAACAAATGTCCATAGATGTAGGAAGCTTGAGACAAACCATCATGATTTATCGATTGCCTTAAGATTACGTAAGTTTTACTAGGCTGCTTTGCACAGGATTCCGGATAGGTTATGGGTACCATAACGGCACCTATTTCTGCCGTGAAGCAGTAACGTGTAAACATTCTTGTGTCTTAGTCTGTCAGGGCGCCAGGTAGCAAGTGAAATTACTGGGCAAATGAGACTTAACATCTTATGTTTCAAGGTGACAAGTGCATTTGAAGTGCCGCTCAGAATATTTGGATTTTTCATTAATTCTGAGTGGCACTGCATTGTAATGGGCAGCCCGTATCAGTTACCATCAACTGAACGTCCTGCTCGTCTCGTCACTTATTTTTATTTAAAAAAAAGTTGCGATTTCTTGCGACAAATTATTTTTCAATTCGACGCAACGGGAAATAGTTTTTAACCGTTGGTATTAATTTTAAAGGTACACTCATATTGCAGCACTCTCGGAGAGCAGAAAAATCGGCATAAAAGTTTCATCCCTTCTTATTAAGTTAGTAACAAGTTTAAGCGAGCAGCAACCGTAGGAGAAAGGAATTCATTCACTGGATGCGAGCGCCCAAATACTTGAAACATATACTTAAGTGTCACTTCTAATATCTTACTTCCCGTTTGTAGGATTGTCCGTTGTATGCTCTTCCGTGTGTCACTGGCTACACACACTGGTTAAAAACCTTCAGACACCGTGGTATTGTGGACGATATCATTTACGGAGCTTTCCGAACGCTAAATATAAGAATTGTTAAATGTGTAGACATTTAGTATATTCGTCACGTTCCGCAACCTAAATTATAATTGTTGTAATTGTGAAGTGGGTGATCTACTTGGGAGTATAAACTAGCGCACCACATGATCAGTCGCAACCACAGTCTTTCACACGTATCACCCTCGGCAGCAGACTGCTGACAAACAGTCATAAAACAGAATGGGATGAATGTCAGTATTTATAAAGAAAACATTCGGTATAACGATACAGCTTTATAGGCTATATTATAATATAGGCTCTGAAACTTTGAATATTCAATTTATGCAATAAAAAATGTGTTAACATAACATTTACTATGATCACTCTGTCTATATAACATAATACTATATTCAAATCTCATACATGACACGTTTTCTGCTATTCGAGCACATTTACGTGCCGTTGTTACGACTACGTAAAGCTTTGGCCCTTTGTCAACGAATGTATGCCATAAAATCCGAAATATACAAAATAAATTAAAATTTTACGTCCGTTACAGAATTTGTAAGATTCAAATAGAATTCTTTCCGACCATAACGATCCTATCATCATTGCCCATATTATGAATATTAGTAGATTTGGAATATTCTTTATCCTACAATAACCCCAATGATATTATGAGGCATATATATAACAAATTTAATTATGCTTATAGCAAATGTAAAATTGAAAGTCCAACTAATATCACTAAGCGAAAATCATGTGAGTGGAGTAATAGCCGTCTGACAGAAATGTGTAAAAAACGTGACAAACTTTTTTACATATGGCGTCAAGACATGAATAATGCAAAAAATAGGCTTATATAATAAATACAGAAATAAAACAAATAAATATGCGCAAAGGCTCAAATATACGTACACCATGAAAACAGTTTCGAATAATTTTAATAACCCCCGTATGGTGTGGAGAATAATAAGCAATTTGACAGGTAAAATCACAAAAAGTATAGGTGAAATTTTAATAAGATCCTTTAGTCTAGAACCATTACAATTAGCAAATAATTTTATACAAGTATTTGATAGAAATGTTAAGAAAATCACGAAAAAATGTCACTTCGGAAAGCTACTAAATCCTAATTTATATAATAACATTGCTGACCGCGCTATCTGGATTGGAAAAGCAACAAAGGAAGAAGTAAGTCAAATTTTGAAAAAACTTAATATTGATAAAAGTCCAGGTTATGATGGCATTCGAGCCTTTGACCTAATATATATTTCAGAAAAGATGGTCCCTATATTAACACACCTCATAAACTGCTCCAGTAAAACTGGCATTTATCCAGACCTGTTAAAGATAGGAATAGTACGACCAATATATAAAAAAGGCGAAAGGAATGATTACAATATTTATCGTCCAATAACAATTTTATCGATCATAAATAAAATAATAGAGCGATACATTTGTGATAAAATAAATGCTTTTCTAACCAAAAACAATATAATAAACGAAAATCAATTTGATTTTCAAAAAAAAAGAGTACTTCGCAACTTTTAGAAAAATTCTCGAATGAAATAAATGGTCACCTAAATAATAAACTTTATATATTAGTGCTTTATTCAGCAAGGCTTTTGATGTTCTAAATTATTTTTCGTAGTTCTATACTTTTCGAAAAGCTCTCGCAAAATGGGATACAGGGACCATTTCTTAACTTAATCAAAAGCTATCATAATAATCGTTGTACATCAGTGAAAGTATTAAACACTAAAAGTACTATGATACCTACACTAAGCGGCTCTGCTCAAGGTTCAATCTTAGGTCCTTTAGAATACTTACTATATGTAAATGATATGTGTGGTATAATCACAAAAGCCTCACCAATTTGCAGATGACACTTGTTTGGTTGTTGAAAACAAAAACCTTAAATTAGCAGAACATGATATGCAATCAGATTTCAATAATATGTGTATGTGGACTCATGATGTCGGATTGGTTATAAATATTGACAAAACTAAACTTATGTATGTACATTCGTCTCATCATAAAACACAAAATGAACCCGCTATTATCGCCACCACCGTTGTTTCCACAATCCAATATAGACGTGTGATTGTATTAAAATAGAAAATGTACAAGAATACTACGTACCTTGGGCTTGTGATTGATAATAGACTCAATTGGGGACCTCATAAGAACCATGTTTGTGCTAAATTGAGATCGGTGTTTAGTAAACTTGCATATTTTGAAATATAAGTTACCTTATAGTGCCCTAAGATTATTATATATGGCTCTGGCGGATTCCGTTATAAACTACGGACTAAGCAGTTACGGAAGGACGTACAAGTCATACTTAGAGGATATATACAAATTACAAAAAAGAATTCTTAAAACTATCGTTCCAAATTATTTTTATAAACACAAAGAAAATACGGACCTTGCACTACTTAAACATTGCAAGGTTATGTCTTTTATAAAGTGAAATTCCGTATATTGTCAGATATAAATGAATCAAAATTCCTTCGAGAAATTCAAAGACTGCCTCATCTAAGACAATTTTGCAGGATCAAACATGTCATTTATAAATCTACAAATATATATGGCACCAGAGCAAATAACTACGTCATTCCTCTATACTTAAACGAGACTTAACCTTAGAGATTCAAAAAATATATATAAATAAAAATAAATATAAGTCATCGTTAAAAAAGTACTTTTTAAAAAATCCTTCATTAATATAATTTTATCTGCGGTAAGCTAAGTAGACAACTAATTTGTAATTACTAACATTTAGTTGATAATTATTTTTTATTTTGCATTTTATTGATTTCTATACTACTTTGTTTAAAATTGTAATTTAACACCTTGTAATAACTGTATTAATTGAAAGTAATTATTCTTTTCTTTTTAAATATTATGTAATTTTATTTAAAGCAGCTTCACACACCGATAAGCTTCCTAAAGTTTAAGTGTGTGTTGTATAAATTGTAAGCTATATAATATTGTAAGCTATATCTATATTGAATTTTAAATGAATAATATAAAAAAAATCATTTTTCTCATCACACGTATAAAAAACTACTTACTAGATCTCGTTCAAACCAATTTTCGGTGGACCTTTGCATAGTAATGTACATCATATATTTGTTTCGTGTTATTATTCTCTTACTTTAGAAGTAACAAGGGGGGAGGGGACATATTTTACCATTTTTGAAGTCTCTCGCGCAAACTATTCAGTTTTGAAAAAAATGATATTAGAAACCTCAATATCATTTTTGAAGACTTGAAAAAAATTTTTTGAGTTTCAGTACTAAGTATGGGGAACCCCCAAAATTTATTGTTTTTTTTTTTCTAATTTTGTGTGAAAATGTTAGTGCGATTCACAGAACACATCTACTTACCAAGCTTCAAGCATAGTTCTTATAGTTTTGGAAAAAAGTGGATGTGACATACACGGACAAGACGATACGCTTAAACACTTAGACTGATAACAAGGTATTCATTTACGGGCCATTCGAAATATTGTTTGCTGTCCCCCACAGCCCATACGTAATCAATTTAAATAATTAGGTATTGTAATCATAATAATATTTTATACGTTGTAATAAAGTTAAAAAGTATGCAAAATACAAAATATAGATAGATATATTGACAAAGGGTTCTCCCCTTTGTTCAGACTTAATTAATTTTCGAAGAAATATGAAATCAGAACTTTCAATAAATTATTGAATAAGTCTACATTGAATAAAAATTAAAAATATTTAATCTATATTGCACAATACCGTTGTGATCGTTTTCATTGACGATAACTACTAATGTTGTAATGACTTCCTCATAAATATCGCAACTCGTTACCTACAATTGAAATGAAGTTTGTTAATTGTTTTGTGAAGCCCTAGACTGAAGTCGAAAAAAAACGGACCAGTCATAAAGTTTGAAGTTCAAAGTTAAAGTCAAAATTATTTATTGTTATTGGACATACGTTATCAATTATACACGTTACTTATGTCTACTTTCATTGAAGTTTCTATGCCTGTAAAATATATACTGTTGTTTTTAGTATGTATTTATGAATGCGAATACGATTAAGTGTAATTCAATTTCATCATTCAAGTTATTAGTAATATTTTTCATTTCATAAAGTACTTTTTCATATATTATATACTGACCAGATAACGCCAGATTTAAGATATTGTTTTATTTTATAAGCAAATGTTCTATAACTGCTATGAAAAATGTCTAAATTACTGTAATAACTATTATAATTGTGGCATGCTCGGCATAAGCTGAGCCGACGAGAAGTCTGAACAAAGGGGAGAACCCTTTGTCTATATATCTATCTATATTTTGTATACTTTTTAACTTTATTACAACGTATAAAATATTATTATGATTACAATACCTAATTGTTTAAATTGATTGCGTATGGGCTGTGGGGGACAGCATCAATATTTCGAATGACCCGTAAATGAATACCTTGTTATCAGTCTAAGTGTTTAAGCGTATCAAAGCAAACAATATTTCAACCCATTTGACCGAAGGCTACAGCGTAGATAACAGAGGTTTAACATTCGTCCCCCGGAACGAGCTTATTATTCAAACAGACGTTTCGCATTTCTGTTTCATTTAAATGAGATCCGGAGACGTAAATTGAGATTTAATTTTAAAGTTTAATTTTTGGTGGAAGATTTTTCTACAGTTATTATTAGGGATAAAATATGTTTCAGGAATGTGTATGTGCCGTGTTCTAAGTCTCTGGCGTGGGTTACTTCCAGTGTTAAAGTAATTTGAAGCGTCAATCTACGTCAATAGTCTCCCGGGCCGTATGTTGTTCCGCTACAGCCTCAATGCTACACTAAGATTCACTCTCCATGCACCATGCAACATGCACACGGTTGTATGATCAGAGAGACAGTACACGCGACATAATACGTGACGTTTTCTTGTTGCTAGCTGGAAGCCCACACCCCTCACACCACACCAAGTGCTATAACTAAGTCTCCTATCCTCTAATAAAACGTAATTGCTTTTATTACAACTTGCCAACTACAAAAAATTGTCAATCATATAAAATGTAATGCTGTGTGTAAGGCTTTACGATCCACAGACATTGGTTTTGTACATAACATAATTTATTGGATATTAAAGATATTTTGAAATTAAAATTGATAATTGACGCTCCATACAAAATTGATACAATATTCATAAAATATTTCTAAGCTTTGAATTCATTCAAAAGTAGTTGAAAACGATTGTCAAATCATTACATGAAAACCTCCGAAGTGAGTGAAGTGCGACACGTAGTAAAATCATGATACAAACCGACGAAAGTAAGCTAAGAATACTTAAGGCGAAGGGTTAGCAAAAAACACGCAAACAATGTGTTTTTAGACAAGTTTTGTTGTGAAAAAGTAGCATTTGGTGCTATGAAAACTACTTATTCCTGTTACACATATCCTTAAGTCTTATTTGTAGGTTGCTAATGCTTGCTGTTGGTTATAGTTAACACTCCACAGCCTTTTTGAACTTCCACTTTTCTTTGCAGTTAAACAAGTTTTTTGGCATGGCATGACGCATTTGTTTTAGTACTAATCTCAGAAAAGTTATTCTAATAGCTTGTATTTTTTTGTGTAGGTGCATTTATTCAAATTAGTAATGAGTAACGAGGATTTTAAGCATAAAAATTGTTAGAACCTGTTAAAATGTTACGTTTTCCACGCAAGAATTTTGAAAATATTGGCTTTGTTACATAGATGGCAGGCCGGCAGCCGTGAGCTTATATCGCTCAAGGTTACTGGCATTTAGTGTCGCCTTAACCTGGCAAGATCTGTCATTATTTATTCCGAGAATTTACCTCTCATAAGCTGAAAAAGTACAAGTGAGACTTTCGTCGTTGCCTGATTTTGACAATTTATGTTTAACGAACCTTATACATGATCACATTTCTCGAATTGTAGCAGTAAAGCCAAATAAATATAAAAAATAGGTCGGGGAAAAAGTATTTACGCATAATGTATCATGTAATTTTTTTATTTATAACTAGCTAGCTGGTTTTGATGTGTTTAAAAAGCATACATTTCAAAAAAGAAACTAGTAAAATATTTTCTCTACAGCAATTTTTCATCTATTTTTCTTGATGGCAAAATGAGTGAATCTAATGAAGAATTCGTTACATTTAAAAATTTCATTATATATAATATATTATATATAATATATAATATCATAACACAATAGTCTAAGAATATTTGTGACGTTTAAAATCAAAATCAAAGAAGTTTAATTTCATTAAATCTGGAGGAGCGAGCAATTCTCGTTTTTTTTTGGTAAATCGTATTTTTGGAAATTATATATAAATACGACATTTATACATAAATTAAAAAATCTCGAGTGCAATTAGTTTAACATTTTATTAGAAATTTATGCCTACATTTAACATTCTATCAAACAATCACGTAAGAAACAATTATATCATCACATTTTAATGTTGAAATCGGGTCTTAACCTAATACTTCCATTCCACGTCCATGAAGATGGATTCTTAACGTAGTTGGTGGCTTAACTCTAGAAAATACTACATATGACATGCCAACCACGCAGACCGACCTGGATTTTAAGTCTACCCTAATTAATTGGAATGTTTGTCATGGCAATTTGTTTATTAGTCGTGTGTCGTCAACTTTAGTTCGTGTGCTGGCAAGTCTCAAATGTTACAACTCTTTGTTTACAGATGCGAGTATTGCTCTGTCTTTCATCTCCTATTAAATGCCATTGGCTAAGCAGTTACTAAATACTTCATCATTAAGAGTTGAAATGATATTCTGTGGCAAGTCAATTTTATCCATTGCCTTTGCCTTATTTTAGTAAACAATAGGCAAATTTTCATTGCTCTACATAAACGCGTATATTTTCTTCTAGTTTAAAAGTCTTGAAAAAGGATCATAAGTAGCATCTCTTAATGGAAAGATCTAATAACTCAGTTTTATTAGCATGAGGCTGTACAGGCAGACGTCGCTCCTGTTGTTCGCCATTATCAGTTGCTACACGCTGTGACGCACGCTGCTGCAAATTTTAGTAGTAGTTTTAGGGCGGAATTGTAACATGTTGTTTTCAGTTTATGCTTAAGCTGATGGCCCTAGTTGCCATAGCTTAAAAAAATAGTACTACTACTCGCCAATAAATATCGGAATAGGGCCAGATTTTTCAGTTTATGTATCATACAGAGTTTACTTTTATCCCGTAACCCTTAACGGCGTAACACTTAAGACAGTGACCGAGCTTAAATATTTGGGGCACATTGTGACAGATGATAATATGTCTGATATCAGATCCATAGAGAGGTAACGTAGGACTTTGGCGGTCCGATGTAATATGCTAGCCCGAAGGTTTGTACGATGCAATAATGAGGTAAATTATACTCTTTTTAAAGAATACTGTCAAACATTTGACACATGTAGCCTGTGGGTGAGGCATGGGGCCTACACCAACTTACGTTTGCAAACGCGTATTTAAAGCTACCCCTAAATGCTGCGGTACAGTGTAGAGGCACTGCGAGGAGAATCTTGCCGTTCCATGTCTGAAAGCTCTCATTTGATCCTGTAGATGAAGCCACAACCTGAGAGTTGAACAAAACATACAGGATTTTATAACAATGCGTCACTCGAACGGTTAGCTCAGTTGGTTAGAGCACTTTCAAATTTTATTTGTGTATTAAATTAATTTGTTTTATTAGAAGAAACAAATACTTACAAAAATTACAAGTTTTGAATTCTAGGGATGTTATGGATATGGATATTCAAAAATAGTTAAGCTGTTACGGTTACGGATTTTAAATTAATTCGGATTATCCGATTGTTTCAGATAGTTTCGGTTACGGTTATAAATTTTGAGAAAATATAAAGAATCATTGAACTAGATTAAGGATATAATTTGCTCATATCTCCCAGGAGGATAAATTATATAAATATAAATATCTAGTTAGACAAAAAATTTAATGTTCAAAGTGTTAATGTTGAAGTTATCCAATCCAATAATGCATTATGTGCCGTTTAGTTAAGTTTGCGTGATTTAAAATACACCTAATGTCATAATTATAGCGGTGAATGTGTTTTAAATTCTTTGTCTGTCTGTTTGTCCGAGGTAATCTCCGTAACGACTGGATCCATTTTAGACGGGACTTTCACTGGCAGATAGCTGGTGTTTTAAGGAGTAAGATAGGCTAATAATAGAAAGGGGTGAAATAGGGGGTGAACTTTTTTTGACCGAAGCGAGGCTAGATGAAGTTGGTAGGATTTTAATTGTGCTTTTACATGTAACAACCGATATTTAAAGAAAATACAATGAAAATTGTCCACTTTTTCCAAAACTCATTTTTGACGGCAGGCATTGAGGCAGATATATATGTATCATTATGTTATATACGAGTAACAATCCCGAAAACACAAGTCACATCCGCTGCCTTGAAACTCGAAATGGATGCCACTTCCGAAAACCTCGAAAAAGATACCCATATTGATTTTATCGAAAAAGTCACCTCTGCCATCTTGGATCTCAAAAAAAAAGTTTATTTTAAATATATTTATAAAACAGCACAGCGAGTATGAAACATTTCAATCAATCGGACGACTGTTTGTTCATATATAGACTACGTTGAAACCTTCTCCGAAACACGCTGCTCTACTGGTATAAGTATCATTTTGATCAGTTCAGTAGTTTTCAGTATAACCGAGGGAAGAAAACGGCTCTCCATTTCTTAGTATAGACAGATTAACCCTTAAAACTGTTTAGATATATTATATAAATACGATCATATAGCAGTAAGTAAATTAAAAATAAACCAATTTATTAGATAGAAAGGACACCTTTCCCAACATTAAATTTTCACTCAAGAATGAGAATAACATTGATAACTCAATCTATACACATCGCGTACTGTTGTTCTACAGAACTGCCAGATGGTTTTCGTACGCTTCGTTAAACTTAAAATAGGTACATTAATTAATATAATATTTCATTTCTGCTTTATTTTAACTTAGCGATGATCACGCTATAACGCTTCAAATAATTTCTGTTGGATGATCCTTTTCATATTCCAGTAATATTTTTATCTGGCTTTCCGAAATTCGCCTTTGAGTAAAAACTACATCACGTTGTTCTTAGTACGTACGTGGTGCCTTATTTAAACTTTTAAATAATATTCATTACATTAGTCCATGGTTATAAGTGTTCACCGCGTCCCGTCCCCTCTTGTATCACCAGAGGAAGCACAAGAGCGTCGCTGATATTATAAAGCGTCGAATAAACGAATATGAATTCGAAAATAGAAAACCATTTACAAACTATAATTAACATGATTCAGAATCCAGCTCAAAAAAAAACAAAAAACTAAGTCTTAGTGAAAAACTGTTCCAATAACATCATATTAAAACTTAAAAAGGATGATGTCGTATTTCAGGTTGGTGCCCTTTTAAATTAACTACATTTCAGTTCCTAAAACAAAATGTTCATGACTCGTGTTCGCGTCCTTCTCGCGCGTAACGTAGTGTTCCAACTTCTAAAGAGCGTATGAAATAGATCTTGAACATTACTGCCAGGCAATAAGGTGTTAATTTGATAGAATCTTATAATATTCTCTGTATAAGTTAATGTTAATTTATATCAAAAAAAAAACCGAGCCGTGTTGTATATACATACATACATACATTTTGACGACCTTTTAATAGGCGGTTGGGATTCTTTATTGTACGTCAATGTCGAAAACACATTATTAGGTAGCGGGCGATGATCGAACTGTGGTACCATGTGGTGATAGTCGAGAGTTTTAACTATTGTGCCACTGAAACTTTATTTAGTCATAGACGTACGTCATAGTATATACGAGTATTATAGGATCTCGATATAGATAGACCTTCACCAAGCTGGTTACTGGATTAAACATATTTTTTATAAAATTTAATATGTCAATAAATATATTGCATAGGGGTTGCCTAGCAAATTACAGTCCAGGATACGATTAAAGTTTACATTTTTTTTTAAAAGTTTACAAAGTGATTTAATGATTTGAATAGAACCAAAAGACCCAAAACTGTAATTATCAACTTTATGCATACGTAAAAACTTCCAAATTATAACAGCTAGAAATACGTGAGTTTTGCATTCTATAAAGCTCGTCAAGACGATGTTCGCGCAGTTATGAACTGTACTTAATGATTTTTTGCGTTTAGAAAGTTCTTGCAGTAAACCGACGAATTATAGAGTGACATTCGCGTCTGTAAAATTATTATTATCACTATTTCTACATACTCGACTGTTAAGACAATAGATACAAACAATAGCGTGAACTGCTACGGTGTACACTGAATGTACTATTTAAAATCACATTCCATTGTTCGTAGCGTACATACATTTTATTCGTCAATCAAGATGATGGACTGGAACTGTTAGCGTTTCCACCTGAGACGAGTAAAAAGGAAAATCGATTAAAATAATCCAACCAGATTAAACCGGTGTATTTTTAATACAGCAGGATCAACTATATAGATAGGAGAGTGTATCGAGATTGCCATGTGAGATATAAAAGTTTTATATCGAATAGTTTGTTGCGAAGCGAATGTAGGTTAGAGACGTTATCTGAATTTATTCTAAATTGTATTCACTGTGTTACTACTTTCACAAAGAACATCTTATTTTTATTTATATTAATCTAGTACATCGTATTAGTCTAAGATTCCAGGATAGAACGATTCACCAAGCTGGTTACTGGATGAAACATATTTTTTATGAAATTGCCTAGCAAATTTCAGTCCAGGATACGAACTGTTGCTACAGTGATGATTGTCACGTTACGGTATAACTCTTTATTAATTAGTAGTTAGTCGATTTTCTGTTCGTGATTTGCTGTAGGTATCAATGATTTAGTAGTCAGGTTGGTATGTTCACACGTATTACATACAGAATCGTATCTCCTCGATTTCAGAATAGTTACCTTATTACCATAGCCGTATTATCATATTGGGCGTCGATCGAGTGATGTGCAGTTTCGTGGTCATATGAAAGAGAAGTTTGAAAAAAAGCCTGCTGAGCTCAGTTAGGCGAGATAGCACTGGTGATGCCGTATACACGGGCCATGCAGGTCTCTCGGGAAATCATCGACCAGGGCTGGGAAAAAGTTTACCACTAAAAGAAAACCATTTGTCGTATCACCGCTCTTTGACAACATTTCCCTTGAAGCCTCGCCTAGTATCGGAATACTGGGTATCGAAATCTTGAGCGATTGCCAATTCCGTGGACATCTGGTAGGCAAAGTCAAATTGGCTTTGAAGAAGCTGGGCGACATAAATACAGCATGGCAATACTTCAATTCCATCCACATTCTAGTGCTCTACAAAGCGCAGGTCCAGCCAGTGGGAGGCTCCTTTGCACGGGATACCGGCTAGATTATGGGTGCCTTTTTCTTCCATTAAGAAGTAATGTGTAAGCATTACTGTGTATCGGTCTAAAGGGTGCCGTAGCTAGTGAAACTACTGGGCAAATGAGACTTAACATCTTATGTCTCAAGGTGACGAGCGCAGTTGTAGTCCACTCAGAATTTTTGGGGTTTTCAAGAATCCTAAGCGCAACTGCATTGTAATGCGCAAGGCGTATCAATTACCATCAGCTGAACGTCCTGTTCGTCTCGTCCCTTATTTTCATAAAAAAGCCACATATGGAGTATTGCTGCCATCTCTGGTCTGGCGCACCCCAGTATCAGCTCTGTGAACGGCTGGATCACTTGGCGTTGCGTAGAGACGTCGCTTCATTTTGTGTCATCTACCGCATTCTTCACGGGGAGTGTTCTGAAGAGCTGTTTCACCTGATTCCTGCCGCCGATTTCCACCTTTGCACGATAAACCACAAATTAGGATATCATCCCCACCATCTAGATGTGTGGCGGTCCTCCATAGTGCGGTTTTCCAGGAAGTTTCTTTCACGTATTTCCGGGATGATACGACAGGGGTACCTTCAAAAAAAGCGCGTACACCTGTGCTTCCTCTGGTGTTGCAAGAGATTGTGGGCGTCAGACACTTAACACCAGGTGATCCTTATGCTCGTTTGTCTTCCTATTCCATAAAAAAATATTACTTCACTTCAAACTACGCAATAATATAAGGCTAAATTTTGGCCACACATCAACTCATGTATCACTGGGAGTACTTAAAGTTAATACCAGTAACAGATACCACTAGTAATTACACAAAAATGCGAAATTCCACTCCCTGCACGTTTCACTAGATACATTTACCTCGCAAAATCCTCTTGTGGACTAGCCAGTGCCGGGTGCTATATTTCTGAATTGAACCTCAACAGCCGAAAAAGTCTCTAAATATGAGTAAATACTTCATAATAATTTTGATTTCTCCAAAAAATATTATGAGCTTTCACTGATTAATTAGCTGTTTCTTTGTGCATCTCCCGTGATACGTCAGCAAAATGATGACTCGAGGAAACAAAGCCCGCCAAACCGAGGAACAGCTCCAGCTTACCCTTGTGGAGCTAAAAAAGTACAAGGGTCAGTACGAACAGCTACTAAAAGAAAGGGATGACAACGAAATGGAGGTTATAGACATTATAAATAAAAATTTAAAAACTGATCTATGTCAATTGCACATGGAAAACACAAAGTTAATAGAGGAAAATAAAAACTTGCTAGCAGTGGTCAATGAGTTTGAGCAGTATAGAAGTGAATATGAAGAAACCTTAGATCTGGTAGTGAAACTAAAATCCCAGCTATATGAGGCTGAAGATGTTATAAGATCCTTTAAAACAGCAGATCAAAGTTTCAAGAACTCTTAAACCCATTGCCTATTCAATGAGTTGGTTGGATGTGCCCCAGAAGTTGGTGTGGACTCTGTGGCTTTCCACCCGGCTCATTTAAGCAAAAATAAATTAAAGAAATATGCAAGACTATGTAAATTTATTAAAAAAAACAATAACATTTAACAAGAAATACATCACATGTGCAAAATTTTTTAAACTATACAGGGAAAGAAATCAACTGAAAATACAAAATAAAGAATTCTGTATAGATTTAGTCAATATCAGAAAAGACTATAAGGAAAGTGTGAGCTCTCTTCAGGCTGAGTTACTAGCCTTACATCAAAATCTGGATCATGTATCCAAACAATACGAGATTTTACAGAACGAGATAGCCGAACACATCACGGCTATCGATGGATTGATTGAACTAAGTAACTATAATGCAGAGCGTTTTGACTCAATTTCTAAAATGTATAGTAATTGTAATTGTCACTTTTCCACAGGCCCTTCAGGCAAAGAAAGTAACAGTAATGCAATTTCTCAATTTGTCAGGGCTCTCACTACTCCTGGTATTAAAAATCAACTCTCAAACAATTTCTTCACATAAGAAACATATTAAGATTTATAGCGACCTGGGAAGAAATATGGGGTTGATTTTGCATAACATTAGTAACGGGCAGTTAGTATCAAATATTTGCATGCCAGGGGCAAGTTACTATCAAATTATAAAAAGAATTCTTAGTGATACTCACTGCTCTAATACTTCTATTATTGTTATGATTGGGAGAAGAGGGAATTTAAATAAAAATGTTCTACAAAAATTATACAATGAGTTCAATAGCTTAAAAATAGAAAATCATATAATTTTCACACTGCCATTCATACAGGATTTGCCACAGGAAAACAAAGCAAGAGACAATTTGAATAATATGTTAACCCTATTGTCTCATTCAAATTATGTGACATATAATGGTAATTTATTATGTAGTAACATACACATAATTGATATATATATATTGATACACATAATAATATAATTAATCATAAATGTAAAATGTTAACATTTGATAGGTTACACCTATCTAATTTTTATAAAAGACAGATAGCTAAATGGCTATCTTTTTATTTATTTTATAACACAGCCAATTAATTGGCAGCCCGGTCCCCGGCTTTTATTGAGCAGGTTAGTAAGTTGATTAGCACTGTTTCTATTGAGCAGTGAAATAGCTTGTTGGACTCGGCGCCTATTGAGCAAAGTAATTATTTGATTAACACTGCTTCTATTGAGCAGTCTTATAGTTTAGTTTCTGGCTTGGAATATGTTCCAAATTATTTACATTAGTCAATAAGACAATAGGGGACTCCTCTAGCAATATAAATACACAAATTACAAGTACTAAGAAACATAGTAATTGTAAAGTCATAAACCTGATGCACCAAAATATGCAAGGATTGTTAGGTAAAGAACTGGAACTGGAGTTACTAATGAACCATGAAAATATTGATATCTTATGTCGTACTGAACACTGGCTTAGAAAATATGAGCTCATTTTTAACTCCAGTGGTCATCGGGTGGCAAGTGTATTTAGCAGAGAAAAGGCAACACGTGGCTGCTCTCTTATACTTATAAGTAAATCATTTAAATTCAAAGACCGTAAAGATATTGTGGGCCTCTCTGTTGAACGTTCCATTGAAATAGCCTGTGCAGAGCTTGAGTGTGCCATTGTTGTAAGTAGGTATATACAGACCCCTTGATGCATTATATGAGTTATATGAGAGTGTATTAGAGGAGGTTCTATCAAAATTATCAGAATCTAAGAAATATATTATGATTTGTGGTGACTTTAATATTAACTAATTAGAAAAATCCTCCACAAGTATGAGATTCAAATCTTTGTTTAAATCATATAATTTATCAAATATTTTCTTAGAACCTAGTAGAGTAACCAGTACCTCTAAAGCTGTATTGGTATTATTTTTACTAATTTTAAAGCTATTTCTCAGTCAATAATTAGTAAACTGAGCTCAGACCACTTTGGTCAATTAGCTTCTTTAATATTGAAGTAAACAAACGTACTTCAACTAAAAAGTTTATGTTTGTTCCGGTAAACAATAGGCGAATGGAGAAATATAGAGGCAATGTTTCGGAAAAACTCTCAAACTTGTATTTGAATTATAACAGTACTCCAAATGAAATGTACGGCAATTTATTTAAAATAATTAAAACAGAGTTTGCCTCTATATTTACTTCAAAGACAGTCAACTCGGGTGGTCTCTTGTCATTTAACAACTGTGCAACAGCTGGTATTCAAAAGAGCAGATAACGATTATATGACCTATATAGTGAGAGATCATCATGTAATAATGATGTATCTTTTCTTCTATATTTAAAAAAATATTCAAAATTATTTAAGAAAGTATGTACTATTGCTAAGTCAATGATTATATGAGAGAAATAATTAAAAATGCTTCAAATAAAATAAAAATGACTTGGAAAGTTATTAACTGGGAATCTGGAAGAGCGAAAGACTGCAAGTTTGAATATAATCTAATAATAAACAATACAAAAATCCACTTTGAGCAGGAAGTAGCTTCTGCTTTTGAGAATTTTTTTTCGGACATTCCAGTTTAGATCGCAAGCACCCTTGTCTCCTCCACCAGTGTTGCCGAGTCACTTCTTTTGGAAAATGTTAAGGAATGTAAACATAATTTCAAATTCAGTGTTGATAGTCCAGCAGAAATTATTAAGACTTTCAGATCCTTAGAAATGAAAAAAACTGCTGATATATGGAGCATATCTGTAAAAATAATAAGTTCTGTTATTGACGTCATAGCACCATATCTAGCACCAGTTTTTAATAGCTGTATTGAACATGGCGTGTTTCCTGACCTTCTGAAGTATAGTAAAATTACACCAATATTTAAATCGGGACTCACTTCTGACCCGAATAACTATCGCCCTGTTTCAGTGTTGCCGACCCTAAGTAAAATTTTTGAAAAAATTATTTTAAGCCAAATGCTTACTTACTTTAACACTTATAAGTTACTTCATATAAAACAATTTGGCTTTACTAGGGGACGCTCGACTACGGATGCAGGTGTTGAACTCATCAGAAATATTTTTGAGGCCTGGGAGGAATCACAGAATGCACTTGGTATCTCCTGTGATTTACCTAAGGCTTTTGATTGTGTTCAACATTCAACGCTCGATCTTCTGATCTCATATTTAAATAGTGGGTCGAGGTGAATGGCAGGAGATCTACTGGGAGTCCTCTTGGTATGGGGGTACCACAAGGGTCTATTCTTAATTCCTAATTTATATAAATGATCTACCAAACCATGTAGAAAAAAACGCAAGGTGGTATTGTTTGCGGATGACACTTCACTTATATTCAAAGTGAAACGAAGCTAAGTTTTAAATAAAATAAAGTTCTAAATGCTCTATCTGACACATATATATATAACTTCTTGTTAAATAGTCATAAAACCAAATATATTAAATTCACCGCGCCAAATGTCAAAAATGGAGATGCGAATATTTTATTAAATGGAGAGGTGGTAAAACCAGTGGAATCTGCTGTATTTCTTGGCATTACTGTTGATTCCAAATTGCAGCGGGGCCCTCATATTGAAGGATTGGCGAATAGGCTTAGTTCTGCAGCATATGCGGTTAAGAAAATTAGACGGTTAACTGACATAGATACGGCGAGATTAGTATACTTTAGTTATTTTCATAGTATTATGTCCTATGGTATATTGTTATGGGGCAGTGCGGCCGATATTAATACCATCTTTGTGCTGCAGAAGAGGGCTATTCGCGCGATTTATAACCTAGGTCCTAGAGAATCATTAAGAGAAAAATTTAAAGAAATAAACATTTTGACTGTTGCTTCTCAATACATTTTGATAATGTTCTGTATGTTCATAAGCACATTGAGAAATTCTCTAGAAACTGTGACATTCATAATATTGACAATAGGAACAAACATAAACTTCTTATGCCTACTACTCGGTAGGGTCGAGTTAGTAAGTCTTTTGTTGCGCGATATATATGCTTCTACAATATGATCTCAGAAAATGTACAAAATAAATGTGTTACGAAATTTAAAAGAATTGTTAAAAAACGTTTGTTTGGGAAAGGTTATTATAGCATAAACGATTTTCTTAATGACACCACGGACTGCGAATAAAGTGAACACCCTCAGGCTCTTTAATTATAAATGTTTATTGTACGATACCACATTGTAATCTATATTTTATATAAAAAAAAGCCCGCTGAGTTTCTTGCGCCCATTCTTCTCAGGTCTGAGGCAGTCTCTTTTGAATGGGTGGTAGTTTTTGACGTTCAATAAGTGATTTTAAATCCTTTTTTTAATAAAAAAATTTGAATACATGCCGGAGGTAAAAATCCGGCATGGCGCCGTGCTTAAGGCGCTTCTCACCTTCACAATTGAGATATTCACAAATCTTGTATCTGATCTTACCGCGTCTGGTTTTATAGCAGCTCCCCTTCGACTCTCAGCTCGTCGCGGAACTCCAGGTCACATGTACAGTGCGGAACCAATTTCATAAAAACCAACAGAATGCTGTAGGAATAAATGGTCAACTTTAAATCCTTAATAGACGACCAGTTCTATATGCAGATTACTGAAATGCAAATTGAGTGGAATTTTAACGCTCCGTCTTGGCCCAGTGCACCACAAAAGTATGTGAAAAGGGTATTAGGAGAACAAAGGTTGACATACGAGGAATTTTCAACGCTATTGGCTCAATCAGAGGGTACTCTGAACTCCAGACCTTTTTGTCCATTAAATGAGAATGAGATGATTTAGATTTCCTCATACCGGCTCATTTTGTTTTAAGTGGTCCAAAATTAACCACAGTCGAAACTGAAACAGATTTACATACCAGATGGCAGCTCACTCAAAAGATATTTCTTGATGTGTGGAAGAGATGGCGGACGGAGTACCTAACACAACTGAACGCTCGGTCTAAGTGGCTTAGTACCCAACGCAATATGAAAATTGACGATATTGTGATAATTAATGACACTAATCTCCAAGTGGGCCCTGGGCAGAGTTGTTTAACTTCATCCGGGAAACGATGGGTGGGTCAGAGTAGTAACTGCCAAGACCAAAAACGGTACTATCAAAGACCTGTAGTCTTTATTGCCAGTAGATAAATTTATAAACCATAATAACCAGGAAACTAATTTGGATCCCGAAACAACACCACAAGTAAATCGAAATCAGCAATCTATAATACAACCAGCAACATCGAGACGGAGAATATAAAAGGAATTTACCACTACGCTACCATGATACTCCTTTTGTTCACATTTTTTATATCTCCGTCAGAAGGAAACCATAAGGTGGTTAATATAAATCAAACACAAGGTTTATATTTTGAGAAGATATCAAAAATACTTATCGGCCAAGATGAATGGAAATTAGTTGTTTATTATGAAAAAAATATAGACTATTAAAACACTACGTGCACAAAACTATCAGGCAAAGTTCATTTTGAGTCTATATTATTACAAGTACGCCATAGTAACTTATTGTCGAGTAATAGGTTCCCAGGCGGGCACGCTCGTCGTCGACGCGGACTTATCAATGGAGTGGGTTATGTTGCACATTCGTTGTTCGGTGTACTCGATGACCATTTCGCTGAACAATATAAATTAGAAATAAATCTTGTAAGAAACAACCAAAACCATTTAATTCAACTTTGGAATCAGACATCAATTATAGAATAAGAATATAATGTTCTAAAGAGAATTAGCTCTTCCATAGACAAACAACACAAATTGTTTAATCAATATCTTAACCAATTGCAAACTGACACCAATGACATCAAGACGCACATATGCAAGATATAGTGACAACAAATGAATTTTTATTATCATCTATAGCCCTTAACGGTGTGTTGAGTAACGTAAAGGGGATCCCAGATATATTACTAGATACTGTTTCAGAAATTAATTATGGATAATTAAATCTGCATCTATTGAAACCAGACCAACTATTCCAAGAATTGAATTTTATTTCAGGGAAATTATCAAAAGAATTGGCGTTACCAATAGACATCAGCCATTCTGAATTGCAAAAAATGTATCCATTATTAAATGTAAAAGTTAGGATGACTACAGACTACTTCATCTTTGAAGTAAGAATACCACTTGTGAGTAGAGATACTTACGAAGTTTATAAAATAATTCCGATACCGAAGAAAGTTGGCAGTAGCATGGTCACCCTAGTTCCCGTCTCCGATTACATAGCAATTAACTAACCTATAACTAACCTAATATGTACCTATTACTCACAATGACGTTGAAAACTGTCTACATGTGGACGCTACGTCACTACTATGTTTTACAAAAGGTCCTATTTTTCATTTAAAGCCTGAGGATAATTTATGTTGGAGGAACACGGCAACACGACTTTGTAAAACAAATTCTGTGTCGTGTTCAGATCTGTAGATGCCATTAAATAATATGAATAATTATATATACTTCTGTTCTGAGCCTACGACAGTGCGAATTATATGCGAAGACCATGTGACTTTGGAACGTCTCGTCTTCGTAACATACTCTTGAACGGGTTCAAATATGTTAAATGTTTAAATTTCGGGGTTCAACATTTAAACGAAATTAGAATTCATAATGTTCAGTATATGTTAATTGAATGTCACTTGGAGATAAAAACTCGTTTAATCGTGTGAACTTACTATAAAATTTAATTATCGTGTTAAGGTTTAATGCTAAAATGGGGGCTGCAATAACAAACGGTAGTTTTAAATGGTGATTGTTGAAGTGTTTGCCCGGAATCGTGGAAATATGACGTCATTAGGAAAGCGGATGATAATCGGAAGTTAATTTAATAACAAGAGGGAGAATATACAGTATGGTCTGCATACCTATGAAATAAATACAAATATAAGTAATACTAGTCCACAGAACTATCGAAAAATTAATTATTTAATTAAAACTTTAAATTGAAAAAGTGTAATTTTCAAACAAAATAAATATTCAAATAAATATACTAAGAATTAGCAGTACTGTACAGACGACGTACATTGACCTCTGGATCGTCGGCTTCACCTTTGATTTGTTTGATTATTTGCGACGAAATAAAAATTCTCTATGTTCACTTTTTTATTTCGGTATAACTGAAATGAACTGTAAATTCAATATTGTGCATCATGTTTTATATTCAAAACAACCCGTATTCGCAAACGTCAAAGAAAAACTAAATGTCAAATTTACCGTAAAAGCAATAACAATTAACAAACTTAAAAACACAATTTACACATTTACACACATACACATACAGTAGTAGAAAGTGTCCATTTCAGCTTGATTCCTTCGAAAGGCAAACACAATATAATCTATTTGCCCAGAAGACTCGCGATACACTGGTCACTGATTAGTGATTACTGAAGTGGTAACGATTCAAAATAACGAAAAAAATAAGTCTTTAATAGGGAATACCTCACAATTATAGTTTATCGATACTTTTTTACCATTATTTAGCATCCATTACGAAATATCTACCCAAGGATAGGATACAATAGGCTACAACTATTTTTGTGTTATTCGAACGTTATTATAATTTTAACAAATTATAAATTTAATAAACTTCTAGCAAGTATTTTTTTACGATTTACCTTACGAAACTACTGTTTTGTAAGTTGTGGGTGACTAAAAAGGTTTTTGATGTGACAGAATGTTGCTGTCGTCCTATGACTACAGTACGATCAGACCAGACTCGTTCGGATTAAGTTCATCACTCGCACAGAATAATGAAAGAATAATAATATGGGTAGTGTGTTTATTGGGGAGGATATCTGCTGTCAACGTTTCGGCAATTTCGGTAAGATGTACTCTCTGGCTGCGACTAGATTATGAAGACTACGTCCGGTCATGTCTACAGGTCATCTGGAAGGTGTCGAGGAAGCCAAATTGGCTTCAATGAAGCTAATACTTCAAACTGACCTAGATTCTAGCGCAGTCCAAAAGCGCAGGAACACCAGATACTGCCTGTATTGTTGTCACCTCTGGTCGGACGCACCCCAGTATCAGCTAGAACCTAGCCCGGGTGCAACGCATAGCTGCTCAAATTGTCGTGGATCCAGTGCTCTGTGAACGGCTAGATCATTTGGCGCTGCTGGGAGTTTCCGAACAACTGCTTGACCTGATTCCTGCCACCGAATTCCACTTTCGCACGACTCGTTACAAATTACGATATCATCTCCAACATCAGGATGTCAGGCGTTCCCTTACAGTGCCTTTTTCAAAGAACTTTCTTCCTTGACATAGATATCTTCAAAATCAGCCTGTACACCTTTCTAAAAGCCCGGCAATGCTCCTGTGATTCCTTTGGTGTTGTAAGAGAATGAGGGCGGCGGTGATCAATTAACATCAGGTTTCCTTTACGCTCATTTGTCAGCAGTGACCTCGTGACCCGATTGTACAATGTACAGCATGTTAATATTCACTCAAATCTAAAAGTCTACGCTTTGACCTAACTAGTGCACCGATTTTTTTCATGTTTTGTATATCGTCAGCAAATTTTATAACAAGTATGTGGCTACATTTAATTCATAGAGGTAAAATACATACTATATAACGATATCCAATTATTTTTAAGCCTTTAATCTGACTGAGCAATATTTTTCGTCAATAATTTTAATCTTATTTCGATAAATTTTCATAATTATAATTTGCCCTATCAGTTTATTTCTTAAGCCTTTCAATATTTTAAAATCACAATTAAGGAAAATAATATCGTTTTCAAAAGATACACAATAACCCACAAGCACATTCCATAGTCCATTATAATACATACGATACCATGAGTCATTTATCATATTCACATTCAGAAGCGATGACAAATTATTTTATCTTTTATTTTGATATATGTTGGAAGTGATAATATTTTCGCGTTGCTTTCTGAATCTATGATAGTGCTGGTGACAGATAAATAATATATCAACAATGGCTATATTGACTAACTAAAACGATGCTTTTCAAATCTAACTTAATTCTTCTACGATATGTATTGATCATTTTCAAAGAATGAAACCTATACGAGTATACCCATCAAATTAAAATGAAATTGAAAAGTCATGGGCGTGAGTTAACGTGTGCTAATTAATGTCACTTAAAAACAGTAAAATAACATAATACATGAAGTCCTAAAACTGGAAAAAATATTTTAGTAAATAATCGCCTCTGACACTAGATGAACACGCGAATAGAGCATCCTCTATAATATAATAGATCCCAAATACGCGCTAGGTGTGTTTCCGTATTACCGGCAAGACGTTTACGAAAATCGCATAGCAATGATTTCCTTTTCTGAGGTTAGCAGTGAATGTGCTTAGTAATAATATAATAGGAGCTAGTGCGCATTACCGTCCTAAAGTAATTTACGAAAGTGTCCAAGGAAGAAAGAATATGAACCACTTGAATGAAAATATATTGTTATTAAGGAAAATACTGTAGATTTTTATCTACTGTGTGGACTTGACTGACGTGTCTACAAAACATAAGTTTATCTTCAAACACTGCGTTATTTAGTAGTCTAACAATTATTACAAAACCTGAGACGTCTACTTGGTATCTGTATGTATGTAAGAAGACAAACGTGTATAGTTAAGGGTCGTCTGATTTTATTTTAATCCAAATTCAAATATTTTAATTCAAAATAGGATATTAAATCACTTAGATATTGAAAGTCAAAAACTACCACCCATTCCAAAGGTATGCCTCATACCTGACAAGAACGGGCGCAACAAACTCAGCGGGCTACTTTTTAATCTTTTTTCATAAAAATTATGGTAAAAATACAATATCGTACAATTAAACTTATTATTTAATAGCCTGAGGGCGGTCACTCCATTCTCAATCTGTGTTATCATTAGAAAGTCAATTTTGTCATAGTAACCTGTACCACATAAACGTTCTTTCGAACATTTTCTTTATTTAAGTCACGGCAACCCATACTCTTGATACACCAGAGGACTCACGAGTGTTAGCCACATTAGAAAGTGTCCAGGATTGGACAACTAACACTTTACTAGATATTTAAAACTTAGAGTGATAAAAAGAATACGATGGATACTAGAGTAAAAACGCCAGTTTACATTGATTGAAAAACATACAGCTGCTCACACTTAAGTGGAGCGAGGATCGTTTATTGAAGTCATGGCAATTTGTGCTGGCGGCCATTTTTTAACCCATGGTCAATCGCAAAATAGTAAATAGAAAACTTCAATTTTATATTAAAATAAAAAAGGCGATGACGGTAAATTATCAACAGAAATGTATCTGTTTACATTTGCAACCCTAATGTTCAATGTCCATAGTTTTTCAATTCTTTACATGACGTACAAATATAAAAAAAAACATATAGTTGCAATTTACATCAGAAAATTAATTATGCTCAAAAAAAATACTGGCCAATTTTTTATAGATAACATATGGCATTAGCCATTAATGTATTAACATTACATTCTCTCTAAGCGTTCATTTAAAATTTGTTTTTTCAATAAAACACGTACCAGCAGAATCGAGCGATGAGATCTTAGGCTATTAGCTATTTAGTATTATTATTATTTCTTGAACATTTTTGTATGGAATAGGACAGGGGTGCTCAAACGGTCGATCGGGATCGACAGGTCGATCGCGAGGGCTTTTTGAGTCGATTTCGAGAAAAAAATCCGGTATAATAAACTAAAATCGGTAATTACGTACCATCTTATGAAATGTATGCTCAGGACATGCAGTGTCACGCTTCAACATCCAAAGTCACTATTTAGTTAAGCTTAGAACTTTAGAACGCGTTTGTTTTGTAAGAACCAATATACTCGCAATTTTGAATAATAATTATGAGTTTTTTCATTGACATTTAAGAGCAGACCTACACTATACTTGACTAAAAAAATGCATATTTTGCGCAAAACTAATATCTATGTCATCGTGACACTCTACCTAGACGACAGTCCTTCATCACACATACTTGAAGCCTCTCAGAGCCGATCGATCGTAGTCTAACAATTTTGAGGTAGATCGCCAGCAGTTCAAGCTTGAGCACCCCTGGAATAGGAGGACAATCGAGCCTGGTGTTAAGTGATCACCACCGCCCACATTCTCTGCTAAACCAAAGAAAACGCAGGAGCGTTGCCAGCCTAAAATGAAAGTGTACACGGTTTTTTTGAAGGTACTCATGTCGTATCGTCCCGGAAACACAAGGAAGCTCATTTCACAGATTTGTGGTACGTGGAAGAAAGTACATGCCAACTGCTGTCTGAGAAGTTGTTCGCGTGGATGGAATATTGTACCTGTATCAATCGTAACAATGTGTTACTATATGTTTTTATAAAGTTATAATATAGGATGGATTTTAATTTCCATGGAGTTTTTCAATTTCTGTTTAGAGTTTCTTTTTACGCTTTTATCTATTTATTTTTGTCAATTGCTTTTTCCGTTTTGAAATCCTTCGTGTTCTCACGATGTATGAGATCAGACTAACTAGAGACGAACATACAAGATGACACACACATACCTATATTTTGATTTAACATTATGTTTAAGGCAGTATTATATTATGCATCTAAAACCAAAGAAGAAAGTTTCAAAAGATCACTGTATTTTGTGGCCAACTTAAGACCTTTTTTATTTAACTCTTACACAAGTTATATTTATTATCTTAGAACTATGTTTGTCAGTTCAATTTGTAGCTAATATATTCAACTAACTCTAGGATTAGGAGTCAAGCAAAAATATGTTTTCTATACAAAAGATTTACTTTAAACCATTGAGAAATATGAACGACACTTGAGATATCGAACACAGATTAGCTCATGTCTGTGCCAGCATATGGTGTATGTTATGTTTGGGAGCTGGTTCCACCGGGAGCTGGTGCGATTGAGAGCTGGTTCCAACGGGAGCTGGTTCGACCGGGAGCTGGTTCCACCGGGAGTTGGTGCGACCTGGAGCTGGTTCGACCGGGAGCTGGTTCCACGGGGAGTTGGTGCGACCGGGAGCAAACAACTGACAAATGCGTCACTGAACACACTGACACGCACATGAATTGTATGATTTGTACCTTGCGTAATTGTAGTCACTCAGAATTTTTGGTTTTTTGGGCGTATCAATTACCATCAGCTGTGCGTCCTGCTCTTGTCGTCCCTTATTGTCTTAAATACACAATTTCAGTAATTTCACTGGTCACGCAAAGCGTAATACTTATTATACATATATATCATGTTTGTATACAACTGCTTCAAGATTCACGAAATAAAAAGGCGCCACTTTTGTACCCTGGCAGGCCTCCTGTACAAGAAACAGTAAGAAACTTCCCACCGGAAAAAGCCCACTGTATCTCTAATCTTGAAAATCTCAATCTGCTCACATTCGGAGTCGTGTCTATAAAATATTAGCGCGGCGATAAATTAGATATAATGGAGTGATAAAATGTCTCAATTATTATACTTACTCAGTTTTAATGTTAGCCCGATAGCTAACCTTTGGTCTGTTATGTGATGGGGATTGTATGGGACAGGAAGTGGTGAGGTAAGCACCCATGGACATCTGCAACAACAGGTGTCAAGAGATGCGTTGCGGCCTTTAGGTAGGAGTAAGCTCTATACTTAAAGTCTCGTTGTATTGATTTTGGAAAACTGCAACCGATAATTTAGTCAACACACAGACACATTGTCTGTGCGAGACAAGAAATATCTTGCAATACGTGCGGTTGGTGCCGAATCAAGCCGATCGGAGATGACTAAGTCGTCGATGATTCGAGCCGTTCTGTGTTGTTTGCGGTCGAACGGAAGAAGCTGGTACTGGGGTGCACCTGCCCAGAGGTGAGTACAGTACTCCACTCCGAATTTGCGCCTTACACATTTGCAGCCGGTAGCTTATAGTGAAGAACTGTCTTGTGTAGTGTGTGTAACACCTTTATACACCTATACACACACTCATCTCTCCAACTAGTATATAAGTAGTTACATAGACTTATAAAGGAGCTTATTATCGCAGTCGGACTATAATCATTTCAATACACGAACCTCCAACATCGCATGGCCACCCTGCCAGTGCTGCCTGTCGGCGGCGCTGCGCAGATGGTATTTTATTACGAGTAAATTGCAGCTAAAATGAAAGGACAATTACATAAGTTTCTACAAAAATAAATTCTTCAGAATATTGTCAAACCAAAATAAAAAATAATAAAAAATTAAGAGTTCTAAATTTAAAAATCAAATAAAAGTGAGAAGTGTTTATTGGCGTTTGCTATGCTGTGCTGCTATTGAGAAAAGCTGATGATGCCTATGATGTGGTGATGGTGCCTAGCAGGGTGCCGGGAGATGAAGGTGTCGGAAGTGGATGCAGCAGGGAGCTGGTTGAGTCAATATATAGAGGTTGATACAATCCGTTTGCAGGACAGGAAACAAAGAAAAGGATATTTACGGATTAAATTATTGTACTTAGTTGGTTCTGATTTTTTTTCATACATTTAAATTTTTAATGCTTAATTTGGATAATTAATTAACAATTTGATAATATTTTTAACTCTTCAGCATGTAATTGACAGTATCATTATAAAAAAAAGGAAATGAGAATATGTATAAAGAGTTATAATTAATCTTTTGGAAAAATAAATTTTGAAGAATTTATTTAAATAATAATATTGGTTTAATATTAAGCTCTATAAACTTAACTATTTTTATAATTTTTTATGACAGCATTTAGGTAACTTAACTGCTTTTAAGTATAGATAATATAAACTGCTAAAATAGATTCATTGATATTGTATTGACGATTATTTTATAAGTTAAAATTTGTAAAGAATTGAGTAAAAAGGTAATAATTCTTTTTAAACTATATTGATTACTTTATTTTGTTAAAAAAAATCTATTATCTATATCTGATTTATACAGTTGATTGCACAAAGAGAGAATAGTAATTTTAATCTGAAGATTTTTTTGTATTTTTATTAATTTATTATTTAAGTTTAAAAGATACCCAGGTTTGTTAAAGGTTTATTTAATCTTACACATAATATACTTACGACTATTTCGTTTCATTTCACCTCGTGACGAGAAAAGTTTGTTCAATTTTTCAATTTTAGTGTGAGTACAACTGTGTTATACTTTTTTAAATTTTCTTATATAGTATAGTCGAAATAAGTTTTTATTATTATAATATGGAGTTATTAGGAAAATATTTCATGAGATAAATCTAATAAAAAATAATTAACTACTTAATGGCATTCAACGTCGTGATGTCATACTTAATTAGCTGGCCTAGCAACACGTGTGGTGTTTATGCAGAAAAGTAAAAACGTTTTATAGATAATAGATAGATACTAGCTGACCCAGCTAACGTTGTATTGCCATATAAAAAAAAGTTCAATAATTAAAATTTTTGGGGTAATAAAAAATAGATGGAACTGATTCTCAGACCTACCCAATATGCACACAAAATTTCATACATTTCGATTCAGCCGTTTCGGAGTAGTTTGGTAACACGCACCGGGACACGAGAATTTGATACTAATATTAGATATCCATACGATATAAAGTTTACAATTTGTTTCTTCTCTCTTTATTATTATTTCACTTATTAAATTAATTAAATTAATTTTAAATGTTTAGTTTTTATTTTAGCGGAAGAACTACCTTCCAGTTATTTACATAAGTATTAAATATATTATATTAATATAACACTATTAAATATATTCTTACAATTTACATTCATTCACTTTATTTGGACTTATTCTATTGATTGTAGTCATCTTCTGGCTTAACAATAACGTTTGAAGTAAAAAAACTCCTTCTACATTCTGTTTAAGAGGATTCATATTAATGTGGTTAAACAAAATAAGGTTTCATATGGATTATCTTGAATTTAACTAAGTTTTTGTTTGTTTACAAATTATTAGAATTAATTCTTTTCAAGTTATGCTACTTTAGTGCCAAAGTTAAATTTAAAAACCCTACATCAGTGTTTAGTACAGATTATCTAGTAAAAGAAAAAAGTATTTTTTAATATTATGTACTTCACAGAACTAAATTTTTGTTTAAATTTTCAAAACGTATAACAATTTTCGTTAAATGCCCTATAGAGTGTTAATGCCCTATAGTGTGAGATAAGTGTTTTCATTTAATGTAGAAATTACATACTGTTTTGTTTCGTATGTTATATCATTTTTAGTTTTGTTCGAAAACTTATAGTACAAAAATAAGGTTTTATAGCAGTATCGAGCAACAAATCATCATTAACAACAACAAGCCGTATCTGTTTACACCTTTCGGATCACCTTTGATGCCCTGCCATATACGGGGACCGCCCGCGTCGTCCACGAGTCAAATTTCAGCGGCGCGCATCTATTGTGATCAACATGAGTTTCTTTGTCTCGACCATGTACATTATAAATCAGTTACTAAGGAGAAACACAATTGCGCAATATAAATAACTAGAAGATGGGAACTTCTCAGACGAAGCAAAATTGATATTGACATCTAAAACCAGAGCCATCTCATTAAATAATTTTCTCAATTTTATCACAAAAGACGATTTACTTTATTTTTCTTTCACATATAAGTATAACTTGTTTATTTTTAGAAAACGGTACACTCAACCGTTCCTAGTGGGTATTGATTTTTTACATGAAATGATTGCGAATTACTTATTTTGTATTTACTTTATCAGTACAGGTTTTTATTTATTACTTAAATTGTATCTTTCTTTTCTTATTTAACAATATACAAGTAATCTTACTTTATATCGATAGGGATTTTAATAATAGTATGTTGTTCATAAGTGAAACAATCCAGATGTTTTGAATAACATGATAAACAAGTCTTATTTGGCAGTAATGAGTATTGAATTTCGATAGACATTACATGGAATTATACTTATCAGATTATTCAAGGTGTTCATTAGATTCAGCGGAAATATGAGTCGCATCGTATAAACATTAAACATCCCACACGAGTTCTTTGGTTATGCTAAAATTTGAATCATTACAACCTGAATGAATGAATGAAAACTTTATTAATAACAAACACAAACCACACAGAATAATACAACTAAAAAAGACTTAGAGGTAAAAAAATTATACATAGCATAAAAATATACAAATGATAAAAAAAAATGAAACAAATAGATGCATAATATTATAGTGATTATCTTAATTTAAAAGTACTGTGTAGCAGTTATTGTTATCAAAAGGAACTGACTCGGCGTCATGCTGCATTGGAATAATACCAACACAGCGTTGATTTTCAGCAGCCCCCAGGTAACCCATTCAGTAACTACTATTGTTAAAAATAAATTGAGTTTTATTAAAGGTTCCATAATATTATTTTTAGAGATGATAATTTGAAATTAGCTTCTACTTGTTCAGAATATTACATAAATATACATACATACATAAATATTAAAATAATAGCAATTTTAGAAATATTTGCAGAAACAAACTAAAACTTCGATCCCATTATGTATTATTAATAAGATAAATCTTATAATGTAGAACTTATGCACATAATTTGTAAACATAAATGCCCTGTAATTTCCCCGGGGCATAAAAATAATAGGGGAGTCTCAGGCCCATGGGTGTCGTAAGAGGCGACTAAGGGCTTTTTAGAAGTGGGAGAGTCACGCTGCCGTCTTTTGACGTCAGCACAATCGGGCCAGACTCGTCCGGGTTAATTACCACGCTCGCACAGAATACGGGCGTGAAGTAGCGGCCTAGTGCCGCTATGTTTCGTATAGGTTAGTGTTGAGGACCGGAGGCCATTCCCCCCCCCCTTCCCCAACAAAGATTATGAAAGCGGTCCCTAAAGAGATAGTACCCCAGGAGGGTAACGGCTCTACCGGAGTCGGAGAAACTATCCCCGAGCACTCTAGCTCGGGTTGCCCTTCGAATTTTGGGGAGGGCACAGTACCGCGCATGACCAAGGACAAACGAGGCAGTAACACCACAGCACCCCGCTCCACACTCAACGTGGACTTTTGCAATATCAGGGGAATTCACTCCAACTTAAACGTCGTCCACCACCACCTTAAGACGGCGAAGCCGGCCTTGTATTTCCTTACGGAGACGCAGATATCTCAATCTAGCGATACGTCATATTTAATGTACCCCGGGTACAAAATTGAGCACAATTTTTTGCCTCATGCCGGGGTATGTGTGTACGTTAGGGAGGATATCTGCTATCGCCGTCTCGGCAATTTTGAGGGTAGGGACCTGTCCACTCTCTGGCTCCGCGTAGATTTAGAGGACCGCGTCCGCATCTATGCGTGTGTCTACAGGTCCCATAGTGGTAACGCAGAAACCGATCATCTCATGGGCTGCGTTCAAGCAGCAATTGACGACGTGCTTGCATAGATCCCCTCCGCTGAAATCGTAGTCTTGGGTGATTTCAACGGGCACAATGCCGAATGGCTTGGATCACGTACCACAGACTACGCAGGGCGATCTGTGCATAATTTTGCATTGGCGTATCGTCTGTCGGTATGACTACACATCCCGATGGTTACCAGGTCTTTGTCGACGCCCCTCTCGGAACGTCCGACCATTGCCTGGTCAGGAGTGTAGTGCCTATCCAACGCCCACGTCGCAGACCACCAGCGACCCGCCGCGTTTGGCACTACAAGTCAGCAGATTGGGATAGGATGCGTTCCTTTTTTGCATCCTACCCTTGGAGCAGGTTTTATTTCCCTTCGGATGATCCTAGTGCCTGCGCCGTTGCAGTAGCCGATGTGATACTACAGGGCGTGGTTATTTTTACACCAAGCTCTGTAGTACCGATCGGTGGCAGATCACAGCCCTGGTTCAGTGCGTCAGTTAAAGCAGCATCTAACTGCAAAAAACAGGCGTATCGAACTTGGTTTGCGGCGCTGGGCACAAAGGATCCGAAATGCATAGTTCTTAAGAGGAAATACAACCGTGCTTCCAGATTTTTTAAGCGGCAAATCGCCCGTGCAAAGTCAGAACACGTCGTCAAAATCAGCGAGCAGCTTTCCAGTTACCCGACCGGAACACGCAAGTTCTGGTCGTTGTCGAAAGCTACTCTTGGTAACTTCAGCCAGCCGTCCATGCCACCATTGCACATCAGGAATGACACCCTGGCCCATACGGCAAAAGAGAAAGCCGATCTCCTGTGCGCTCTTTTCGCCTCCAACTCGACTCTTGACGACAACGGAAAAACAGCGCCCACCATCCCGCGGTGTCAGAGCTCTATGCCTGAAGTACAGTTCAGACAGAAAACTGTTAGGCGAGCTCTGTTTTCGTTGGACGTCAGGAAGTCGAGCGGGCCGAATGGCATTTCTCCAATCGTGCTTAGAACGTGTGCCCCTGAGTTGACGCCGGTGCTAACGCGTTGATTCCGGCACTCTTATTCCAAAGGCGTAGTCCCTGACTCATGGAAGTCAGCCCTTGTCCATCCAATCCAAAAAAAAGGAGACAGTTCGGATCCGGCAAACTACAGGCCTATTGCTATTACCTCTCTTCCCTTCTCTTTTGGAGAGCATAATTGACCGTCAGCTCTTGGTATACCTAGAGGATCACCAGTTCATCGACGACCGACAATACGGCTTTCGCCATGGTCGGTCGGCAGGTGATCTTCTGGTATACCTAACACATAGATGGGCTGCGGCTATTGGAAGCAAGGGGGAAGGCCTGGCAGTTAGCCTGGATATAGCGAAGGCCTTTGATCGTGTATGGCACAAGGCACTCCTCTCTAAACTTCCACCATTTG
Organism: Leptidea sinapis; assembly: GCF_905404315.1. NCBI lineage: Eukaryota > Metazoa > Arthropoda > Insecta > Lepidoptera > Pieridae > Leptidea > Leptidea sinapis. The sequence goes on from NC_066294.1 coordinate 11,330,348, forward strand.
GGCTTCCCGAGAGCTTGTGCAAGTGGACCTCCAGCTTCCTCGCTGGGCGCAGCATACAGGTCGTTGTCGACGGACATTGCTAGAACCCGAAGCCCGTGAAAGCTGGAGTGCCCCAAGGCTGTGTGCTATCTCCTACGCTGTTTCTTCTGCATATCAATGATATGTTGGACACCTCCAACATTCATTGCTATGCGGACGACAGCACTGGTGATTCCGTATACACAGGCCATGCAGGTCTCTCTCGGGAAATTGTCGACCAGTGCCGGGAGAAACTTGTGTCTTCTATCGAGTCCTCTTTTGAGAAGGTCGCGGAATGGTGTAAATTGAGACTTGTCCAATTTAACCCCCCCAAGACTCAAGTTTGCGCGTTTACCATTAAAAAAACCCCATTTGTCGCTGCTCGCGCGCTAATAACCGGCTGTGGTCTCATCGCCTCATACCCCCCACCCGCGGCGGATCTAAGCGCATTCCGTTAACGACATCAGAGAGTGTCACATGTTGTCAATGCATTAACCTTATTATACCTTTGTCTTTATTAAACCAGTGAATCAGTATTAACCAAATCTTTAATTTTCAAAATCGGAACACCTGGCTTGTGAACCTTCCCTAACAGAGGTCCCACGACACAAGAACAACGCCCGGTCACGGCCATTTTATGTTGGAACTTTATTCATGGCGAGCGTTATTGTTCCGATATAAAATATTTGTGTTGAAGCTAAAGATATCACACATGCAATCGTTATACAATAATTTGTGAAGGAAAAGGAAGATCTATCGTATCCACATGGAATTAATTATGCAGTGGCATTAACATTGTTAGTTCGTTCCATAACATACTGTTATGAATTAGTATTACGACTCTTTGAGTATAAGATATTAGATAATTTCACACTTTCGGTCATAACGTTCGTGGTCTAGCGGTATCGACGATAGAATCGTGAAGCGTTATACTGTCGTCTATCGGGGGTTCGAATCCTGGCTTCATTTTCGTTTTTAGTTTTTTTTGTTTCTTTCTCGATTATTGGTTCATAACGAATGTTACGGTCGGTCATTGACGTATATAATCTATCTACTATATATATTCATATGTCAAATTGCTAGTTCATTCGTAAACGTCAGCCATTAAACGTAATACATAGGTACTTATTTGGTACATAAATAATCATAAGTACTAAAAATTAAGTAAAATTCCTTATTCCATTTAATCATCACCTCTTTATATCTAACCATTACATCTTTATATTACTAAAATAGGTAAAATTTAAATCGAAACGTAAATAATTGATGCCTTTTTTCCATTTTACAAGTACCCTCAAGATTAATACAATAATTATTTCGTTATGCAAAACGATACAATTAATATGTTTGTTACTTTAAATTAAGTGAAATCATTTGCTTTATCAATACTTTCCTAGATTTCATGTCTTTCTATATAACAATAAATATTTAGCAATTTGCTTTTAGAATTTCTTATTACGTTTCAGCAACCGAATTGCAGTCTGACGCGAGGATACCAATAATAGGTAATCGAAGACCGTTCACTCATTACACTATAAGTAAATTAATGCCTTCGTGTCCTGGGGTCTTCGCACTTTAAACATTTAAGTATTACGTTCTATTTGTCATTGCATTTTGTTTTAGAGTTTGGAGTTATTATTGATACAAAAATTCTTAGTTATTTTTAATTTAACATTTCGGTAAATTAAACAACTTTATTTGTTATGTACTTCATTCATATATAACGTATAGTTGGTTGATTTGGTAAGTAACAGATGTAACTTAACAAATTAAGTATTTTAACTTAAATTAACATTTTGTTTTTGATTTTATTATTTTCATTAATATTCATATAATAACACAATATGTCTACACTTATTGAGTTAAAAAGAAAGCGAGCATCCTATAACGCCAAACTTACTCAATTTAATTCTTATTTAGAGACCACAACTACTTGTGAAAAACCAAGTAAATCACAAATCAGTGATCTAAACCTTAGATTATCTAAAATCGAAGAGTGGTATGGTGAATATGATGTTTTACAGATTGAAATAGAGAGTTTTCCAAATATTTCAGAAATTGAGTGTGAAAAGGAGTATCAGTATCGTGAGAAGTTTGAAATTGAGTACTTCTCGACAGTTGGCAGCGCACGAGAATTGGTGAGCAGGTTTACCGCTGCGCAGCCGGGCAAGGACCTTCATGGGTCGGCCGACTCTGTATCTGGTACTGAACTTATGGCAGGTAGGGCAAACCTAAAGTTACCGACGATACACCTACCTACCTTTTCGGGTCGCTATGGTGATTGGTTGAGATTCCATGATACCTTTATGTCACTTGTACATTTAAATGATAGCATACCGAAGATAAATAAATTTCATTATCTGCAATCATCATTGAAAGACAAATCTGAAAACGTTATTACGTCCTTAGATTTCTTCGATCTTGAAACAAAATCATGCCATTTACCAATGTCCTAAATTTAAGGCTTTAGCTGTTCAAGCCAAAATAAACAAAGCAAAGCAAATGAAACATTGCCTTAATTGTTTGCGTCACGGTCACGAAATTAAACGGTGTAGGTTTGGTCCATACCGAGTCTGTGCTAAGTGGCACAATACTCTATTGCATACTGATGATGCATCATGTAATACGTCAAAACAGTCTGGTGCTAAAAGCTCACACATCACAAGCGATAAGCGCGCCATTGTGACGACCGCGACGCCTGTGCAGCAGAATGTCGAGTGTCGCGATTTCCATTCCACCAGTGATGATGAACCAAAACAAATTAATGTTGGCTTGTCATCCACTCATTATGGTTACACTCTTCTGTCAACAGCGCTCATCGACGTTCTTGGCGGCGACGGTAGATGGCACGTTGTTCGTGCACTCCTTGATAACGGTAGTACGTCAAACTTTATTACTGAAAAACTTAGTAAAGTACTAAAGCTTCTTGTTCATACAACTTCGACAACCGTCGAAGGACTGAGTCGTGAAGCGATTCACATTAACAAACGTTCCACCGTCACTATATCCTCTAGAACGGAAACGTACAAAAAAGATGTTTCGTGTTTCATTATATCACACATAACTCAAATGCTACCGGCCACATATTTCGATACAAATTCATTAAACATACACAAGAACATACGTCTAGCTGATCCAAGCTTTAATACACCGTCCGAAATCGACATGTTGCTAAACGCTGATGTTTTTTGGAATACATTGGAGAACCAACGCATTGCATTAGGTAAACATAGACCGATTCTTAGTAAAACAAAATTTGGTTGGTTAGTGTCTGGTCCTATGCCTACACAACATTTGGATACTCAAAATACGCGCGTTAATACAGTCCATTGCAATTTCTTAAATGAAGTGGAGCTTCAACAACAACTTAATAGATTTTTTGATACAGAATCAACACCATTCCCTCGTAAAATAACAAAAGCAGAGAATGAGTGTGAACGACATTTCGCTACGACTACTAAACGTCAAAGTGACGGTCGTTTTGTTGTCCGTATTCCCCTTACACAGTCTCCTGAGGTGTTAGGCGATTCGTATGAACAGGCATTAATACGACTGCAGTCATTAGAAAGAAAATTTAAACGTGATCCATTACTCAAACAAAAATATTGTGATTTTATGCAAGAGTACATTGACCTCGGCCACATGTCTGTAAATACAAATAGCTCAAGTTCTAATGAAACACACTCATATATACTACCTCATCATGGTGTTTTACGTAAGTCTAGTCTTGCAACGAAATTAAGAGTTGTATTTGACGCTTCCGCGAAAACTACCACGGGTATATCATTTAATAATATCCAAAGTTTAGGACCAACTGTACAAGACTATTTAATTTCAATTTTAATTCGCTTTAGACAGCATAAATATGTTGTTACTTCTGATTGTGAGAAAATGTACCGCTGCGTACTTGTTGCGGAGGATCAAAGATATTTGCAACAAATATTGTGGCGTTTTGGCCCTAGCCATAAAATAGATGTATACAAACTCAACCGTACCGTAACATACGGCACAGCATCGGCTCATTATTTATCTACACGATGTCTTACACAGCTAGGTCATGAATGTAGCGATCCTTTAGTACGAGATACCATATTACATGATATATATATCGATGATTATATAGGTGTTCACTCCTCTAAATCCACACTTCTACACATTATTCAAGGCGTGATCACTGAGCTCAAAAAAGGACAGTTCAACTTGCGAAAGTGGCGATCGAACTTCCCAGATATTTGGGATAATATTCAAGGCGATGATGCAAACGACAGCTTGCTCAAACTCATAAATGACGATCATGCAAAAACATTAGGTCTAAGATGGTCATGTAAATCAGACATATTATTATTTTCTGTTCACTCAGACTCATCACGTGATGAGAAGAATTGGTCTATGTTTACCTAATGACTCATCACGTGATAGACCAAGCAAACGGTCAATTTTGTCCACTGTGGGTCAAATATTTGATCCATTAGGACTCGTTAATCCTTGTATCTTGCAAGGGAAAATCATTTTACAAAAACTATGGGCTTCCAAGATTTCATGGGACGAACCCCTTCCTCCAGAAATTGAGAAAAATTGGTTAGGTTTCATAGAGTCACTTCCGCAATTGTATCATATTGTGATCCCACGTCATATATTGTGTATTTCACCAAATTGTATAGAAATCCACGCCTTCAGCGACGCATCTCAGCATACTTATAGTGCTCGCATTTTTTTACGATCCATTTCTTTGGATGGCAGCATTACAGTTCATCTTATTATTGCAAAGAGTATGGTGGCGCCTCTGAAGGGTATTATGACAATACCATGACTAGAGCTTTGTGGTGCGTTACTAGCTGTTCGACTTGCAAATAAGGTAATTGCTGCTCTAAGATTAACGGTGAACCGTAGTGTATTTTGGTGCGATGCAACCATTGTCTTAGGATGGATTCGTGCTCCTAAATTGACATTAAAATCATTTGTGTTAAATAGAATCAACGAAATAACAGAACACACTGACCCAAAAGCTTGAAGATATGTACCTATTCATCAAAACCCGGCTGACATTGGATCAAGAGGATGCAACGCGAGACAGTTAGAAAATTCAATCCTTTGGTTCTCAGGTCCAGCATTTTTATTACAACCTGAATCGAAATGGCCAGTTCAACCAAATTTTATACCTACCATTTTACCAGAAACTAAAGTTGAATGCAAAATGATTTGTGAACAAGATCACTTTATTTATAAATATTCAAATTATGGCAAATTGCAACGTATAACTGCTTATGTATTACGATTTCTCTACAATTGTAGGCATCCTAGCAAGAAATCAATCGCACATTTAACGGTGTTTGAGTTGAACTCTGCCACTAACAAATTATGCAGACTAGTGCAACTAGATATGTTTTCCCATGAATACACACTTCTACTTAAAGGTAAACCTCTACCACTTAAAACACGTATTCTTAGTCTAAATCCATTCATATCAAATGAAAAATTAATCCGAGTTGGTGGTAGACTATCCAATTCTAATTACGATTACGACACGAAGCACCCTATCTTACTTCATGCATCACATAATGTAACAAAATTGTTATTTAGGCATTACCACAAAATCCTGTTACATGCAGGGCCTCAACTTCTTTTAGCTACTGTAAGGCACAATTTTTGATAACAGGAGGTCGAAATTTAGCACGAAAAATAACAAATGAATGCCATGCATGTTGTAAGTTCTCTGGTAAAACTATTCAACCGTTAATGGGTAGTTTGCTAAATTAAAGGCTTTATTGTGAGTTTCCCTTTTGTAATACTGCTGTAGACTACGCTGGTCCTATACACATAGCCGACAGAAAAGGTAGAGGGTTGAAAATAATAAAATCTTATATCTGTGTTTTCGTCTGCCTAGCCGTAAGAGCAGTTCACAAAGAACTGGTAACAGACTTAAGCTCTGAAGGTTTCATCGCCGCATTAAATCGATTTATTGCTCGCAGAGGTAAGCCTGCCAAACTATTCTCAGATAATGGTACCAACTTTCGCGGGGCTAGCAATGAACTCGCAAAATTTCTCAAATCAAAATGTAATGACATTAGTTCGTATGCAGCGGATCAGTCGATTCATTTTAAATTTTGTCCTGCTTATAGCCCTCATTTTAACGGCCTAGCCGAAGGTTCCGTTAAATCAATAAAACACCACTTATAAAGAGTCCTAGCCCTAGCGCATTTGACATACGAAGAGTTAAACACGGTCTTAATTCAAATAGAAGGAATACTCAATTCCCGAACTCTTACTCCTATATCGTCCAATCCCAATGATTTGATTCCTTTAACTCCTTCTCACTTCTCACTGATAGGACGGACTCCAATTGTTGTTGTTGTGTGCCCCATTCTCAGGTGAATGTTGAAAGGGAAGCTCAAATTTGCGCGTTGCCTCGCTATCAAACAAAGTACGCGAGCACTCACGCAACACTTTTGGAACAGATACTACAAAGAATATATATCAGAGCTGCAGAAACGCACAAAATGGCAGCGGACAGACCAAAAATAGTTGCAAATCGGAGACTTAGTGGTGCTGAAAGATGATCATCTTCCGCCAAACCGCTGGCTGCTTGGCCGGATCACATGTTTATATCCAGGGCCCGACGGTGTAGCTCGTGTTGCTGATGTAACTACTTCTTCTGGAACCGTTCGAAGAGCATATAACAGAATTTGTGTCCTGCCTGCCTCTGAAAAGTAACTTGGATCTTGAAGATCCAACCCCGGGGAGCATATTCGCGCGCTAATAACCGGCTGTGGTCTCATCGCCTCATACCCCCCACCCGCGGTGGATCTAAGCGTATTCCGTTAACGACATCAGAGAGTGTCACATGTTGTCAATGCATTAACCTTATTATACCTTTGTCTTTATTAAACCAGTGAATCAGTATTAACCAAATCTTTAATTTTCAAAATCAGAACACCTGGCTAGTGAACCTTCCCTAACAACCGCGCTTCGACAACACTTCCCTAAGAGCCTCGCCTAGTATCGGAATACTGGGTCTCGAAATCTCGAGCGATTGTCAATTCCGTGCCAAATTGGCTTCAAAGAAACTGGGCGTCATTAATAGAGCACGGCAATACTTCAAGCCGGCCCACATTCTAGCGCTGTACAAAGCGCAGGTCTGGCCACACATGGAGTATTGCTGCTCTGGTCTGGCGCACCCCAGTATCAGCTCGATCCATTTGACCGCGTGCAACGCAGAGCAGCTCGAATTGTCAGAGACCCAGTACTCGGTGAACGGCTGGATCACTTGGCGTTGCGTAGAGACGTCGCTTCATTGTGTGTTTTCTACTGCATTTATCACGGGGAGTGTTCCGAAGAGCTGTTTAACCTGATTCCTGCCGCCGAATTCCACCTTCGCACGACACGCCACAAGTTAGGATATCATCCTCACCATCTGGATGTGTGGCGGTCCTCCACAGTGCGGTTTACAAGGAGCTTTCTTCCACGTACTAAAAAGCTGTGGAATAAACTTCTTTGAGCGGTGTTTCCGGGACGATACGACTTGGGTACCTTCAAAAAAAGCGCGTACATCTTCCTTTAAGGCCGGAAACGCTCCTGTGATTCCTCTGGTGTTGCAAGAGAGTGTGGGCGGCGGTGATCACTTAAAAACAGGTGACCCGTACGCTCGTTTGTCCTCCTATTACATAAAAAAAAATAAGAATGATAACGAATAATAATTTTAATGGGAACTAAATTTAGTTTGAGAATTGTGTTTCAAATTTCCGAATCTCAAAAATATAACTTGAACAGATTATTGAAGAGAGTTTCAGTTATATCGAGGTGTGAACGAAATTCCCATTTGGATTGTGTCGGAGACTGAATTTGTCTTAAATCATGACCCTATATAAAAATGGTACATGGAGAGTCAAATCCTTCCATTCGATCATGGTGCGAACGAGTATTCCTCCGTGAGATAATTTGGAGTCCAGCAGAGGCTTAAAATATGACTCCAAAGAAAAAAAAATAGGTTGTGCACAACCCAAATGGCACAAAGTTGTCCATTTCTATTATGAAGTATGAAGTCGAATATAAATAATTAAATAAAAATGAAAGTACGCCGGCGCCGGGCGAATACGATATAATATTATAAGTACCAAGTAGGTGATATGTGATGTGTATAATGTACCGATAATATAAATATGATTGAAGGGATAAGTAATATTACGAGCAGAGTAGGAATAAAAGTGTGGTCAAATGTAAAGAAATGTTTAGAGATATGAGGTAATGACATATAATAAATATAGATGAAAATGGAGTTTGTCAATAATTTATAATTTATGACCATGCCCCTCATGGTATATGGTTCAGTATAATATTGCGATTGAAGATTTAAAGAAATTGTATTTAAGAAAGTTTAATATGTACAAGAAAAATGTATGTAGAAGTAGGTAACTTTTATAGTGAAAAAACGTAAATGAGAGGTAACATTAATTTGAAGTATAAAGGAAAACATATGAGAATATTTCAATTTTGACAAATCAAAGAAGTATAATACAGGTTTCTATTTAAATATCTTATTGAGTTCGATTTTGAGTTTTTTTTCTTTTAAATATAGGAAGGAAATGTGCAATGCGTATTTTTAAAAAATTGTTTTATTTTTATATGTAATTGTGCAATCACTGCTAATATAAGAAATCAGAATAATTACATAAGATGTGAAGTACATTATATTGTCTAAAATACAATATTTTATGTTTATGATTTATAAGATTTCTATTTAGATCAATGGATAGAAATGTGATTTTTTTATTCGAAAGCAATGTTTACAGTAATGTAATAAACATATACTATGTAATTTTAACATTTTTCAAAACTATTTTACTTATTCTGTATATTCATAATATTATCTCGATGTTGTGAGTCAATATTTTTTTTAGCAAAAGTTATCAGAAATCTTTGATTTTTTATTTTATTTTGTTGTCAATTGAAAGGATGTGTTTATTGAATAATTTTGTTGTAGTTTTTTAGGTTTCAAAGGTCAAAAACTTTTTAGTTACATGTTTAATTATGTTTTTTTTTTTTTTTTGTTAGTAAGAAACATAAACTTATGAAATATTTTTATGTAAATGTATCTTTTCAATTAGGTATTGGTTAGTTCATCATATAGTTTTCTTTAACAAGTTTTGGTAATGAATAATTTAAAAGTTTCAAGAAATACCCATCTGGAATAGTAACTTTCTACAATTAAATTAGTTTTTTTGTTATTAACTGAAAATTACTTATAATTAGTGTACGTTTTAACACCTATTTGAATTATTTCAGTAACTATGTTGAAGTATTTCTTGATTTTATATGTAACCGAATGATACTATAAACTGAACAAATATGTATAAAAAACATCGCACTCGCCTTACTTAGTACATCAAGTTTTTAGAGTCCAGTTTGGCCTTCTGCTGCTCCTCTAGGTACCCCAAGAGCTGGCGGTTGATGATGGACTCCATTACTTTGGAGAAAATGAGAGTCGAGTTGGACGCGTAGAGGGAGCCTAGGAGATCAGCTTTCTCTTTCACGTCATGGGCCAGCGAGTCATCGTGCCTGTGCAGTGGCGGAATGGCTGGCTGGCAGAAGTTTCCTTTGAGCGACCAGAATGCAAGTTCCCGAGGGAAGGCGTGAAATTCTCTCGCCAATTCTGCCAATTTGTTTCAACTTCGCGTTAGCAATAACTCTTTTGAGGTACCTGGAGGCACGATTGTAGTATTTTTCAAGTTCGCTGGAATTCACATCCTTAGATACCACCGCATTGACCCAAGCTTGATAGCAACTCCTGCTTTCGGCGAGAGGCCATTTTGCAGGAGCGGTCAAACAATGGTTGTTACCTGCCAACCAATAGGCTCAGAGGAGGATGGAATGATACTAAAATACTCCAAAGTCCCAATTAATAATTTTACTAAATGACTCGCTTAAATCACTTCTATTATCTTCTTATTTCTAAGATCTAGGCCTTAGATAATTTATACGATTAGCCTCTTGCTGCTAGACAACCGATTAAAATAGGCCAGGTTTATTACTTTATTGTGCGTGACAAGCTACGTCTTACATTCGCGATTTCTATGTCACTTTGTGTTAGTGTGCGTGAAGTACTCAAGCTTTTCTATGTTTTCATAGCTGTCACAGTCTACACGAAACAACACTTAACAATTTCTAGCTTACAGCACTATTAGAGTTATGATATTTATAATGGAGTTGGTAGTCCCCCCAAGATGGACCCATGATCTGTTAACGATCGCCGGAATAGGTTGGATGAGGGCAGCGCAGGACCGGTCGTTGTGGAGATTATCCAAATAGAAATTTAGTAAAATAAAAGTCTGTGAAAGTAAAGCCTCGAAAAATACTTATTAAGGTCAATTTTTTTCCAGTTGCCACTTCAAGTTTTGTTCTCTAGAGTGCGGTCAAGATTATGCGCCACGAGACTACCGAAGTCTAGTGAAGACCGAACGACGAAGTTTTAAACAAAAACGTTACGTGAAAAACATTAGTTATGTCTACATTGTTTCGGAGCAGACTTCACTGGAAAGTATTAATTTTGAATCAATGGACAAAAACAGCTGTTATTATGACTATCAAAAATCATTAGATATACAAATTTAACTTGTTGTCAACAATTTTAGACCAGGGTCGATAATTTTTTAAATCAAATAAATAATAGTAGGATGAAATCGCTTGAAAATGGAAGAGAATATAACAAAAATGAAAGGAAAAATTAATTAAGGGCGATCTGAGGTCGGGAAGTGGAAAAGGCGGTGTGTTAAAGGGTAAACATTATCTCGATATCCGGCAAAACTACTAGTCTTATGTAAAAAGTCAAATGGCAAAATTGTAGGTAATGAAAAGATCTATAAATTTTGTTACCACACTTTTTTTACATACCCTCAAAATTTATTTGAAAAATCCAATAAACTAGGTTTTTGGTTTTTCTCGAAATTTGTTGAAACCTTACCTTTTTATGTCCCAAATACACTGTAATTTATTTGAATTGAAATATTTATTGATTTACCTTAGTTTGACTCACATATCGAAAAAGAACCCTTATTTTCTATCGAAAATTCACCCGTCATAATATCAGCTTTCTTCGAAATGTTTGTGTACTTTCTGTTCGTTGAAATCTCTACATGCCATGCAAGCCAGCCCATATTCTAGCATCGTATAGAGAGGTCACGCTACATATTGTTCTTATCTATTCTGTTCATCGCCTCTCAGCATCTGTTTCTAGACCATGTTCATAAAAGCGCTTCATAAATCGTCGAATATTTAGTATTCAATGCTCAATCGCATAGAGTTGCGCAGACGACGTCGCTTCATTGCATGTCTACTACCCCATTTGTTATAGGGAGAGATTTGATTCCTGTTGCCGGATTCCGCTTATTATATTTTTTTCCAGAGTCCTTTGATAAAGACACATTAAAAAATACATGATTTAATAGATCGGTAAGGCGTCAATGATTCCTTTGGTGTTACAGGTAACATCTTCCGTAAAAAGTGAAGTCTACGCAAACGAAGATTTTTATTTTTCCCAAAGTCCGATTTTTTTTATTTATAATTATAATAATATAAAATAATTAACCAAAGCAGTTAACACTGTGATTAGAGAGGGCCCAGCATACACTAAATGTTCAATATTTAATTTAACGTGGCGGAGGATTTACCTTTTTTCACATTTTTAAAAGATCTAACTACATCACAATCCTTCATTACTAAATCTACCTGATTCAACATGAAAATGCATTTTAATGTTATTCGCCATATTCGTACATTCATTTTCCCAACAATAGTAGTAGGGATTGACCTAGGCCCTTTACAAGTATTTGTGATACGCCAAAATTTAACAAAATTTTGATTAGTGTGATATTTAGCCAATAAATCATATTTGAATTGTTCTTGACCCATTTGACACTTTCTTAATGCGGATCGAAATCTATTCCTTGACGACCGCATCAATTCATATAATGTACCACTACGAGGCTTATTAGCTATAACCCATAATTTAAAATACGTCCTAGCTTCATCATGGTATTTCTTGACATGAATATTCCACTTAAAAATACACTTATTCCTTTTTTGTTTCTTATTAATATATGTATATATGGCGCTTTGCTGCAAAATGTTAATTATTCTATTATATTCTCATATAATAAGACTTAAATGCATTTAACTAAAACAATACGAGCTACAATTTTGACAATCAAGTTTTAATGCCGTATTTTTTAATTTACTTTCACAAAATTCAGTATCTGATTTAATTTGCTGTAAAGATCTATTGCCCCAATGTATTCTATTAAGCGCATAATTATCACTCATAATGATTTTGAGTGGCGGAATATTCATGTCAAACTTACAGCACAACCGTGAAGGTAAATGGTCAGACCATGATACATCAAAAAGGATTTCACATTTAACAATAGTGTGTGAGGCTGATATTGTACAAACACAGTGATCTAACCACTTCTGTGACCCTTGCGCGTCACTTATAAACGTAAACGTCGATCGCATATCCAACATATCAATGTCAGAGCAGCGCCAGTCCATCTCCTCACAGAAAGCCTTAAGTTCCCTCCCAAACAAAGATCCCGGATGAGCATTGTAACCGCCTAACATATGCACCATTTGCACGTCCCAAGGCATGTACACACTCATCGCAATAAATAATAAATTATTTATTTTTAACTTAATTGCCAGTACACGGGATCTTTCCTCATTTGTAGCAATTATATTTGTTTGTTGAAAAAGATTCTTCCTCCACAAAAGAGCCACGCCACCATAATATGGTCTATCCCTTAAAATGCCTTTGGAAGCATTTACACCTGAGATCCCATGATAAAGGAAATTTTCGTCAATTTCAGATAAAAGCCAAGGTCATGTGGCATAAGCCACGTTTCTTGAAGAGCGACAATATCCGAAAGTTGACATAGCTGACGAAAATGCTCTATAGATCTCTATGTAGACATACAATTGTAAGATGATATTCTTATGTTGGTAGCCATTTTTGTTTGTTAGCTGAGTTCAGTTATTAATTCCGTGATATTAATTTTTTTAAATAAATTTTCTATAAACTATGCCAGGCGGCGAAAATTCCTCGTTTGAAAAGATATTTAATTTATGTGCTTCTATAGCTACCACAAATGTATCAATTTTTATCACATTCTCTCCCTTTTTTCTTATATATTCCTCTAGTTTGTCTGCGGAAATATCGCATCGAACACGAGATATATACATATAATGCCGACGTAGTGGGAACAGCTTCTAATAAGTCGTCAGCGTCTTACCACGCATATTTCTTTGAGTATGTTTTTTCCTTTTAGTAAATGCTTGAAACCCATCGTTGTCCTTTAATTTTTAGTGTTTTGTTGAGTAGCAGTGAGAGCATCTCGGTAAGGGGTATGTATACTCGCCTTTATCTTAGTGTACACTAGGCCACGCTTCCTCGGCACAACCGGTTCCTTCGTGCATTCATTCAATTCTGTTGTTTGCAAATTTATCGAATGTGATGAGGGTACCTTGCTCTGAATGTTTTTTTGACTACCATCATAATCGGAATGTTGAACTTGTAAATTATCTGTTTGTTTAAGTACACAAAGGATTTCGTTGATTACAAAGTTTCATTTTAATAGTGACCATGTCGTTTTGAATTTCAGTTATTTCGCTTTTCGCAATCATATTCATCTTCATTTGCGTAATTTCAGTTCTTAGTGATATTAGTTCTTTTAAAATCTTGGTAACATCCAATTGATCAAAAGTTACTGGTGGGATTTTATGTAAATCCCTCGCCACAAAAATAGGTAAACGGTCAGGATCAGTTTCTTTCAACATTTTGATGATATCTTGAACATTTTTCAATGATCTTGAAGCCCCTTTTCGCGTTGTAATCCGTGTTCCCAAATTTTCATAGATAACGGTTTTTGCATTTTCTATTCCTTTCTCAGAAAAACTGGTCGTACATATTTTAGTAATCGCTTGCTCATCAATAACTTCAATGCGATATGATATATTGCACAAAACTTCGTTGATTATTATGTCGTCTGTACTCATTTTTGCTTACATGTTAAACATTATATATGCACTATATTATGTTTAGATAAAACTTTCATAAGTAATGAGCACTTTTCTCTAGCAAATTATAACATTTTACTGTACAAACACCACTGTTTTTGAATTTTTACTATTATTTGTATACGTAGCACTTGTTTATATGACGACACTAGCGACATAATGACATTTAACAAACATTTATACGCAGTTTACAAATGTTTGTACCTTCCAGGTATTGAACGTGGCACCGAGAATGAAGAACATAATGAAAGCTGTATTAGCACCATCCAAAATTCAATGAGTTGTGACGATGCCCTCGCAAATCTGCGATGATAAATTATTCACGATACTTTATCACACCGTTATATTGAATTTACCTCTCGCTTTGGTTTCATTGAGCAACCCGCCTTTGTAAACAATGGCATTTACATCATTAATATCAGCTAATCGACATACAATTGTACCGATAACATCGATTACTAAATTATATTCGTCAAATTTTGGGACAGGTTTAAGTTAATAAATTATTAATTTGGATGTTATCTTGAACCATTGATTACAGGGTATCTCTTCAGTCCAGTGTCTCTTGGCAAAGGCCTCTTCTAACGGTTTGCATTGAACCCTCAGTGTATGGTAACTCGTCTCTGGTTCAAAGCAACTGTGAATTGGAGCTCGTCATCTCATCTCATCGTTTGTACTGCCGGCCTCTACTTCTCTTACCATTCTGTCATTAATTTACTCCACTTTTTTTGGTAGTATCGCATCTTGTTACCTTAGATGTTATCTTCAGCTGGTCTATTTTTTATAAGACACTTACCAACAAATAGCTTCTGAAAACTGGACTAAGACGCTTTTTAGATTATATAAAACTTGTGCCAATTAATAAATAAATTAAATTTTAAATTAAGCTCTTAGTGATGATTTGATGATTATCATCACATAGAACCAAGAAGAAATGTCGAGTACTCCAACGCATCGACAGCAACTGAAAACTGTTGCAGGTTGTCAAGCGATGAATAACAGCATATCTGGATCACGTCGTGCGTCATAGGAGATACCATTTATAACTTCTGATGATGGACAAAATTGAGTGCAAGCGAAGCGTAGAACGCTGTTAGAAATTATGGCTCAGAAACACCCTGGACTGGTCCAATATGAAGAGTGTGGAAGACCTGTCTCACTTGGCACAAACCAGCACAAAGTTCGCTGAGCTGACGGCATACCTACAGTAGTGATATAGCGAGAGAGAGAGAGAATGATTATTTAAGAAAACTTTAAATTAATCTGAAGCTCTTAAATACTGTGGAACCATAATTTTGTTTGTTTATTAGGATATTGTAAGAGAATATTGTAAATAAAAAGTTTTAATTAAAAGCTTATCACAATTTGGGGACAGCACAGAGTACAGTATAACAGTGAAAAGTTTCAGAAAATTCATTAATTTGTAAGACAATCACGTTCAACAAAGAGTCTTTCATACCAATAGCACATCCAATATAAGTATGGCCTTTATCTTCCCCATCAGTATTAGTTAAATTTTCAACGATGGGGAATTGTAGGATTTGTCTTTTACTTACAATTTAAAAATCATTTATTACACTTATAGGGCAGAATATTTCACGTATAAATGTCTAAAACATAATATATTTTACTATGAAGCAAAAATTCGGAAAAATTTAAGCTAAAATGAGAAGTAGAAACTCATTCCCATACATTTTAATCAATACTAACAGCTTTAAATAAATATTTTGTCAACACGTGAACTTATTCATAAGTAATATAACATAATTAATAGAGAAGTGTCGATAATTTTTGAAACAAAAAAAAACGGTAGGATAATTAAAGCCACTAGAAAGGGAGAATATAACAAAAATGAAAGGAAAATAAAATACACCCGTAAATTATTTGACCTGAAATTTTTGTTCTATTCTCTTCATTTCCAATAGGTTTCATCCTTCTATTTTCTTTCACTTTTTATCATTTTCAAAGGCTTCAGGGTTATAATCGTTTCATTATAAAAAGCAGAGTTCTCGATGACTGTCTGTATATACTTGGCGTCCATTTATCGAGTAACGTTCAGTTCCGTGGTCACTTGAAAGAGAAGGCCCAATGGCCTCAAAAAGCGTGGTGTACTCAGTAAGGTGAGACAGTACTTTACTACAACACGGTCACATTATCTTTGGACCTCGCTGGAACGTGAAGACCCCTCCTGTACCACTTTCAGCATTACAGTTCTAGAGCACTGTTCTCAACTCTGGACGCTCCCCACTACCAGTTTCTTCCGTCTGACGTATTACAACAGTGAGCGGCTTGAATCATCGCCAAAATGCACGATCTATCCTTGCTTGTCTGGAAGTCAAAGTTATAAAGAGCTAAACTTTATAAGAGTTGAAAACTGGCTCTTTCATTTAGCCCAGTTCTAAACTCCTTGGAAGACGACAAGCTTACATCGAGTCGCTTATAAATCGCTAGAACTTTAGACTAAATTTTTCCACGGAAAAAGTGCGTTAATTAATAGATTTTTACAGTAAGACAGATTAAGAGAATTCTTATTATTTGTTGCTGATACTACATTAAATAAAAAATATAAGTTATAATAAGGTTAAAGTTATTACGTCATAAAAAATAAATGCATTTTTATTTATAACAGAACCATAGAACTAGATAGAATGTGATCTATGTGAACACGGAAAGAAATATCGACATCAACAATAATAATAGATCGTTACGCTCTATTTTCAGCAACGTACGCACACTAAAACAAAGTGACGAAACTTATCGGGTGTGTAGTGGATGCACATTAAAGTAATGAACCTGGCCTCACATCAAGAGGCTCTATCTAGATGTATAAATTATCTAAGAACAGAACTTATGACAATATGGTATGTTGTAGAAAGTTATTTAATTTTTTTTTGTTACCTCGCCTATATAATATATGCTTAAACCGAACCGAGCTTCCTCTGGTTTGAAAAACTAACACAATATAAAGTGATATAGTACTGATAAATCTTAACATAAGCGGCAATGAGTTGTCATTTTGACGTCATTAAATTTTCAAAGATCGTAACCTGTTTAAACGCAGTGACACGCGTGAATACAACATGTTCTGCAGCTGAATTAGGAGCGCTGCTTACACGATACGACACGTCCACGATACGACACGTCCACGATTCAATGACGACTTTTTTGACGCTACTAGTAGTAATATTTGTTTATGATTACCAATACCACGAAAGATTACCAGTGGGGTAAGTTAAGTTCACCTAGACTTTTTAGAATGATTTTTTAATAACTTCGCCTCAAATTTTTCTTCCATCTATAGTATGTCGCGTTACAGCCGGCTGCGGTACTCAACGGGGTAAATTGAATCGTTAATTTCAACAATTATTTCTTTCAAGTCAAGTCAAAGTCCTCTGAATTAAACACTTGTTTCCGAGAGGCAGTGTGGGTTCACGCATGGAGCAGGTTTTATTTATTACCTTACATTTTTACTAATAATACTTACATAATATGTGTATATTTTTTTTTCGATTTTAATACTGATTATTTTATGTTATGAAATATATGTTACTAGCTTTTAGCCGCTTTGTCCGCGTGGAATAGTTACTTAACGCAGCATTTGTGTTTAGAATAAGTACTTGCAAATAGAATAATTATACACATAAACTGCTGTGGTTAACTATAAATTGCTTATTTTATAAAGCATTCTATTTTGTTTTTCTATTCTTTACTAATTTATAAGGATTTTTCGGGGTTGATGCTCGTGAGCACGCCACATAGTTTCTCATGGAAAAAAACATTTTTTTGTGAAATCAAATCAAATTTTGAATTCGCACGCAGGCGTGACTTTGTTTGGATTGCCATACGAACTTTCATTACCTATTTTTCTATTTCACCCTATTTTAACCCAATATTTATTTATTTCTTATCAAGTGCCAAGAACAATTTTTATGGGCTAATCTTAACAAATATTATGTCTAAAGAAATACCTAAATTTTCATTATTTTCATATGTTTGTACCGCTGACAATGTGTATGGAAAAAATTATAACAAACTCTACTTCCCATTTACAATATTAGTAACTATCTTATCTCAATCGTGGTGTATAAAATGCCTCCACAGTGCTTTGAATATGTCACGGCTGGTGATGTCACGCAATAGTAAAGCGCAAAAGTGACATGACACATGGAAACGCCTGTACAATCAACTTAGCAAAGCCTTCAGTTTAAATTAGGAAAAGAGATATATTTGTTGATAATTCTCATAGGCCTAACAGCATTAATTATATAATATTAAGTTATTTATAAGTTTAGTAGCAGTCGAACTGTATGTCCAGTGCTAGTTCGAGGTAGAACTTTGAACCTATCAGTGTTATGGACACATCACGTGAGAAATAATCGGAAATGTAAAACGCTTAACAACAAATCAAAGCATGTTCAATAGAATATTGTAAATTTTGCTTGTAATATAGACTCTAATTATGAAGGTTATTATTTGATTACTTATCACCGCCGATCACATTCGATTTCTTCTCTTCTATAAAATAATAACATTTTGGTATTCTTCGGGTGGAAAATCAAATGTGGATGACACTAATTGTAGAAAATTATAACTATTCACACCTATTTGGTGATAAGTTCAGCCCGATCAAGAAGCTTACCTTGCTAATAGCAACATAATATATTCTCCATATTTTAATGTGAACTCTCTACACTTTAATTACTCTGTACAACCGAATACACAATGACGGGATTGTCGATTAAATTAAACTTAGTTGAGTATCCTGGTTTTGGGGTTAAATCGAGTTTGACAACAGATATCCCGTTAATCAAACTGATAGAGATCTTGGATGTATTGTGATCTTCATTTCATGTCAGAGTTCAGAAAATATGAAAGGATTTTCATTTAAGTACAGCCTTTCAATTCAGCTTTTTTCCTTATATTTCCTTTAGCCATTCGAATGTAAACCGTTTAACTTTTGACTGTATGGATTAATTGATAAAGTAGGTACTTTAAGTAGGAAATTATAACAAATACAATGTTTTATTTATAGTGTTCAGCTCATTGAACAATAATAACGATAATTTTGTTATATTGTATAATATAAATACACACACACGCACTAGCAGGATACATGCACAAAGGTTCCAGACCCAGATACCTACAATTAGGACTAAGTTGCAGGTGTAGGTGTTAGGAGTATATTCTTCCGCTTTTTACACGCTTTTTATGAGCTTGACCTGTATGTGTATGTTTTTTATAACGGACTCATTTGGGCGCGATTATGACCCACTTCAGCCAGATTTCGTTCAAACTTCGTAGATTTATCGAGAACTGATGAAAAAACATTAATTTGATAAGACTTTTGATAATTTATAATTTTCGTCTATAAGGCAGAAATTAATGTTAATTTTAAATTTCAAAATAAATTTTCTACTTTTTTTATTTCGGTTTTCTATAAAAAGCGTGTTTTAAGGTTTTTTAACTACTATTTAATTTCTGTAAACGCATCTGGTGACCGCTCCCGCGTACACACCTCTCATAGGGTCGGTTATCAGAGGCGTTTTCATATAGCAAGTACCATATTATGTACCGTTACACATTAGCCTATGCCAGCAATACCAGAATATTTAAATAACTTCTCAAAAAAACCTGGATAATGTTAACCCTATATCCTTTCCTGGGCCCCTAATTATATGAAAAAACTGACCGTCAAAACGTTTCATGACGCAGTTATCAAAAAAACTTACCTGGTGTGGCGAAAATTTACCTGATGTGGCAAAAACTTACCTGGTGTGTTGAAAACTTACCTGATGTGGCGAAACCTTACCTGGTGTGGCGAAAACTTACCTAATGTGGCGAAACCTTCCCTGATGTGGCGATAACTTACCTGATGTGGAAAAAACTTTCCTCGTGTGGCGAAAACTTATCTGATGTGGCAAAAACTTACCTGATGTGGCGGAAACTTACCTGATGTGGCGAAAACTTACTTGGTGTGGCGAGTGAATCACGCTCTCTGCCGCTAGTTTGACGTAAACACACACAAACAACATAATATGTTTGTTATAACCGCAAGCGCGCCACACTTGCCGCAAGCACCGCACGAGTCGCTAATTTTGCCGCAGCTGCGTTTTGCACGTGACCACTTACATATTATAATGCTGTGTGTTTGATATTTGTTACCGCACCCGCGAATAAACGTCATCAAGCACTCACTCGTTCAAATATCTCTGCATCCAGACCCCAAATGCTACTACTACTCTCCCATCAAAGGTATGCTTTACTATCAGAGTAACAGCGATAACTGGAGTTTAGAGCACGCACATTTCGACAGTAAAGTTTCAAACTTCGCATCAATAAACATATTCCTCTGCATCCAGATCCGTAGACTTTAAACACATAGATGGATATCAACAATATATATACTAAAAGTCTTTTAGCTGAAAAACAACAATTAAAAAAAGTGTGCGTCTGGGTACGCCGGACAGTAGTAATAACTTTAACTTATCTAAGTTGAAGTATTTAATATTGAAACTTGATAAAAGCATAGGTTATTACTGAAAAGTTATTAGTATGATAATGCAAGGAAAGGTTATTTATTATTAGAATCTTTTATTGATAATATGATGTCATATTTTATTATTACTTACAATTCTTGAATATATGTACTTTAGAGATTTGTGTATGTACATTATTAATATCATATCATCAGAAACAATTGGCTCATGGTAGCTATAATATGCAATGAAATTTTTTTGTTATAAGTGTTATCAAAAAATTTTGCAAAGACGGCTTTGACAATAAATTATTGAATATTAACGAATATGGCTGTTATAGGCTTAAACCCTTTACAGGCTGTCCTAATAATGGACCAAGAAACCAAAAGGAAATTATGTCAAATGTCGCAAATGAATGTCAGAAAATTTTTGAAAACTTTTATTTGGTATTATAATAAATAAATAATTTATTGTTTATTACAAAAGTAGTAATAAATAAACAAATACACTTGGATATTCTAAAAAAAGATTACTGAACAATTTGAAACAATTTTTTTAAACCATTTTGTAGCCATTAAGTTATAAGAGCTGAAACTGTTTCAATTGATTTTTTTTTCTGACGGAAGTATCGCGTTATGTAACAAAACGGTAAACCCTCCCATAAGAAGTTATCTTTTGAACTTATAACAATGTTTTTAAAGTTCGACAACGCGTTTTTAAACTATTTAATAATTTACAATAGACTCATATTTATGAGATACTTCTTAAAAACGTATATCAAACTAACTGGGATTGCAAGGAGTTCTTGGTAGCTTAGATGAAAGGACCTCAAAATAGCAGTTAAAAATTACTTAGTGTTATATCAAATATTATGGTCGACGGTATTTATAAAGTGATTCCTCCGCGTTATTTTCTCATAGAAAGTCTATTTTTTTTTATCGAATAGGAGGACAAACGAGCGTACGGGTCACCTGTTGTTAGTGATCACCGCCGCCCACAATCTCTTGCAACACCATAGGAATCACAGGAGCGTTGCCGGCCTTTAAGGAAGGTGTACGCGCTTTTTTTGAAGGTACCCATGTCGTATCGTCCCGGAAACACCACACAAGGAAGTTCATTCCACAGCTTTGTAGTACGTGGAAGAAAGCTCCTTGTAAACCGCACTGTGGAGGACCGCCACACATCCAGATGGTGAGGATGATAACCTAACTTGTGGCGTGTCGTGCGAAGGTGGAATTCAAATATTTTTATACAAAATACTATATGATTGATACGGATATCTTTAAAAAATGCTTATATAGTATTAATTCCTTCGGATTGATCTGAAAATATAGTATTAATTTTAACTATTAGACCAGTGCCGAAGCCTTTGAAAATGATAAAAAGTGAAACAAAATAATAGTAGGATGAAAACCATTGGAAAAAGGACGAGAATATAATAAAAATTAAGGGAAAAATAAATTACGGGCGATCTGAGGTCGGGAAGTGGAAAAGCGGGGGTGTTTTAGGGTAAAAAACGGTTTATCTCGATTTCCGGCAATAGGCAATAAAGAGATCTACAACTTTTGTAATTACACTTTTTTCACATAACCTCAAAATTTAGGTAAAAATTCAAAAAACCAAGTTTTGGTTTTTTATTTATATCTTTTTCAAAAAAAAATTTTTTTGTACGAAATTTGGTGAAAACTTACCTTATTATGTCCCAAATATACTGTAATATATTTGATTTAAAATATTTATTTATTCGCCTTATTTTAACTTAATATCAAAAAAGCACCCTAATTTTCAATCGAAAATTCTGACGTCAAATATCAGCTTTTTGTTCGTTGAAATATCTACTTTCTGATGGCGTAAAAAAAATATAAATTAAAATTGTAAATGTTCGGAAAATTTAAGTCCAACAAAAGGCATGTCATAAAGAATTCATACTTGTTGTTTCGTAGCAGCAAAAATATGGATTAAGATATATCAAATCTATTTATAAATGTAAAAAGGATAATGATTCAGTGTTAAATTAACCTTTTTTTTCAATTTTATTGATTTTCTAATCGATATTTTTGCTGCTACTTAATAACAGGTGTGAATCCTTGTGTTATCTTGTGAATTCTTAAGTCTAGTGTTAGAAAGTTTTTTAACAACGTCAATAAAAATTAAATTGTAACTAATATTGCATGATGAATGTTAATTAACTGTCAATCAATAATTATTTATTCCATCATGTAAAAACAAATTCGTTAAATTTCTTTAAATAAGTAAATATTTTTGTAAGTTTTACTTTGCCCTGTTCTGTCTATATCATTCTATATATTTATTTTCGAAACTCGGAACACCTGAGGGTGATTTTATGTTATGAGTTTGGAGCGCTTCCAAACAAATTTGTCGTTTTATTATGCTTTTTTGTGAGGATATTATTCAGTTCAATTTATATCTTAATTACCTCTTTCTAATAGTGGATAGTTTTCAACTATCCACTTTTTATTTTGACCCCAAAATAATATCATAATCGTGTTTCCGCGTGTACATGAACAATATTCTCTTCTCTTGTTAGTCTAATTGTCTCATTATGGTTCGTATCGTGTTGAACTACGTCCTAGTTCTTGTTATAATGATAACGAATAAGATCATATTGTCACTACTACGGGCAGATTGTATTGGTAACGCGTACCCCCAATGTATTCCGGCGATCTTGACGAGATCGTCGGTCCATATTGTGAGGGGCCTACCAACACTGCGTCTTAGGGGCAGTAGTTGATTGATAATAACTATAAACTGAATTTTGACATTGGAAGTAAACCAACCTTTATTTAGCGTATAACTACAATTTCTTAAAGTACAGAATCTCACTTTCTGAAAACCAGCTTCGTTTTGCAAAACAATAATACCTAAAATCCTCTTCTATACATAGTCCACTCTTCCGCGGTAATTCTGAAAATACGTGGCGTCTTTTAAGGCGCACCCCTGGTCCTCTGGTGTTGCAAGTGTGGGCGGCGGTGATCACTTCATACTACCTTCACACCTACTGTTCCATGCGAATATCATCTCGGCATCATTTAATGCGTCAATATTTATAAACTAACGATATCGATACCTTTACTTCCTTATTATTATGAACTTTAAAATACGTTCTAGATAGTTGCAAAACCTAAGAAATATAATATGATATACTACATCAAAGTTCTTTATCGTTGAATAAAATTTAGAATGAAACGAGATAACGTCATCTCTAGCTTGTAGATCCAGGCAAGGCATTCGATATAAAGCATTGGTATCTCAAATGACAATCTGAATACACTCCCATCTGTATGACGAGTACATCTAGCAGATAAAACATGCGTCAATACAATTACTTACTGTATTACTTGAATTGCTGGTCGCTTCTACTTAAACTAGGTTTAGTTTTACGTAGTAAAAGAAAAAGTCATTTTTTTTATAGCCAAACTATCATCTACGATATATGGAAACACACATACAATACACTCACATACACACAATAGTAAGCAAAAATTCTAAACTAAACATTTATCGGTCTTTAATTTTAAAATATTAAGGCGTGGAAGTACTTTAGAATACAAAGTGAGTCGTTATTAAAAAGATACGAATAATCCACAAAGTTAAGGAGAAGCTTCAAACAATCAAGATCGTCCGTAGATTTCTTCGTAGAAGCGATGTCGAGATTCCTACACGCGTCTGGTACTGAACCTGCATGGATACGAAGATGTTCTACTTATTAGGGGCTGCGCGCTATAAGTACATTATGTCAAAATTCGTGTTTTGAATTAGAATTTCGGCCTTATGTTCTCATAGTTATAGTTGAGTTAGTCGTATTGGTAGTAATTAATTAACTGAAAAAATTCTAATGGCTTTATCTTAAAACATGTAATGAACTGTTTTGCTTTTATTTATTTGAGATTGCTATACATTAGTTTGAAGGTTATTAGATATTACGGCAGTTGTATGTTTTGTTATGTTGTGTTGTTATATTTTGTTCAATCTTGAGACTTGTCGCAGGCGTGCAGCACATTACAAATTCTTTACGCAACAGTGAATACTGTGAAGTCTGCAGATAATAGATATCTTTAGCAGTAATGTGTTATGTGGGTGTAGTTTACGGACCGTGCGACTTTCTGTTCTTCACTGACATAGTTAACAAAAGACTGACTGTAATTACTATAAGCCAACTGAAAATAATAGACGCTTGGTTGAAGACAAGTTTTTAATGTCTATTACCACTAGAAATGTTTATTAGTAGCCCGGAATTCATTTACTTTGAAGATATTCTTCTTATGGTGCGTTTAGTAAAACAATATGAGAGTTCACTTTTAACGATGTAAAAAATTTTTAAAATTTTATGGAGTATAAGCTTCAAGCCCAATTGTGCACTAAGAACTAGAAAAACATTTTACAAAAATGTTAAATGAACGGTGATTAAATCAGTTTTTATAATGTTATTCATTGACAATTATTAAAGGTTACTATGACTACTATTTATTACTATCACAAAAACAAAACTAAGATATAAATCACTCTAATTGCAAAAAAAAATTATTGCATAATTACTTTAATATTTTAGTAAGTTATTTAAGCATTTTTTTATGTGCTATGTTTTAGCTTTGATACATTTTTCTTGATGGCATTCCGGAATGAATGAAGCATTGCTTATATTTTTATGAGATTTATCAAAAAGAATGAGATTTTTCAATGATTAGAGAGCTCAACAGAAATACCAAGATTGAAGCGTCGTCTCGAATGTCGAGTCTAGATCACTCAGTAGTCCTATTACCTACACCGAGACACCACGGTGACGCAACCGGTCGCCGGTACCAACAAAATGTATACAGCTCTATAGGGAGTTACTGACCTGGTGTCCGTGTGGTTGAGCAACCAATTTGTTGGCGCGACCAGCTCGTGGTCTGACGTGTCATGACTCTGGTGTCTGTGTGGTATCTAGTTTGGCAGCATACGGAACACCGTGGTCCAGGGAAATATAGCCGTTAGGAGTATAACAAGTTGTATATTGAATCAATTAGTTTACAATTGGCTGCCAGGTATTTTACTCTAGATTTTGGATGTTAAAGCTATCGCATTTCGTGCTATGCTTACCAGTTTTGGGGGGTCAAGTTTTGCCTGCCTTTCATACATAAAGTCAACATATTATTTGATAATATGTTGACTTTATATTTATCCACACAATGAAAATTTAACAAATATTTGCAGAAAAGGGTGCGCGGATTTATCATGTCCCTGCCGAGGCGATGGCGCAAGCAAACACACAGCCAATATTAAAAATGTAATAGAATAAATATTTTGGTATTTATTACATAAATACCTACTATCGGTTAAAGAATATTAAGATTGTATAATCTTATGAAGATAATTCCTAGTTTAAGCCTATTTGAAAAACGTTTATATGCCTTTTACAACAAGTGTACAAATTTATCAATTTAATAGTGGATAAAATAAATTATTCAGGAAAACAGAAACTCTTTGTTAGTATTGAAACTATAAGAATTAATGAATGAGATTACACATTAATACACGCATAAATTAAAAGAAATATTTCGTCTAAACACATAATATAATGCATTAGTACATGAATTTTATCATGATACCCTAAAACACACTTTGGTATCGGGTTTCACCATACTGGCCCAATCAAAAAACACTGCATAAGATTAATGACATGTAAATATTCAAATCAAAATCACTTTATTCATGTAGGTCACGCTAATGACACTTATAAATGTAAAAAAAAAATCTTATTGAATCTACTGCTACTTCGTAAAGGGTTGAGCCAATGAGAAGAAGTAGCACAAAACTCATTGCTACTCTTTTAAATCATGATTTACATTCAAATCATTTCAATTATAATATATGTAATGTGATGCAACAAACATACTCAAACGTCAAATAGGCAATGCCTTACACGAGTAAGTCAAAAAATAAATGTAATTGATACAAAACAAAACTTATTGTGTACAGTAGCGGCATCATCCACATACACAGTAATTTCAATATCTAAGCTGAGATCTTTAGAGTGTACATAGACTTTTCTCGATATTTTAGAGCAAACTAGAGTATAAGTACACTCATAGATATTTATTCTATATTTTAGAGCAAACTAGAATATAAGTACACTCATAGATATTTATTCTATATTTTAGAGCAAACTAGAGTATAAGTACACTCATAGATATTTATTCTATATTTTAGAGCAAACTAGAGTATAAGTACACTCATAGATATTTATTCTATATTTTAGAGCAAACTAGAGCATAAGTACACTCATAGATATTTATTCTATATTTTAGAGCAAACTAGAGCATAAGTACACTCATAGACATTTATTCTATATTTTAGAGCAAAGTATAAGTACGTTCCATAGATCTCAGCTTTAATCTACTAAAATATAAAGCTGTATTTGCTAAGTGAAATAAATAAAGCAGTTTCCTTTCAAAATTTTCTTGGTTTACGTCACAGCAGGCGCTACTTTCGTGTCTCATTACTAGACCAGTGGCGATTAACTTTTTGCCATTGGACTTGTAGTTTTGCCGGAAATCGAGATAAACCGTTTTTTACCCTAAAACACCCCCCCTTTTCCACTTCCCGACCTCAGATCGCCCGTAATTTATTTTTCCCTTAATTTTTGTTATTATCTCGTCCTTTACCAATGGGTTTTATCCTACTATTATTTTTTTGGTTTCAAAAACTATCTACCCTGGTCTATACATCGTTAACGATTGCAGCTCAGATATACAGCTGTAGTGAGATAGAGTATTCTGTAATTCATGCAAGGGTTCTACACGAAATTCCTTTTTATTTTTATAATCTAAGATTGTTAAGAGTAAATATTAGGTTTTGTTTCATAGGTCTTAATGAATAATCAATAATAATAATAAATAATAAAATAATCTACAATTAGATACGGTGTTTCACTTTATTACGTCGTTTCTAAGAACAGTTTTTCTATAAACTTCTATTATCGTTTCAACGCCTTAGGAAGTTGAAGAGAAACGAAATAAAAACTAAGATTGAACAGAAAGTTTTATAAACTTATACAGTTCCTGAATAATTTTAAAACGAACATTTCAGCTTTCAGGTAGTTTTAAATTTTATATATCCCTCTTTGCGTTATGGCAATCTGTCCTAGAACAATAAAGACTGTTTGGTTTTACTTTATTTATGACTATGTGTAGCTCATATCTCTCATGTTTTTTTTTAATGAAAATAAGGGATAAGACGAGCAGGACATTCAGCTGATGGTAATTGATACGGCACTACGATTGCGCTCGTCACCTTGAGACATAAGATGTTAGTCTCATTTGCCCTGCAATTTCACTAGCTACGGCGCCCTTCAGACCGAAACACAATAATGCTTACACATATGCTTCACGGCAGAAATAGGCGCCGTTTTGGTACCCATAATCTAGCCAGCTTCCTGTGCAAAGGAGCCTCCCACTGGTGTAATGTGACAATGTGACTCTTACACTGAGATTGGGGTTTTCACTTCTCTTCAGCCTCATGTGCTGTTGTCCTTCTACTCAAGTCATTTCAGATATCTTACGCTATGCTGACTGATTTATTTCTTTATATATATTCCGGGGTGGTTAGTAGAAAAGTGTCGGAGCGCGAATGCGATATGAAGGTGCGTGTGGCAACTTACGAACTAGAAATTTACAATGCTCCTGTGGAATAATTAGTGGAAGTAAAAAAAAGCCAGTAAATATGTCAGGACTGTAGTTAATAGTGATCCATGAGTGATCCGTAAGCCCTGCCCACCTGGGAGACATATCCTTGGGATGTGCAAATTCTTTCATCTTTTTTCAAAACTACAGAGCTGTATGGCGGTAAATCACACAAGCAAAATAGAGCTAATACTTGAAGCCGGCCCACATTCTAGCGCTCTACAAAGCGTAGGTCCGGCCCCATATAGAGTCTCGAGTATTGCTGTCATCTCTGGATCACGCAGATCAGCTCGAATTGTCAGGGACCCAGTGATCTATGAAGGGCTGGATCACTTGGCGTTGCGTAGAGTTGTCGCTTCATTGTGTGTATTTTACCGCATTTATCATGGGGAGTGTTCCGAAGAGCTGTTTCGCCTGGTTCCTGCCAGCGAATTGCACCTACGTACGACACGCCTTAAGTTAGGATATGGATGTGTGGCGGTCCTCTACAGTGCGGTTTTCAAGGAGCTTTCTTCCACGTACTACAAAGCTGTGGAGTGAGTTTCCTTGTGTGTTGTTACGGGACGATATGACATGGGTACCTTCAAAAAAAAAGCGCGTACACCTTCCTCAAAGGCTGGTAACGCTGCTGTGATTTCTGTGATTGATATGTAAATACAGTGAATGGAGATTTAGTCTGAAATAAATAATGTCTGCCTGACTGACATAGCGCTGAGATATAATTTCTAATGAGGAAACCGATTATTATTAAAATCTGACTTAACTGATGTAAAACGATGATACCCCCTTATTTCCGACTCCAGTAAAGAGGAGAGACACATGAGTCTAGATAAGTCTAGATAAAACTTAAATTGTACACATTAGTAAACCATTGGGGTAGTAGTAGCTAGAGGTAGAACCTCGCGACATTTCAAAAAAAGCAGATTTCTCGAAAAGTTAATAGATTTTTTAAAATTAGTTTCACACTTACAAGTTAATATGAGTGCACTTATATCAAATAAAATAATCGGTAAGGTAAATGAAATGTATTTAAATAAGAATAAATTATATTTAAACTAGTAAATAATAACATTAAAAATAATATTTTCTGGACGTGTGTGTGTTGGTGTGATATGGCAGGGAAATTGGTCGAGAAAATAAGCGTAGCGGAATAATTAAATTAAAATATTATTTAACTATCACTAAAGAAACACACTGCAAACTTTCTCAATTAATTATATTTATTAAGTTCTATTTACTGTCGGTTAATTATTATTTCTAAAAAACTTTATTTTTATAACCGACATCGATTACTCTCTTTACTTATTGAGCATCTTCACAATTATAAATGTTTTTATCAGAATCAAATTGTATTTTGTATATCTATTTATAGATTTTATTATAGTATTTATTTCGTAACCGTAGAATATTGTGGAAATGAGATGTGGATATGAGGCGTACACTTTTGGATTTTCCAAACTTTTTCATTTTTAAAATGTTCATGGTATAAGTGTTTATGTAGTGATTGGTATGATATACATGAATTTTTCATCATAACCATTTTATTAATTATCCAAACATGATGCTGTATTAAATATAAAAGAATAGATAAAAGCAAATTTCACACAGAGTATACGAACTAAAGTTGCGGCTTGCGGTCGACTGTTGTTGGAGTATTTCATTATATTTTAATACAATAGTGGTTTTATTGTGAACTTTCAGCCATAAACTAGAACAGTTTTATGTTAAACAAGCAGCTTGGCGTCACTTTACCCGTTTGTACACATCGCTTGCAAATATTCTGAGAATTAAATTGTTCTGCGCGGAATCTTAATTCATTTTCGACTCATAACGACGATGTGAAGATACTACCGACTGCTCCCCGACGGTACAATTCAGATACAGAACTGTTCGCAGAGCTTTGTTTTCCTCAGACGTTATGAAGTCGAGCAGGCCGGATGGCATTCCTCCCAATGTGCTCAGAACGTCTGGCCTTGAGTTGCCCGGTGCTAGTAACCATAATGACAACAAAATAAAATAATTTGTTCTATCACCGCTGTTGAACAACACTTAATGCCTCTCTTAGTTATGGCATACTGAATCTCAAGCAATTGTTAACTTTGCGGTCATCGTGAATACAAAACCAAATTGACTATGAAGAATCTGGGTCACCAGTAGAGCAGGGCATGCTTCAAGTCTGCCTCAAATCCATGCGCTGTTCTGGTATACCCCGGTATCGACTCGTCACTGACCGGGTGAAAAGCAGAGCTGCTCGAATTATCGGGGATCCAGTATTCTGTGAACTGATCACTTGGCGTTGCGTCATCATTGCAGGACATCGTATGTCTTCTATAGTATTTATCACGGAGAGTATAGTGAAGAGTTATTCTATCCTGCCGCCCACCAAATGATCCTCAACATCTGGATATGGCGCTCCTCTACAGTGCGGTTTTGAGGGAACTTTCTTCAACGTACAATGTGGAATGAGCTTCCTTGCGCGGTGTTTCCAGGACGATACGACATAGAGTCATTATTATAAGCGGCTACACTCTTCTAAGCTGCGTTGCAGCAGAGTGTGGGCGGCGGTGATCACTTAAAATTAAGTCAATCGTTTCTCTTCCTCTTCCATAAGAAATAAGCCAAATTACTCCAGTTTTGACATAAGCCGGGACGAACGGGAATGAAATCTATTTCATCGGACTAAATTTGTGTTTTTCTGCTTAAATTTCTATAACAGCTCTGAAAAGCAAAAAATTTTAAGATTAAAATAATATTCCGTACTAGTTATAATAGTTATTTACAAGCACAAAGCCACCTTCTAATTCCAATTGTAAATATGTTATGCTATCCAGGAAGACGAAAAAATTTAAGTAGAATGGGCTAAGCTTTTCCGAAGTGGTTGTGAATCATTCATTCATGGATGTGATTCCTTTTACCTTATAGAACAAAGTCATTTTGATTGATTGATTAATAAACTCTTCAGTATAATATTTGTATGGATTTGTGAACCATTGAGATTATTAAACACAGTAGCGTGAGTAAAGTTGGATGTTATTGTAAATAATATAAGGAGCAGAAGAAATACCTATATCAAGTGAACGTATGGCTTCACTTTCTGGTATACCAGTCTGTTGGTGGCTGACTCAAACAGATCTGGCGTCTGTGCATTCATTATAATATAATATATTAGACGCGGAATAATTGAAATAGCACCTCTATTAATAATATATATTTGAATTCACAACATGAATATAACATTATGTATTCATACCTCATTACATTTACAGAATACTACATTTTCAGCTTTATGTGAACAGATTTACGAAATGTAAGTAATCTCTAGATTTATATCTCTTGTTTTATTCAATGTTGTCAATGTTGTGAAATGTATAAATAAATAAAATAAAATAGCCTTTATTATTACTAGTGACTTAATTTTTTTTTTCTTATAAATAAAACTTAAATTATCTTAACTAGTAATTTGTCTCTCGACAAAGGCCTCCTCTAAAGACTTCCACCGGATTCGGTCTCTGGCTACTCTCATCCAGTCCGGTCCTGCTATTCTTTTAAAATCGTCCTCCCACCTTCTAATCTGTCTACCTTTCCTTCGTTTCCCGTCTCTTGGATACCATTCTGTAACGGTTTTTGTCCATTTCTGTTTCTTTTCCCTCAGATTGTGTCCAGTCCATTTCCACTTTTGCTTTTGACAGAGCTTGTATGCGTTTTTGAATTTTGTCTGACTCTTTATGTTTTCTAACGTAACTTTGTCTCGTCTCCGAACTCCAATTACGCTTCTTTCTATGGAGTTTTGGCACACTTTTACTTTTTCCGAGAGATGGTCTGTTAGAGCCCGAGTTTGACATCCATATGTTAGACATGGGAGTATACACGTGTTATAGACTTTTCTTTTTATTCCTATAGATATTTCGGGGTTTTTCATGATTTCACTCAAAGACCAGTATCTTTTCCGTTTCAGTATGTATTACAAATGCGTCTGTCTATTTCTTGCTTCATGTTATTTGAAGGGGTTATTAACTGTTCTAAACAGATATATTCTACTAATAATCTTCCTAATAGATATATTCTACTATCGAACCAGTTGTGCCGGATGAGTTGGTCAAGATTTTCGTTTTGGACGCATTTATTTGCAAGCCGGTTTTAGCACTTTCATTTGCAAGTTGTTGCAACATTTGCTCTAGGTAGTTTTAACTCTCCGAAAATAGAATGATGTCATCTGCGAATCGTAAATGGTTCAATTTTTCGCCGTTTAGGCCAAAACATTCCCACTCTAGGTTCCTGAAAATCATCTCTAGGACTGCTGTGAAGAGCTTAGGAGAAATAGGATCGCCTTGACGGACACCCCTCTCGATGCGGAACTCTTCTCCGGCTGTCTTCAGTTTGACCTGTGCATTACTGTTCAGGTATACATTTTGGAGAAGACGAATGTACTTGTTGTTTACTCCTTGTTTTCGCAGTGCATCCCAAATGTAATCATGTTCCAGAGAATCAAATGCTTTATTGAAGTCGATAAATCCTATGAAATATATTTTGTTGTACTCATTATATTTTTGTGAAATGTATATTATTATTTAAATGTACAATATAAATGTAGGTACGTACAATCAACTGGAATGAATATTAACACAGGCGATCTCTTACAATAGTAACCAACTGAGTAACCTTAATAAATAAATAAACTTGACTAGTGTATGCAATGACGTTCTATACATATGGACATATCATACGCAGTCTGACAGTGGAACAGCAAAAGTGTGCTTAAAGATAATGTAAGCACACTTTTCTCCTTAGTCGTGTGTCAACTGTGAGTCAATCAACAAGCCTATGTGTGCTATAAAAAGTCCCTAAATAATGCATTAACGACTCAAAAAAAGATGATGTGACTTATCATCGGTACGGTTATTTTATTTATGTAAGATTGATATGCAAAAAGCGGAAATAATTCAATAAAATGAATATTTTTTTATTAAATATGGTACAATATTATTGACAACTCCCCAGACAAGATCCGCTTGTCAGAATGGAACTGATGAAAGAACACAGTCAGAAATGAAAACAATAGAGTCGCTCTTTTTAACCGTCTTCAAAAAGGAGGAGTTTCTCAATTCATCGGTATGTTTTTTTATGTTTGTTGTTTCATTTAGGTTTGTTACCTCAGAACTTTCGACTGGGTGAACCAATTTTAATGATTCTTTTTTATTTGAAAGCTGGTGCTTCCCGTGTGCCTCATAGCAATTTGGTCCAGATCTGACAATGGCAACTATGACAAAACCATTAAAGTCTTAAATTTGCTATAAGTATGTGCGCAACAAATATAATATGATGATGATCAATGGAACTCCTTAACGACTTACAGTAAGGGCTTGATCTGTGGCAGAATTTCTAAATGTCTGTAATAAAATTGCAATGCGTTTACGTTCATTGCTGCATTGCAAAATTTAGTATAGCTACACAAATTTAGACAAATGATTACTTAGTGTACCAGTAAATTCACTAAAAATATAAAAATAAAAATAATTAACAAAAAAAAAATAACCGACTTCAAAAAAACTATTCCAATACAATAGATATAATATGCACTAAAAAGTATAAAAATAATTACGTATTTTTATACAATCTAATTAATAAATCTAATTCTAGTGACGATTATTGTTATTTTTGGAGTCGGTTGTTTTTTTGTCCAACAATGAAATGCAATATTGTACTTTGTGTTATGTGAAGGGCTTACAATACGTGAACAACATTATTAATAAGTATTTACACGTTATCAAGGAAGTAGCGTTACCTAGTGATAATTGATACTTATTTACATCGCAAATATGTATAAGCTAATATTTTTTAAGCTTTCCTGTACACGAGATAATTAAACAGAATTGGCGCCAGTTGGGAGCAAGAGAGAGATGTGAAGAAATTTACAAAACAAATATATTTATATTTCACATATTTTGATTTAAGTTTTTTGGATTTAACCACATTTGAAAATTGGCAAAAGCTGTCATACACATATATTATGTTGACGTCCGCTTACACTACATATACGAAAAAGATACCCTGGAAAAATATCCTAGTCTAAAAAACAAATTCTATTTAATTCCAGGAACTTAAATTTAAATAACCATTGTAACTATTTTTTTATGTAATTAAAAATATTATATTTGTGTATTAGGAGAGATTAATGAGAGAATCATTAAATGTTAATCCAAATCCTTTTAGAACGTAAAGAAGTAACAAATATAAACACAAGCAAATAAATAAACATACAAACTTTCCTATTTATAATATGAGTGTGATTTTTGAAAACCTAAAAAATCTCTAACTGAACAGACCTTGATCGGAAAATAGGGACAAACTGATGAACATCAAACTTGTAGCAACCCACTTTTTCTTCTGGGTTTAAAAAAATACCTAATTACTACTCCACTGCTGTCACTGTCCAAATCGGGTTCTAAATTCAAAATACGCAGCTGAAACTGAAATAATGTTTACAATGCTGCCTATTGCCACCAATAAAATTTAAAAAAACTGGAGTAAATGCAGAAATATATAGACATAGCAGTCGAAGGTTATTATGATGTCTTTTGTGGCGTGTGCCATATTTCGGCTTTGATTTTGTATGAGGTGCATTGTCCATATGTATAACGTCATTGAGTGTATGTTATGAAAGTCATTGTTATCACAACTAATATTCTGTCTGTTACTACCGTTACACTAAGCCGGATTTTTTTATTAAATATCGTACAGAGATACACTAGATCTTGGGAAAGAACAAATGTTATATTTTTTTGGAAAAAAAAGGGCATACACGAATTCAAATAACGGAATTCGTCGTATTAGAAGCTATAAGTAATGAAAACTAATCTATTTAAGCACATAATAAGAAGTAAATAAACATTTCTTCCAATTTTTTTGAATTTTTGATCTACATGGGGATGAAATAGGAGATAAAAGTTCACAAGGAAGTCCAAATAAAATGTCTGACTATGTTTACCATAGGTTTATTCATCGGAAACATGTTTTTATATTTAAAATGCTGTCTCAATGTATACACGACGCCCGAGCGCGGTAGTCTCTATACACAATAAAACATGCGTGTCATAGTGGGGGAAATATGCTTAAGTGTGGCTACAGTCCGTATAGTACAGGGTGACTGACCTCTACTCGATATATGTTGATAGGTTTGCTGCTACGTAAAAAAGGTTACCTGGCTAGATCTGTTACAGATACCGACAAAATACCATTTAATAAAATCATTAGAACGTTTCCAAAACACAATAAGCTATTTACAAGAATTGCTCGTTGAATAGTATAAGATTAGATAAGACGTTACAAACCTATGAAAGGGGTTTTTTATTATATATAAAATTCTCGTGTCACAATGTTCGTTCCCGTACTCCTCCGAAATGGCTTGACGGATTCTCATGAAATTTTGTGAGCATATTGAGTAGGTCTGAGAATCGGCCAACATCTATTTTTCATACCCCTAAATGTTAAGTGTGACACGAATTTTTTTTTTTAAATTTTTTTGACATTTGTTTGATTATGAGTCAGCATTAAAAAATACATACAACTTAAAATTTTCACTCATCTACGATCAACAGTTACTTTTGTTTCGCGATTTTAATATCGGCAATACAACGTTTGCTGGGTCAGCTAGTTACATATAAAATAAGAAATATTTTTGTTTTTAGTTTGAATTTTAATGACACTTCCGTCGTTGAATAACATCGTACTGGATCGATACACAGATTAAATGCTTCTAAAGATTACGCCAATGAAAACTCTTCGTTTCAATTATCAGTATCATTTAGAAGTTAAAATCTCATTCATAAGCATTTTTTGTTTGGACTGAATTCAAGAAATGAAATCTCTATCAAGGGGTCGAACATAAATAGTCCAAACTGTAGGAACGAAAAAAGTCACACTCAAACCTTTTCAGCTTAAAAACGATAAATTCTCGCGGAAAAATACTAACAGTTGTTGTGAGGTGAAGTATCCGTAGCTTACTTTTCGGTTTTGCTCGTAACTTTGCTGCTTGTCAAAGCAATTTGGTATTTTGTTGTAAAATGTTCCGCACTTTAAAATGATATTTCATTAGCACTTGTTTATTTAATATTTTCTATGGGTATAAAATTAAAGTTAAAAACGATACCTAGCGATAAATTATAAGGGTTAAAGTATGAAATTGCCGTTTTATTGTAATAGTACCTATTATTCGAATTGACATAGAACTTTTATGGTTTGAGATTTTTGAGTGAATTTTTTTCACATGATACAAATTTTGTAGTTCTTCTATAAAAATGTGCAATATTCTATCATCGACTTTCAGTTGTTTTTTTTAATCAGCTTAGACAAGAAAGACGGAGACTTCGAATATTCGAATGATTTTTAAACTAATGCGGCAAAAAATAGCTCGCAATATATAAATGTTGCGTTTGGGGAGGGGACTGCTAATGAACGCACCTCGCGATTTTGTTTAAGCCCTTTCGTGATCGAATCGTTGGTTTGAAGATCGAACCACGTGGAAGACCGCCCAAACAGGTGAAAAAAATGAATTGAAAGTGACTGTGGAAGTCGATCCGAGCCGAACTATCCAGGAATTAGCGGCATGGTTTAACGTTACTGTATGCGCTGTATCTAGGTAAAAATTAGTCGAATTAGGAAGCCGGTGTAAGGAATAAAGAGAGGAGGACTTACCAGAGCAGCAGCGATTCTTCCCGCACGTGCCGGGTCGCGAATTTCCCTCTTTAGTTTGTAGGCGTTTTCTTTGAGTGGCCACTCTTTCTTCCCGAATTCAATAATAATAAAACTAGGTATGACAAGACACTTGATCAGGAGATTATACGTAAGGAGACGAATTAATGAGTTATCACGGCGTTGACAAGTTCAATACTAATAACTCCTCGTGGAACGCAACGATCAGCTGCGCTCGCGCTACTCCGTAAGTGAGAGGGAGCGGGTGCAGGTAGGAAAGAGAAGGAATTAGTGCAACTCTTTGTGCACCCACAATATTTAATTTTTTAATTAATTAATGCGGTGATTGTGTCACTATTTATAAAAACCCTTTAGGCATATTTTGCCTAAGCATGCCCCCCAGTTTGATGGAACCCAGGTCTTTTAACCGAACTAATTAAGTTAAA
This sequence comes from Leptidea sinapis, assembly GCF_905404315.1. Lineage (NCBI taxonomy): Eukaryota > Metazoa > Arthropoda > Insecta > Lepidoptera > Pieridae > Leptidea > Leptidea sinapis. The sequence continues at coordinate 11,367,719 of NC_066294.1, forward strand.
AAGTAATTAAAGTTAATTATACAACAATGATACTTATAACTACTTACTTATTTAATGTAATAATTTAATTTTTATATTTTTATTGTAAGCTACTATTATTTTATGTTAATACTAAGTGGACTGTATGTAATTATTGAGATGGAAGTGGATATAATTTGACTACCGCTCGGCGATATACACCGGACTTAGTACGTACATCGACAACCCTCACAATCCCGTCTTTACCAGGAAATACCTTTTCAATTATATACAGAGGCCAATCTTAATGTGGACTATTATCTGAGTACAACAATACAATTGTACCTACTTTAATTTGTGACGTATTATTCAACCATACGCTTCCTGTTGATAATACTCAAATCTCTAGAAATCGATTCAGAAGGAAACGATTTTAAGGGCGTCAAAGTTAGAAAATGAGCCGGGGTTAATGCCAACGGCTCAAAAGGGTCTGAACTAAGGACAGACAAAGGCCTGGTATTCAGCACCACCTCAATCTGCGTTAAAAGGGTATTCATTTCTTCTATAGTAAGTAGCTGAAGACCAACTACCTTTTGCAAATGCATTTTTACACTCCGAATATTACCTACCTATATTCCACCAAACTGTGAAGATGCACCTTGGATTAAGTTTCCACTCAATCGCATTGCCTGAAAGCTCTGATGATAGCTTATTATTATATTCTTGTGATGACGTTAATTTATATATTTCGTCCAAGTATGACTTAGCGCCAATAAAATTTGTACCGCAATCACTATAAACGAATTTAATGGGACCACGTCGTGATATAAAACGTTTAAAAGAGTTCATAAATGATTCCCTACTTAAATCGCCCGACAAGTCTATATGCACAGCTTTAGTGACGAGGCACACAACAAGGCAAATGTAGGCCTTTTGACTACGAACAACATAAGGAATAACGCGTAAGGGACCCGCATAGTCGACTCCGGTGTGAAAGAATGCCTTAGCTTCCTGTACTCTGTCTGCAGGCAAATCTGCCACTGCAGGAAATTCATTTTTAGGTTAATACCATTATGCACAAACGCTTTCAATTTTTGAAAGGCAGGGACAATGTTTTATTACACAGTATTTTACTGAATTCATCATTAAAGTAATAACGTTGCTATTCTTTTATGATTGTTAATTCCAAGTAATCTAAATGGGTAATTTGAAAGGTTTTAGGTAATTTCTTCAAAAACCGTAATATATATTATAAACTACAATTTTAATTAATTTATTCCAAGATGAAACTCTTAATGTAAGTGAAAGTAAGAGAGGAAGCTCGACCTTATCTACTGTAACTAAAACGGTAGGTTTCCTTTCTGGGACGTCATCGTCAGTAGTCTGATTATATTCGCTAATCGGCTACTGAGACATGGGCAGACCGGCAAAGGGCGGACCATGGTACCACAGTGGATGACCAACTAATTGTGCTGGAGTGAGGCCACGCGTCAAACAGTGGGTGGAATTTTCTTTACCTGATATAAAATAGAAGTTACTAGGCAACAACAGGTTTTGAATTTTAGCAACCCTATTCGCCACAAACGTATGCCAACGAGATGCTGGTGCATTCATCCATGCTAAAGCTACCGTGCTATCCGTGTAAACATAAATATTATTAATTTTTATACCCTGCGAATATGTCTCAACAACTGAACGCATTAATTTATTTATTCAAGCCTTAAAACTACTTCTATCTATAAAAACTATTATTCTAATATAAACTATAGTTTATACTTCATCCCACTGCTGGGCGAAGGCCTCCCCCTTTTTCTTCCACAATATTTTGTTAGCTGTTGATCGGGTCCAGAGTACTCCTTTAAAGGCAATTAATTCGTCGATCCACCACGTGTTAGGTCTGCCTCTTTTACGTTTTGCGTCTCTCGGATACCATGATGTGACCAGACTACTCCTATATGTCCTATATGTCCTGCCCAGTTCCATTTCATTCTTTTCGTTACTCTTGCAACATCTTGTAGTTTACTTTTTTGTCTTATGTTTTTATTTGGTATCTTATCTATTAACCTTATGTTTAAAAAATTCTTTCCACGTTTCGCTGTGCTGTTTTGACTTTCCTAAGCTGACTCCTATTCAATGCCCACGTCTGACAACCATACGTTAGGGACGGGATTATACAGCCATTGAAAGTCCTCGTTTTTAAGCTTACAGGTATATCTCTGTTTTTAAAAATGAACTTTAGACTCCAATAGTTATTCCAGCTTTGTTGTATTCTTTTTTCAATTTCTGTATCTTGCTAATTATTGAAAGATATTGTTTGGCCTAGATATGTGTAACTGCCTACAACTTCTAGTTTGCAATTATTTATAGTAATACATATTGGTACTTCAGTACTTTCCATTAACTTGGTCTTATTCATGTTCATCAACAGTCCTGCTTTTTTGCTTTCGTGTTTGGAATAAGAGTGTCGGAATAAAAGCGTTAGCACCGGCGTCAACTCAGGGGCACACGTTCTAAGCACGATTGGAGAAATGCCATCCGGCCCGCTCGACTTCCTGACGTCCAACAAAAACAGAGCTCGCCTAAAAGTTATCTGTCTGAACTGTACTTCAGGCATAGAGCTCTGACACCGCGGGATGGTCGGCGCTGTTTTTCCGTTGTCGTCAAGAGTCGAGTTGGAGGCGAAAAGAGCGCACAGGAGATCGGCTTTCTCTTTGCCGTATGGGCCCGGGTGTTATTCCTCATGTGCAACAGCGGCATGGACGGCTGGTTGAAGTTACCGAGAGCAGCTTTCGACAACGTCCAGAACTTGCGTGTTCCGGCCGGGTAACTGGAAAGCTGCTCGCCGATTTTGACGACGTGCTTTGACTTCGCACGGGCGATTTGCCGCTTAAATAATCTGGAGGCACGGTTATATTTCCTCTTAAGAACTTTGTAGTTCGGATCCTTTGTGCCCAGCGCCACAACCCAAGTTCGATACGCCTATTTTTTGCAGTCAGATGCTGCTTTAACTGACGCATCGAACCAGGGCTGTGATCTGGGAGCCGCGTTGGCGACTTAACCAATTGGGACAGACCATACGCCAATGCCAAATTATGCACAGATCGCCCTGCGTAGTCTGTGGTACGTGAGCCATTCGGCATTGTGCCCATTGAAATCACCCAAGACTATGATTTCTGCGGAGGGGATCTGTGCAAGCACGTCGTCAATTGCCGTTTGAACGTCCCTATCCTCAAAATTGCCGAGACGGCGAAAGCAGATATCCTCCCTAACGTACACACATACCCCGACATGAGGCATAAAATTGTGCTCAATTTTGTACCCGGGGTACGATTAATATAACGTATCGCTAGGTCGAGATATCTGCGTCTCCGTAAGGAAACACAAGGCCGGCTGCGTCGTCTCAAGGTGGTGGTGGACGGCGTTTAAGTTGGAGTGAATTCGCCTGATGGTACAAAAGTCCACATTAAGCGTGGAGCGGGGTGCCGTGGTGTTACTGCCTCGTTTGTCCTTGGTATAGTATATCCTTCAATAGGATTCGTTAAGTCACCTTCTCCGTACACATATTTAGTGGGGGAGGGCAATAGTTGTAAATTTAATTTCTTACAACAATTAAGCGTAATTACCCTTTGCGACGCGCTGTCTAACATTAATAACATTAACATTAGTGGCTAAGCTAGCATTTGATAACCGTTCACTCAGTATTTTCGAGTGAGGTTCGGGACGATTTAATTCACACGTAAAATTAAGAAGTGAATGATGACTCCGTGAACATTGGGTACACGTCGATTTAGAAGTACAATGACGGACTGTGTGGTCTTTACTGAGATAATTGACATAGCCTTTATTTAATTTAATAAAATCAAAATGCACTGTGGGCGATAATGCAATAAATTTCTTACAAAACCGCAACTGAAAATGTTCTGTATTACCACAGCAATAGCATTTGCTTTGATCTTTAATAACAAAAGTCTTACTAATTTTATTACAATTATTACTACTGGGACGAGAAGTTGAAACGGACGTACTATTCTTTGCCGAATTGTTATGTTTGCTGAATCTAGATCACCACAGTTCAATCGCAAAGGCATAAATAACCTTAGTATTAAATGGCAGCAATGTATTGATAATAATAGTTATATTTTATTTATAATTATTATTTTAATTTAATAAATATATTAAAAAAAAGATATTTAAAAAATATATTAAATTAAAACAAAAACTATTTTCAATTTTTCAGTACAAATCAGCAATTTCATACTTTAAACCCTAAAAGTCCAAAATTTTTAATTTTATTTTTGTTTCACATACTATATTTCATTAATTAAAAAAATAACAAAATACATTGGCACAACTAATACTTAGTATAGTTTAATTATTTCAAACAAAGGGTAGTTTTGCAATTTTTTATTTGCTGCAGAAACAATAAGTTTTTTATACTATAACTATGTGCCCTGTCAATCTGTTAAAATCTCTGGTCGCCTCGATGAAGTATGCTAAAAATAGACTCGCTATATACACGAGATTTCAGACTTTTATCAAAGAGACGTCACAGAATTATCCACAATGACGAAAATATCATTTTTTTTTTTCACAGATAACTTTCAAGTTTTTTAAAAAACCTATGTATTTTTGATAATTGGTTGATGTTTTCGTTTAGTAGTTAAACATTAGAACTTTAGATGGCAATTCTGTCGCATAACATCGTGTGCAGTAAACGCAGTTTTAAATCTAAGATAGCCACCGCGAAAAATAATGATTTCAACATTATGGATATCGTATCCGAGGTTCTCGAGTGTGCAGAGAAAGAATTTGAGATCATTTTTGAAATCCAAAATGGCCGGCGCGCAAAATTACAATTACAACAATATGGATATCGAATCCGAGGTTCTCGAGGGTGCAGAGAATGAATTTGGGATCATTTTTTAAATACAAGATGACCGCCGCGCAAAATTAAAATTCTAAGGTATGGTTGCAACTCTCAGCTTATTTAGGGAATGAAGAAATAATTTAGCATGTGGGATATTGTTAGACAGGCCTTTTATAATAAAATTGAAGTTTATGAATATTTTCTAATTTTGACGCTGTAAATGACATGACTCCCATAAAGAAAAGTTTTGTTCTGTTTAATTAATAACGTATATGCTCATAAATTGTGTGCATAAGTCTGACATTATTAGATATATCTATTAATAATACATAATGGGATCGAACTTTATTTTGTATTGTTGCCAATATTTCTAAAACTGCAATTATTTTAATATTTATGTACCTAATTTCTGAACAGTAGTACCAAATTTCATCTTTTAAGAGTAAATAAGTTAATGGAACCTTTAATAAAACAAAAAATATTTAACAATAGTAGTTACTCAATGGGTCACCAAGGGGCAGCTGAAAATCAGCGCTGTGTAGGTATTATACCAACGTAGCATGACGCTGAGTCAGCTCCTTTTAATAACAATAACTGCTACACAGTAGTTTTAAATTAAGATAATTCCTATAATATTATGCATATACTTGTTTTTTTTGTTATTTGTATTATTTTTATGTTATTAGTTCTTATTTTTTTTTACCTCTGTAAGTTCTTTTTTACTTTTATTGTTCTGTGTGGTTTGTGTTTGCTATTAATAAAGTTTTCATTCATTCATTCAAAACTTTGTAGATTTCATAGACGCCATAATGAATTTCTATTTTGACCCGATATTCGTTATTGTTGACCCCGAAAACCATGAAAATGACACCCATGAAGAGAAGTTGGTAAATTTCATAGGTGCCATCTTGGTGTAGATGTTGTAGACTACTTAGGTATTGATGATATGAACCCAAGAAAATTAAATATAATGTCTAAGGCTGCGATTGCTACTCATATCGAAAGAAAATGTAAGAATAAAAATAAAATTGTGGTAGGTTGGAATCTGAACGTTGGCGAGGCCTACAGCGAGGCTAAGCGTTGTTTTCATCTATGCGTCTATTTTTGGCAAGCCCTTCGTAGGTCAATATTATGATTCTATGATGTGATTGATATATGGTAAATTAAAATATATGGTGTATTAAACCACCAGAAGTTTAACTTCTACGCCTAGCCTGCCTGAGTGTGTGTCGATGACGTTAGTCATAGACAGAGAGGGCTGAGCAAGTCGTTACTAGTTACCTCACAAATTAGATAATAAAATCACTATTAATGTCGCGTCGTTAACATGTGGTGCATAGCTATAGTAGTATAATATGAGACGAAAAATTCACACTGTTTGCATGTTAGAAAATAATCAAAAATGCATTAGTCTCAATTTTGAACAGGCTATTAATAACAATTTTTTAATAATATTCCATTCTTTATACCTCAGTAAATTTTATGATTTAGTTCCAAAGTTATACTGGCGATGCATTTTTTGACAATGAAGAGTCGTTCGAAATGAGAGTTGGAATAATCTTGAATGAAATATGAGATGTCAAGCATTGGATATTTATGGGTAGCTCTGTGGTTTTCACCTGGAGGTAGAGGGATTTGCATATTTAACACATATTATCATTTCCTGCTCCGAGATTAAGATCTTTTAGTCATGACACTGATTATAACAATTCATTGGTTATGTTTTGATAAACGTTATACAACACGTGGATCTATAAAAACATAAATATCTACCTTAGTTATCTACCCGTGGGGCTTATGGATGAGATAATTTTGGTGTTATTACGTAAGTAACATGACGCATCTTAAGATCTTAAACTGAAGAGCGCAGTACGATATACTCGGAGTACAAACATTATTGCTTTCCGAAATGAAATGAAATTTATTTATTGCGTCGAATACAGTATACATTATATGTCTTAAATTTATTTTGGTGTCTTCTATTCGGCTAATTTAAATTAGAATGCCAAAAAAAATTTAAAAATCTTTAACAGTGTAAATTTTTTGTCCATTTACAATTTAAACAGGAGTAAATCGTTTCTGTGATAAGTTTTTTATTTTTAGAGGTGAATAATTTTACAAATTGCGTAGCTACTATTTAGGTATAATGTTGTTCTGGGACAGTGGCCATAAACCAGTCTATCCGGAAATCTGGTGGAACGAGGATTCAATTCAATGACCCTTTTAAATTGTGATTGTGGGATCAGTGATTTACGAAATCGAAAGCTTTGTATGTCCAAAGATATGTGTCAAGATATAGAACAGTTGCCTTTTTTTTGCAATCAAGGTTCTTAGTTACTGACTTCAATAGGTTAAAAATGGCAAGGGCAATAATATTAAAGTTTTAACAATAATTCATTAGTCGTACATACATTTCTCGAAAACTTTAGAGACAAATGAGATTAAGAAGTGGTATTGTGCGTGACTGTTTCAATACATCGGGGTGACCGGATGACCAGATAAGTCAAAACACTTTTCAAAGCAATTTCGGGCTTCCTTAAGATCTTTGTAAAAATTTCATCCAGCCGAAAAGCATTGGTATTATTTAGTGAATTTACTATTTTGCAATTTCTAGCTTACTGACTGACATAACAAAAAAAAGTTAAGCACTGAGTCTACAGCCCTAGCAGCATCAGCTGGTGAACTTTTGGAATAAGGTTTAATTGGTAAATTACAAAAATTAAAATTAAATTCAGTTACCATGATTGATGGATCAGAAGTCTCAAATTGAAGTTTTCAAGACTGAAACATCAATTACAGAAGGTGCATAAGTGCCTTCTTCTTTTAAAATAGACGAAGAAGTTCTAGCTACACATTTACTTGATTTGAGAAGATTGTAGTCGGATTAGATATAAATCGGATAATAAACAAACAAAATTTTAAAAATACTTTGTGTTTTATATGGTAGATAAAACAAAGTCATACTACATTGTTGCAGACCCAGCAACTGACATAACTTGTATACGAGAAGGGGCCAGAATGTTCAAGCAAGTTGCGTCCCACACCAGTGCCCTTCCCCGTGCCCAAGACTACTGCTGCTTCGACTGGCGAAGACATCAAACGTTGCAAATATGTTGGTCTCAGTATTACATCTTTGTGCCGTTTGGTGTTGAAACATCGGCCCGTGGGGTCCAGATGGCGCGGAGAATATACAAAGTACTATCTAGCTACTAAACAGGGCTACTGGAAACCCAAGCGCTGGCACCTATTACTGTCAACGGACCAATATGCTATCCAACGTGGAAATGCTGCCAGTATTCTTAGTACACTTCCCCGTAAAGATAAATCATAGAGATTAAATGAATAATAATTAAAAAGATATAGTTATAGAATTTGTTTTGTTTGAATGAATCTTTTATTTATAATAACATTGTTCCCAATTCCTTCGCATAGGTATAGAAGAAGCCTTTAAAACTTCAACTTAAATTCAACATAATATTCTCTAATTATGGGGAACATGAGACTTAAACTTTCTGAACGTATGTGCCAACTCAGGTTGCAAAGTTTCAACATAACTTGCGTAAGGTATTCAAACAGAACACGGATTGCGACTTGTAAGCTTGCTGAAACTGAAGTAACTTTAGTGGGCTTACGGTTATTGCATTAGTGGCTTGTGTTGCAGTGTTAAATTTCGGGTGAATACAGTACGATCGTACAATGATCTAAATACCTATTATCCCAGTGGTTTGCTTTTTTTTACATACAAGAGGGGGCAAATTGGCAGGCAAGAGGCTCACGGGATGGGGAGAGGTGAGGCAACCACCCATGGATATCCACAACAGATGTATCAAGAAATGCGTAGCCGACCTTTAATTGATATTATTGTAATTGATTCCACAGAGTGGCTGTGCGAGGCAAGATATATCTAGCAAAACTCGCAGTTGTGGAATGCCAAACGTCAACGTGATGCGGTGCGCACGTAATATCCGGTGGTGGAATTCGGCCGCTGGAATCAACCCGAACAGCTCCTTCGAGCACTCTCCGTGATAAATGCGGTAGAAGATGCAGAGAGAACACACTTCTCTACGCAGTGCCAAAGAATCAAGCCGATTGGAGATGACTCGGTCGTCGATGATTCGAGCCGCTCTTCGTTGCATGCGATCAAATGGAAGAAGCTGGTACTGCGAAGAACCCGCCCAGAGGGGAGTACTCCATGTGAGGCCGAATTTGCGCCTTATAAAGTTGCAGGCGGTGGCTTTTAGTGAAGTACTGTCTCGCCCTACTGAGTACACCAAGCTTTTTTGAGGCCAGTTTGGCCTTCTCTTCCAAGTGACCACGGAACTGAACGTCGCTCGATATATCGAGACTGCAAACCATAGGCTTGATTTCAGATAAAAGCTTGTTCCGGTTCTCGTCGACGCTATCCCGGGACATGGGACTGCATAGCAATGAATACTGCTGATTTGCAGCATATCATTGATATGCAGAAGAAAAAGTGTAGGGGATAGCACGCAGCCTTGCGGGACACCAGCGTTTATGGGTTTTAAGTCGGAGCATGCACCGTTGATAAAAACCTTGATTTGCACAACTTCTCAGGAACTTCTTAGGATGGCAGTTTCACTATAAGCGCTTTAGCTACCCGACCGAAGGCCTTTGCTATGTCCGAACTCACTGCAAACGCCTCTCCCTTCGATTCAACCGCTTGCACCCATTTATGGGTGAGGTATGCAAGAAGATCACCAGCTGAGCGACCCTCACGGAAAACGTACTGGCAGTCGCTGATCAGCTGGTGCTCTCTAGGTATCCCAAGAGCTGGCGGTTGATGACCGACTCCATTACTTTGGAGAAAATGAAGGTAATGGCTATTGGGCTGAAGTTGGACGGATCTGAGCGTTCACCTTTCTTAGGGATCGGGTGCACTAAAGCCACCTTCCATAATTTTGGAACTACGCATGATGAGTAGGAGAGCCGGAAAAGACGGGTAAGGACCGGCGCCAGTTCCGGAGCACATGTGCACAGCACTATCGGGGAATGCCATCGAGCCCAATCGATTTGTGAATGTCCAAGATGAGAAGTGCCTTAAGCACGGCGCCATGCCGGATTTTTACCTCCGGCATCTTAGACTCGCACGCGGTCACGATCTTAGCAGTGGGGATCTGCTCCAACACGGAATCAGTAGCCATTTAGATGTGTTTGAGGAGCCGGTCAGTCTCTGCGTTACCGCTATGGGACCTATACAGACATACGTAGATTCGGGGATGGTCGTTGCAGTCTACACGCAGCCAGAGGAGGCTTCCAGTGCTTCCCCGGCCTAACCAGATACCGCTCTTCCGTCGAGAGCAGAGAGCGTCGCAATCGTGCTTAGAACGTGTGCCCCTGAGTTAATGCCGGTGCTAACGCGTTTATTCCGGCACTCTTATTCCAAAGGCGTAGTCCCTGACTCATGGAATTCAGCCCTTGTCCATCCGATCCAAAAAAAAGGAGACAGTTCGGATCCGGCGAACTACAGGCCTATTGCTATCACCTCCCTGCTCTTCAAAATCATGGAGAGCATAATTAGCCGCCAGCTTTTAGTATACCTAGAGGGTCACCAGTTGATCAACGACCGACAGTAGGGCTTTCGCCATGGACGGTCGGCAGGTGATCTTCTGGTATACCTAACACATAGATGGGTGGCGGCTATTGAAAGCAAGGGGGAAGGCCCGGCAGTTAGCCTGGATATAGCGAAGGCCTTTGATCGTGTATGGCACAAGGCGCTCCTCTCAAAACTTCCATCATTTGGGCTTCCCGAGAGCTTGAGCAAGTGCACCTCCAGCTTCCTCACTGGGCAAAGCATACAGGTCGTTGTCGACGGATATTGCTCGAACCCGAAACCCGTGAATGCTGGAGTGCCCCAAGGCTGTGTGCTATCTCCTACGCTGTTTCTTCTGCATATTGACACGGGAGTGGGTCAGGGATTGGAAATAATACTCCGCTTATAGGAACGAGTCTTTATTTGCGTTCATTTTTTCTGAACTTGCGCTTCGCCGGTCTGCCGCTGTTCCTCTTGTGGGCGGCGGTACCTTCAACGCGTCACACCGCACCGAACACTAAGTCTCTTCTATGTTCTTCTTCTTGGAACACTTCCTCTTTTCACTGCTTCTTCTTTTTCCTCTTCTTCTTCTTCTTTACACTTTCAAGTCAGAACTAGAACTGCTGTATGCCACGCTAAGTACGGCTTATATACCCCCGGATCCGTTCTATTTTCAAAACGATTCTCCCATTCCATCTTTAAATTTAAATTGTACTAGAAAATTCTTTTAACTATTTTTATCCTGCTTACACATTTTCCATCCCTTTTTTTCTGTTCGATTTGATCCTGAACTTACTAGAATTTTCCTTTAACTTTACAAAACCCAAAAAAATCCATACACTGGTAGGTGTATCGAACCCGGGTCTACAGCGTCTAAAGTAAACACTTTTCCGCTGAGCTACGAGTATTGCTGACGGAGCTGTTGAAATAAACAGTGTCTTGAAGTTTGACAACTCTCGTCATATACTTCGAAGGGTTGCTACGCAACACTGCCCCCTCCCAAGACATGATCGTCCCGATCATCGTTGCTTCCGTAGTACTTAGCCACCCGATCGACATGCACGATTTTCGGGGGACTTCGAGGGGTACGCTGGATCCTGAGAGTCACATCATTTATCCTTGTGATTACTTTATATGGTCCCTCCTAACTTGGTTGGAGCTTCGGAGACTTCCCCTTTCGCCTTACAGGATTGTGTAACCAAATCAGGGTTCCCTCTTCAAAACTAGGAATATTAGCTCTTTGATCGTAGCGGGTCTTCATCCGTTCACTTGCCTTAAGCCCAGTTGTTCTAATTTCCTCGTAGATGTCAACCATCTTTTTCCGTAACTCATCCACATATTCTGTTATACTTTTCGGAGTATCCGGTGGACAGCCTGAGAGTAAATCAGCTGGCAATTTCAATTCCCTTCCAAAATTGACTTACGCAGGAGTCACCGTTGTTGTCTCGTGTATTGCGCTTCTATACGACATAAGAAACAGTGGAATGTACTCATCCCAGTTATCCTGATGACTGTCCACTACTTTTGCCAGATGTCGCTCCAATGTTTGGTTAAACCTCTCCACCATCCCGTCCGACTGTGGATGATATGGCGTAGTTCTGGTCTTATGGATTCCCAAGACCTTGCAAACTTCTTGAAATACTTGTGACTCGAAGTTCCGCCCTTGATCACTGTGCAACTCCAAAGGCACACCGAATCTGCAGAAAACTTCATTCACCAGCTTCGTCGCAACGGTAACTGCTTCTTGATTCGGTAGAGCAAATGCTTCCGGCCACTTCGTGAAATAATCCATCACCACCATTATGTAACGGCTTCCAGCTTTGGTGACTGGAAACGGTCCGGCTATATCCAGAGCTACTCTCTCCCACGGAGCCCCAACATTATACAACTTCATAGCTCCTCTGCTCCGGGTTTGAGGTCTTTTGACAGCTGCACAACTCTTACATTTACGGCACCAGTCTTCCACATCATCACGGCAATGCAACCAGTAAAATCGTTCTTCAATTTTTATGAGAGTTCTTCTTATTCCCAAATGTCCACCTGAAGAACCATCGTGATAAGCTCTCAGGATCTCGTTCACCTTCTCCCTGGGAACGACCAGTTGCAGATGGCAATCCTTTCCTTGCGGGGTTTCCCATTTACGGCAGAGCAACCCGTCATGCATCACCAAACTATTCCATTGTGCCCAGAGACTCTTGGTAGCCGTACTGTGTCTAGCCACTTCAGACCATTTTGGTTTAAGTGATCCACTTGCTAGCCAATGTAAGAGTGGTTGAAGATCCTTATCATTTTCCTGAGCTCTCCTCATTGCATCGTTGCTCCAGCTCCCATCGATCGAATCTGTTCTGATCAGTCGGATTATTGGATTTTCTTTCTCCTCCTGACGAATGCAATGTTTGCATTCCGTCGGACAAGGTCTTCTAGATAAAGCATCTGCGTTTCCATGAGTTTTTCCTCCTCGATGTTCGATTTCAAAGTCATACTCTTGAAGTTGCTCAATCCATCTGGCCACTTGTCCTTCCGGATTCTTGAATTCTAGTAACCACTTCAAGGCGGCATGATCAGTCCTTACGAGGAATTTGCGACCCAACAAGTACTTTTTAAAATGTTGTAATGTCTTCACCATGGCAAGTAACTCCCTACGAGTTACACAGTAGTTTCTCTCCGGCTTTGATAAAGATTTGCTAAAGTATCCAATTTCAACTTCTTGATCTCCCCTCTTCTGAGATAACACTCCACCAATTCCAGAATTGCTAGCATCATGAATCTTCCCTCCGTGTCAGGATATCCGAGGATAGGTGATTCACATAGTCGTTTCTTCAACTCTAAGAAAGCTTGTTCGCAGTCCTCATCCTAGGAAAAGGCTCTTTTCTCCTCCGTCAGTCGATGTAAGGGCTTAGTAACATCGGAAAACCCTTTCACAAAGCGTCGATAATAAGAGCATAGTCCAAGGAATGCTCTCACATGTGTCTTTTCTGTCGGCGTCGGCCAGTCCTTGACAGCACTTATCTTGGCAGGATCTGTCGCAACGCCTTGCTCCGAGATAACGTGCCCCAAGTAATTCACCTGACGTTGAAAGAAGGAACATTTCTTTGGAATCAACTTCAAGTTGGCACCCTGCAGTTTTGCGAAGACTTTTTCGAACTTCTTAAGATGATCTTCAAAACTTCGTCCCATAATGATTATGTCATCCAAGTAGACAAGGCAGGTTTCTCCCAACATACCTGCCAGCACATACTCCATCAACCTTTCGAAAGTAGCTGGGGCGTTGCATAGTCTGGAGGGCATTGTTTTGAACTGCCATAATCCCTTTCCGATTGAAAAAGCCGTCTTCTCCTTGTCTTTGTGGTCCAGATCAACTTGCCAGTAGCCACTTTTCAAATCCAGAGTAGAGAACCACGTCATGCCACAAAGTGAATCTAAGGTGTCATCGATTCTTGGCAATGGATAACTGTCCTTCTTAGTAACATCATTCAGACGCCGATAGTCCACACAAAATCTAGTTGATCCATCCTTCTTCTTCACCAGAACCACTGGAGAACATCATGGACTCGACGACGGTTCTATCACACCATTTTCTTTCATATACCGAATCATGTCTTCCACTTCGTATGCAAACGGAATACGTCTTGGTCTTTGCCGTATCGGAACAGTGTCTCCTGAGTCGATCTTGTGTTTCACCAAACCAGTTCTTCCGATGTCCCCGTCGTTCTTTGAGAAAATCCCGGAGTAGCGTAGCAGGAAATTTCTCGCTTTTATTAACTGTAGCTTGGTAAGATTGTCCTTACAGCCATCCAGAAGTTTCTGTATGTTCACATCCTGGTTTGCAGCTTCGGTCTTCCTCCCTTCTTCACACTTTCTTAACCAAGCTATCTCCTCACAAGCTCCGATCACTGTTCCCTTCCTAATGATTTTCTTGTCCTCATGAGGATTAAACACGGGAACCATCGCAATCTGGGAGTTACCCACAACAGTCCTGGCTGGGATCCATGTCGTGTCCGAGGTCTGTCTTTCTATTATAGCGCATTTACAAGGTCTTCCTCTGTCATCCCTTGGCAGGACTACCGGGACTAGGGTGTGCGATCTCGGATTTAAAGTAGTGTCTCTTAAGCACAACACTTTCCCAACAGTTCCGCCTTTTATTGGAATTTCTTCACCTCCATGCTTCAATGCACCATGTTTCATGTCAATGGTACACTGATGATTTCGAAGAAAATCCAACCCAATGATGGAGTCATCTGTGATATCCGCGATTACCACTTTTTGCTAGTACAACGTATCCCCGATTTTCATGGCCACGACCTTCTCTCCCTGGACTGGTATGCGCTGGCCGGTAGCTGTTGTGAGTGTTAAGTTTACATTTTCTCGCATATGTCGTCTTCCGATGCTCTCTAGTCTTCTTTGGCTAACGACTGTACGTGAGGCTCCCGTATCCAAGGTGAAACGGCAAGATTTTCCATTTATCATTCCTTCTATAACTAAAGTGTTTCCGTCACATGTCTGCTTAACGAAGATCCTTGGGGCTTTGCTTCTACCGGCCAGCGCCCACCCCACTGCCCCGGCCCTTTCCTGCTGCTCCAGCGGTGATGTTGAGACCGTCGCATCCATCCTACCTTGCGTTATGCTCTCACGCCTAGGGCAAGTGCTTCTAATGTGTCCTCGCTCCCCACAACCATAGCATGCCGGGTTATATGCTTACCTTCGGCTGGAATCTGCTGGTACAAATTTTGCGGAGTCTCAACGCCCGAGAATCGTGGCAAACCGCTTCCACTTCCAACGCATGTGCCACCGCTTTCTTCAAGCTGGTATGATGACTCAATCGTACGGCTGCTCTAACTTCGGCGTGCCGTATTCAATCGATGAAAACTTGGAGCAACATTACTTCTATTGTAGCTGGCGACGACTGATACGCTTTACGCATTAGTTTCTCGGCTTCCACGGACCACTGCTGAAGAGTTTCGCTGGCACTTTGACTGCGGTCCTTAAGTTGCGCCCGGTACACATGTTCGAGGTGTTTATCACCATAGCGTGCCTCCAACGCGTCAATAAGGTCTGTGTAGGTCACTTCCTCCTTCCCAGCGCCGAGTGCTTCCAATACGGAGAGTGCTTCGTCACGGAGCGCTAGTGTGAGGGCAGAGTGCGCTTCTTGGTCACTCCAACCGCAGGCTCTTCTGACCGTCTCCAATTGTAGCTTAAAGGCAGCCCAGGAAGACTTGCCGTCGTAGGGAGGTACTTTTAAATTTCTGCTCGATGTAGTTCCGCAGGAAACTCCTGTGTTGGCTGAAGGACACACGACCCTCCCACTGAGCTGATTAATAGTAACTTCCATCTCTCCCATCTTCCGTTGAAAGTTCTCTTCAACTTTGTCCATCTTCTTTTCCACACTGTCAATCCGGGCGATCTCTTTTTCCACAGCGTCAATACGGGTGGAGTTTTTTTGCACAACGGATAAAATGTCTTTGGAGAGGCCTTCATGCAGGCCTCGCAGCTGCTCCTCCTGTCGGCGTGCTTGTTCCTCCTGTTGGCGCGCTTGCTCCTCTTTCAAGCCCCGCAACTGCTCCTCCTGTCGGCGCGCTTGCTCCTCCTGTCGGCGCGCTTGCTCCTCCTGTCGGCGCGCTTGTTCCTCTTGCAAGGCCCGCAGCTGCTCCTCCTGTCGGCGCGCTTGTTCTTGCATCATGGCGGCCATCTGCTGCATGAGCGCGCTGATGTCTACGGCAGCAGCCTGCAGTGCTGACACGGTCGCACTGAATCCAGAGCCGGATGTTTCTGACTCGTCCTCTGCCGCTGCAGCTGCTCCCGCTCGCGTGGTCACTCCCTTCTCGTTCCTGGGCACTAATGGCATCTTTCCAATCCCACTTCTGACACCAATTGACACGGGAGTGGGTCAGGGATTGGAAATAATACTCCGCTTATAGGAACGAGTCTTTATTTGCGTTCACTTTTTCTGAACTTGCGCTTCGCCGGTCTGCCGCTGTTCCTCTTGTGGGCGGCGGTACCTTCAACGCGTCACACCGCACCGAACACCAGGTCTCTTCTATCTTCTTCTTCTTGGAACACTTCCACTTTTCACTGCTTCTTCTTTTTCCTCTTCTTCTTTACACTTTCGAGTCAGAACTATAACTGCCGTAGGCCACGCTTAGTACGGCTTATATACCCCCGGATCCGTTCTATTTTCAAAATGATTCTCCCATTCCATCTTTAAATTTAAATTGTACTAGAAAATTCTTTTAACTATTTTTATCCTGCTTACACATTTTCCATCCCTTTTTTTCTGTTCGATTTGATCCTGAACTTACTAGAAATTTCCTTTAACTTTACAAAACCCAAAAAAATCCATACACTGGTAGGTGTATCGAACCCGGGTCTACAGCGTCTAAAGTAAACACTTTTCCGCTGAGCTACGAGTATTGCTGACGGAGCTGTTGAAATTAACAATGTCTTGAAGTTTGACAACTCTCGTCATATACTTCGCAGGGTTGCTACGCAACAATATCAATGATATGTTGGACACCTCCAACATACATTGCTATGCAGACGACAGCACTGGTGATGCCGTATACACGGGCCATGCAGGTCTCTCTCGGGAAATCGTCGACCAGTGCCGGAAGAAACTTGTGTCTTCTATCGAGTTCTCTCTCGAGAAGGTCGCGGAATGGGGTAAATTGAACCTTGTCCAATTTAACCCCCAGAAGACCCAAGTTTGCGCGTTTACCACTAAAAAAACCCCATTTGTCGTATCACCGCTCTTCGAGAACACTTCTCTTAAAGCCACTATCGGAATACTGGGTCTCGAAATCTCGAGCGATTGCCAATTCCGTGGCCATCTGGAGGGCAAAGCCAAATTGGTATCGAAGAAGCTGGGCGTCATCAATAGAGCACGGCAATACTTCAAGCCGGCCCACATTCTAGCGCTCTACAAAGCGCAGGTCCGACCACACATGGAGTACCATACGCACCCCAGTATCTGCTCGATCCATTTGACCACGTGCAACGTAGGGCAGCTCGAATTGTCGGGGACTCAGTGCTCTGTGAACGGCTGGATCTCTTGGCGTTGCGTAGAGACATCGCTTCATTGTGTGTCTTCTACCGCATTTATCACGGGGAGTGTTCCGAAGAGCTGTTTAGCCTGATTCCTGCCGCCGAATTCCACCTTCGCACGACACGCCACAATTTAGGATATCATCCCCACCATCTAGATGTGTGGCGGTCCTCCACAATGCGGTTTTCAAGGAGCTTTCTCCCTCGTACTACAAAGCTGTGGAATGAGCTTCCTCGTGCGGTGTTTCCGGGACGATATGGGTACCTTCAAAAAAAGCGCGTACACCTTCCTTAAAGGCCGGCAACGCTCTTGTGATTCCTCTGGTATTGCAAGAGAATGTGGGTGGCGGTGATCACTTAACACAGGGTGACCGGTACGCTCGTTTGTCCTCCTATTCCATAAAAAAAAAAGAAATAGTCGAGATTGCTAATTGCGAGGTTGTACAGTCATACATATTCTTAGGATCACTTGTCGCTAATACTGGTGGAAGTCGGAAGACGAAATTAGAAGGCGAATTGGTATTACCAGATCTGCAATGCAGAAGTTGACGAGGATATGGCGGTACAGGAATATCACCAAACCTTCTAAAATCCAGTTAGTGAGATCTCTAGTGTATCCCATACATGGTGCCGAAACATCACAGATCAAAGCCCTAACCAATACTCCCCTCAACACATGTGCCAGTGAAGCAACAGCCAGGGATAACTTTTACCTACCTTATTGAAGTGGTGAACAAATCCAGGTCGAATTGCTTATACACAGCTTACTTATCTATACTAATATTATAAAGAGGAAAGATTTGATTGTTTGTTTGTATTGAATAGGATCCGTAACTACTGAACCGATTTGAATAATTCTTTCACTGTTGGGAAGCTACATTATCCCCGATTGATATAGGGTACATTACATATTTTTTAAAAATTATCAGGATCCCTACTAAAAGTCCAATAATGTAACCCAAGATGTAAAAATATGTACGCATACAGATGATAACCTGCTCAACCCCAATATTTGCATATTAGGAAATTGACTTGAGATGTCGCTCTTGTAAATCTAATCAATTTGTTATGTTTTTTTAAAGTGATAACCCTCACTTCTAGGATTAATACACGAATAAAATTTGAAAAACAACAAAATTTTATGAACGATGCGGGACTCGAACCCACGACCTCCGGCGTTCCGTGTCGATGCTCTAACCAACTGAGCTAACCGTACGAGTGACGTATCGTTATAAAATCTTGTATGCTTTGTTCATCTCTCAGGTTGTGGCTTCATCTACAGGATCCACTTTACAGTTGATAACCTGCTCAACCCCAATATTTGCATATTAGGAAATTGACTTGAGATGTCGTAAATCTCGTGTAAATCTAACGAATTTGTAATGTTTTTTTAAAGTGATAACCCTCACTTCTAGGATTAATACACAAATAAAATTAATAAATAATAATAATATGTACTTACTTATATAATTAGCTTACTTTATAATATGAATAAAATAAAAATTTATAAACTGGAACAGGTTCGATACGAAAGGTTAGATGCCATACTTCTCCGAAACGGATTGATATATTTTTATGAATATGTTCGCGCCAACTAACTAATATTCCTATCCATTCATATTCCCTTCCCCGCAAGCGCACTAAATTATATCTATATTGATATAATATTATCGATGTAACTCATGCCGATTGAAGTGGCGTAATCACCATCCAGCAGCCACAATAGACCCAAGTCATTCGTGAATGGCATCGCACCGCTTGCTGACCGCACCTGCGTTCATAACCAATAACTGTGGTTAAACTTGACGAATCCCTCATTTACTAGTGATAGTATGAGATTATAGTAGCGGTGATTCGACTTATATACTTCGTCTGGCCATAAATACTGTTACAATTAAAAACATAACAAAATATTACATTTCAATTTTGGAATTTTTATATGATTGTTCATTGAATTTTCTCATTTTGGCGCCATTACATTGAACAATATTTTGCGATATTAAAATGGAGTGGGGTGATAAAAAGAACCGAATCGCTGTGATACTCTCCATACGCTTAGTATTAGTAAAATGTTTGTGTTCCGGGCTATTAATAGGTATAATGAGACCTCCTCTGTTTGTAGTGTTCGTACAAAAAAGGTGGTAAAGCAGTAAGGGAAAAGATTTCGGAGAAATCCTGTCCGGAAGCAAAAGATTTTATCTCGGGATAGCACTAAGTAAATTAGAAGTTCATGAATTCTCTTTAATAACAAAAAAATAATTACTAAGGGAAGTCCACAGCAACTGTCAACTCCAAGTGTCACGAAGGGCTGCTGAAAACCAGTGTTGTGTTGGTGTCTTCTGTACTAACACAACAAAAATTTTGTTTACGGATGAAAAAATTTTTACAACTGAACAAAATTTTAACATACAAAATGATCGCATAGTCCATTGAAATGTTACATGAGCTTTGCACTTTTTAGAGGACGCAATTTTTTTTTGAGACTAGTGTGGGGGTCAATAGAAGCTTAACCCCAAGTTTGTGGGGTTGCCGCCCAAGGCCGCCATCTTGGAAAAAGGGGTGCAAACACCGTTTTCACGATAACTCGGAAACTATGCGTCCTACAAAAAAATAGTTAAATGCAATATTCGGTCCTTAAATTGTTTCAATTCATTGGACTAATATTTATGCTCAAAGCTCTAAGAAAGTTTCCCAATTAGTCGACAGAGTGCAACGTGGGCACTATCCGACTTCAGTGATGGTTTGGTGGGGTATTAGCTATGAAGGCACTCCTTCAGTCACTACTGAGCCATAGTTTTGTGAAAGTGTATCAAGATACAATTCTTGAGAAGACAGTGAAGCCCCATAACAACACCATATTCAATAACCAAGAATGGCCAGTCCAGTAGGACTCAGCACTGGGTCATAAAACGCAGGTTGAAAATGAACGTTTCGGACTGAACATCAGAGCTGAAGACTGGCCGTAGTCTAGTCCCAATTTAATCCGCTGGATTATGATTCATGGTCAGAGAGTACGGTTTGCTCTAAACGCCATGATAATTTGGAGTACCTAAAACAATCCGTACGATTGAAGTGAAGAATTTTCCCATGGAAAGAGTGCGTCTATTGATAGCTGGCTTTAACGTTTAGAGGACTATATTGCAGCCGATGGAGACCACTTCGAATAAGCTTTTTATATTTTAAATTGTTTTGATAGACGTAACTCGTGCCGATCGAAGTGGCGTGATCACACGTCCAGTTATCTTCCAGCAGCCGAAATAGAATCGCATCGCACCACTTGCTAACCGCACCTTAAATCAACTCATCATCGACCGCGTTAAACTTGCCGCATACTGCATTTACTAGTGATAGTATGAGATTATAGTAGCAGTGATTCGACCCCTATATAGTATAGTGAAAGTTTAGTTGCCGGACAAGAGATGATTGAAGCTTCATCTGCGGACGAGCATACAATCTGCAAAACCTGTGATATTCCAGGTTAGTGCGCTTGTTCCTTTAATCAATCATTTTGTTTACGTTTTAACTTAATTCCTCAACCTACAGTCCATTCATAAATTCCACAAATCATTGAACCAGGCTAACTACCAGTATCTATTTTTCATTCCGCTCGGTGATTCAGATTTTTTTTTCTATTTATATGGTAGAACAAAGTTTGACGGATCATCAAGTATATACAAAGCTTTATAAAAAGTTACCATCAAATTGGTCTGAAAACGGTTAAATACCGGCATATTAAGATGGATCCGAGAGATAAAGTTATTTATTAAGCCAGATAGTTTAGACCGGAATCCCTCTCAGTAATTTAGAGGATGGTAACACCTGATAGTAATGTACTAAATTATAAAGGCTCACACTAATCTGTTGCTTAAACTCCGTCATTACCCCTACAATGGTCATACGATATTAAAGAGCAAGGGCTATATTACACCGGGACACCATGACGATTTTAATGATATACAAAATGAAGACGATATTATGACTCCGCCTGTATCTTTGGAACTCACTTGAAGTTTAGGGACATAAATTTTTGACCGCCGTATATTTGTTTCTGATCACCGTGTGCTATTAAGAACCATCATTGCTAGTCAACAATAAAAGGATGAAGTCCCAGAATTATATCTGCTATAAATATAATACGCACACGCAGATGTCCAGCGCGAATGTGTCGAAACGACCCAGTTTTATTAAGAAAGCATCACAAACATTCTTCCACCAGAAGTAGTGGAAAACCCAACGATGATAAGATGATGAAGGAGGAGCTCCAGAAACGACGATACTGCACCTTTTGCATGAGTAAAATAAATAATGTCAAAGATGACTTGCATCAAATGCAAGAAATCAGTTTGCGGTGGTAACACTGAAAATGTTTAGGAAATGAAAAACGGCTTAATCTAGAAAGATGCCAATACTTTTATTGATTTCCGAAGTAATCTCCGTTTCTCTCTACACATCGTCGCATTTGTTGGAACCACTGAGAAAAGCAGTGGGCCCATTCTCCCTTCGTCTCTTAGGGTGTCTTCTATGGCATTTTCGTACGCTTTCACCGCATTTTCAGGGCTTGTAAAGCGAATACATGGAATTTTTAGTTCTTGGGAATAAATAAAAGTCGCAGGGCGCCAGGTCAGGACTGTATGGCAGATGATTCATTCAACAGTCCATTTTGCGGAATGCGCTGAAGCACTGTCGTGGTGACGGAGGATCCTGCTTCGAGGGTGCTGCTGTCGAATTTTTTCCAAGACAACAGGCAAACAACAGCGATTGACACACCAGTCTGCAGTAACTGTCCTTCCATCTTCTAGCACAACTGTCGCGAAATGACCTTTCCGACCAAAGAATGAGGCATTACCTTTTTTCCTTGACTTCTTCCATTCTTTAAATTAAAATTCAAATTCAAATATTTTTATTCAAAATAGGATTTAAAATCACTTATTGAACGTCAAAATCTACCACCCATTCAAAAGAGACTGAGAAGAATGGGCGCAAGAAACTCAGCGGGCTTTTTTTCTAATATAAAATATGGATTACAATGTAATATCGTACAATAAACATTTATAATTAAAGAGCCTGAGGGTGTTCGCTTTGTTCCCAGTCCGTGGTGTCATTAAGAAAATCGTTTATGCTATAATAACCTTTCCCACACATACGTTTTTTAACAATTCTTTTAAATTTCGTAACACATTTGTTTTGTACATTTTCTGGGATCATATTGTAGAAGCATATACATCGCCCAACAAAAGACTTACTAACTCGACCCAACCGAGTAGTAGGCATAACAAGTTTATGTTTGTTCCTCGTGTTAACATTATAAATGTCACAGTGTCTAGGAAATTCCTCAATGTGCTTATGAACATACAAAACATTATCAAAAATGTATTAAATGTATTGAGAAGCAACAGTCAAAATGTTTATTTCTTTAAATTTTTCTCTTAATGATTCTTTAGGACCTAGGTTATAAATCGCGTGAATAGCCCTCTTCTGCAGCACAAAGATAGTATTAATATCGGTTGCACTGCCCCATAACAATATACCATAGGACATAATACTATGAAAATAACTAAAGTATACTAATCTCGCCGTATCTATGTCAGTTAACCGTCTAATTTTATTAACCGCATTTGCTGCAGAACTAAGCCTATTCGCCAATCCTTCAGTATGGGGGCCCACTGCAATTTGGAATCAAGAGTCATGCCAACAAATATAGTAGATTCCACTGGTTTTGCCACCTCTCCATTTAATAAAATATTCGCATGTACATTTTTGACATTTGGGGCGGTCACTTTAATATATTTGGTTTTATGATTATTTAACCATAAGTTATTGGCGCTAAACCAGTACACGATGTCAGACAGAGCATTGTTTACTTCGTCATATAAAACTTGGCTTCGTTTCACTTTGAATATAAGTGAAGTGTCATGCGCAAACAATACCACCTTGTGTTTTTTTTCTACAAGGTTAGGTAGATCATTTATATAAATTAGGAAGAGGAAGGGTCCAAGAATAGACCCTTGTGGTACCCCCATACCGAGAGTAGTCCCAGGAGATCTCCTGCTATTAACCTCGACCCTCTGAATCCTATTATTTAAATATGAGATCAGAAGATCGAGTGCAGATCCCCTTATACCATAGTGGCATAGCTTCCTGACCAGCATTGAATGTTGAACACAATCAAAAGCCTTAGATAAATCACAGAAGATACCAAGTGCATTCTGTGATTCCTCCCAGGCCTCAAAAATATTCCTGATGAGTTCAACACCTGCATCCGTAGTCGAGCGGCCCCTAGTAAAGCCAAATTGTTTTATATGAAGTAACTTATAAGTGTTAAAGTGAGTAAGCATTTGGCTTAAAATATTTTTTTCAAAAATTTTACTAAGGGTCGGCAACACCGAAACAGGGCTATAGTTATTCGGGTCAGAAGTGAGTCCCGATTTAAATATTGGTGTAATTTTACTAAACTTCAAAAGGTCAGGAAACACGCCGTGTTCAATACAGCTATTAAAAACTAGTGCTAGATATGTAGATAGTCAATAACAGAACTTATTATTTTTACAGATATGCCCTATATATCAGCAGTTTTTTTCATTTCTTAGGATCTGAAAGTTTTAATTATTTCTGCTGGGCTAACAACACTGAATTTGAAATTTTGTTTACATTCCTTAACATTTTCCAAAAGAAGTGACTCGGCAACACTGGTGGAGGAGACAAGGGTGCTTGAGATGGAAACTGGAATGTCAGAAGAAAATTTCTCAAAAGCAGAAGCTACTTCCTGCTCACAGTGGATTTTTGTATTGTTTATTATTAGATTATATTCAAACTTTACTTTAGTTTGCCGATTCTCTAAAGGAAACACCGACTGAGCTGATTGTCTTTTCGTTCCGGGTTCGTAGCAATATATCCAGCATTCATCACCTGTGACGATGTCAAATACAGCATTTGAATCACCGCCGTTCAACTTATCTAACATTTTTCCACACCAGTCCATGCGAAGGTGTTTCTGGTCGTCGGTTAAAGTATGGGGAATCCATCTGGTACAAAGCTTCCAGACGCCTAAATGTTCTTGTAATATTTTTTGAACTTGACTCATACCAATGCCTAGGCTTGCCCGTGTCTGGTGATAGGTCACTCTCTTATCTTCCTCTATCATGCTTCGCACAGCACTGATGTTAGCTTCAGTAGTCGCTGTTAAAGGACGTCCCTCACGCGGCTCATCATTGAAATTGCTAAGTCCACGCTAAAACTTAAACGCTTAAACTTAAAACAAACAACAAAAGTCATAATAAATCATTGATTGAAAATTTTCTCGCGTTAGGTTCATTTTCACGTGAAACAAGTGTTTTAGATTTGCCGCCAATTCACAAAAACAATTGACAAATGAATGCAATATAATACATTAGGTTACCAAAGAGTTCTAAAATTGAAATTCAAAAAAAGTTTTCATTAGCAGCATTCTAACTGGCCAGTTCTAAGCATTTTCAGTGTTACCCACGTACAAAAACGATGTGTGCTTTACCTATAATGTGAAATGTAGTAACAGCTGATGAAAAATGGATTTATTGTACCACAATAACAACAATGAGCGTCGGTCTTCCAACAGCTATAAAATTAGCTGAAACAACACATACACAGACGAATAACTTTTTATCGCAAACCTTATGAGCATATACATAGTACATAGAGTCCCGACCTTGTGCCATGTGACTTCATTATTTTTTTAAATTAAGAACTTTTGTCGCGGTCAAATATTATCATCACCAGACGTGGATGTCGAAGACTATTACAAACATGTTTCCCAGGTCACTACGTAGGAGTGGCATAAATGTTTTCAAAATAGTTTAATTTTTATGAAAACATGCATTTGGTCAATCATAGAAATTATTTCTTCGTCATTCCAGAAGGTTTTAGTATACATATGTAAATTAAAGCATACCTAAATGCATTAAACTGTTAATTCTTTACTTAATCATATTCTTCGATAAATAGAGTGAATATTTTTTTTAATTAGTGCGTCATTTACCACCATAAATGATTATAAGTTATAGTTTTTGATCTGGTAAATGGCCATGAAATAAATTAAAAAAAACTGTTGTTTTTGTTCAATAATTTGTTAAATTTAAATTTAATCGATTCAGAGCTATGTGTAAAATTTCCATGTAACTTCCACACTTTATAATAAAAAGCTTATTTCAGAAAGTGCAGCATAAAGGAACTGAAGGCAAGCGAGGTAATGAGATGCAAGAAGTCGTCTATTATTTACCAAGAAAATGTTCCAACAAAGTTTGTGCAAGGAAAATTTCGTTCAATTTACTCAAGTTAATGGATGCTGTGGTTAGAGTATTTTTTATCTAATAATGAAAAAAACCAATCTCATATGTAACGCGATAAATTTTATATATTTTGATAACTATCTTATATATCACATTACCTATATCAATAATATTATAGAGGATTTTATTTGTATACAACATACAAGTTATAACTTGGGCAATTCAAATTCAAATATTTTTATTCAAAATAGGATGTGAAATCACTTATTTAAAGTCAAAAAAAACTACCACCCATTCCAAAGTGAATGCCTCAGGCCTGAGAAGAATGGGCGCAACAAACTCAGCGGGCTTTTTTTTCTTCATCAAAAATATGTTTTACAATTAAAGTAACATTTACAAAGTAACATTGTACAATTAAACTTATTATTCAATAGCCTGAGGCCGGTCGCTCCATTCCCAATCTGTGGTATCATTAAGAAAGTCATTTATGTTATAGTAACCTTTACCACATAAACGTTTTTTAACAATTCTTTTGAATAACGTAACACCTTTGTTTTGAACATTTTCTGGGATCTTGTTGTAAAAGCATATACATCGCCCCACAAAAGACTTACTAACTCGACTTAGCCGAGTAGTAGGCATCATCAGTTTATGTCTGTTCCTGGTGTTAACATTATGGTTATGACAGTTTCTGGCAAATTCACTTATGTGCCTATGAACATACATTACATTATCAAGAATATATTGGGAAGCAACATAAATAGTGCGAATAGCTCTCTTCTGCAGCACAAATATTGTATTAATATCGGCAGCGTTGCCCCATACGTTAACAATGTCTTTATTATGGAATATTGGAACACTAATGGCAAGTAATCACTACATTCTGGTAGTTCCAGATCTTGATGCTATTTTAAGACTGAAACTAGAACCAGCCAGTTTGCCCATTTTACCCTGACCTTTTTCAAAAGTGTGAAATGTAACAATATTATATTACCAATACTGTATTAGATAACCTGCTCAATCCCAATAATTACATGTCTTGTTGTTACTTAACAAGGAAATTGTCTTGAGATGTCGCTCTTGTAAAATCTAAACAATTTGTTATTTGGAACGAGCGCTCGGATCTCCCGACTGGTCGCGGATTCGAATCATGCATCGTTCATAAATTTTGGTTACAAATCTAATTTGTATAATTGTAAATATTGTAAGGTAACTTACTAGCACAGATAAGCCTCATAGCTGTTCATAGAAAATTGCGATCTGTTTTTATAATTATGATAAACAAATAAAAATGTTGAAATGGAAGCACGAGACCAGTAACTCATCATGGCGTTGGGGTGCTACGATCTAACATTCTAGTACGGACAAGGACAAATTAGGGTTTATTTGAAGGGTTCGCTCAAAAGGCCAACAAACCTCAGGTGTTACAATTTGAGTCTCAGCTAATTTGCTATCCCCAGCTTGTTTCACCCGCCTACCAAAATCTTATTAAATGATTGCTTCAGATTTTCATATTTTTAATTATTATTTAATTTATGTTTTGGCTTTGCTTTTATTCGTGATTTGTCTATATGTATAAAATGACAATGTAGAACAGACATAAATAAGCGTAAAAATAAAAAAAATATTAGTGGAAGGCTCCTTTGCACCAGATGCCGGCTAGATTGTGGGAGCACCACAACAGCGCCTTTTTCTGCCGTGAAGCAATACTGTGTCAGTATTGTTGTGATTCGGCCTGAAGGGCGCCGTAGCTAGTGAAATTACTGAGCAAATGACACCTAACGTCTTATGTCTCAAGGTGACGAGCGTAGTTGTAGTGCTACCCAGAATTTTTGGGGTTTTCAATAATCTTGAGCGGCACTGCATTGTAATGGGCAGGGCGTCAATAACAATCAGCTGTACGCCTGCTCGTCTCGTCCCTTACTTTCATATCAAATCAAATCAAATATTATTTATTTGTATACAGTCGATTACAATCACATATGAAACTCTCATGGTAGATTTAGATAATCTATGTTAGAACAGAATCGCTCATTGCAAGTCACACAAAACAAAATTAAAAACTAAAAGTAATGAAGTTATTATCTCTAGTGAATTGAATTATAAACAAGCAAAACCAGTTTTCTAGCCGGCCTAGCAGCCCAGGCGATCGCATGCGGAATAAGTCATTAATTTCAATGTGGATCCAATGATATTACAGTATTAAAAGAGTTAGATATGTCACTAGCGCGCCGAAAATCAATCGCCTAAATGGAGTCAATTGGTTCCTTTGGTCGTAGTCGCTCTCTCGATACAAAAACGGTACGCACGTGTTTGTTGTTGACAAAATTCCTTTCAATTTGATATAGGTACAACATTAAAATGCCGTCTTGTGTTATAGGAAGATGCAGTAATTACGAAAGTAAAAAAAAATCATAGATTTACATACCACAGTTAAGAAATCATGAATTATAAC
Organism: Leptidea sinapis; assembly: GCF_905404315.1. NCBI lineage: Eukaryota > Metazoa > Arthropoda > Insecta > Lepidoptera > Pieridae > Leptidea > Leptidea sinapis. The sequence continues at coordinate 11,395,849 of NC_066294.1, forward strand.
ATTTCATTTGATTTCATTAATTCTGTAACAAAATAAATATGACGCTATGACATCGCCGATCGCCGCCAAGCCGAGTCAAGCCGAATGCCGCAACGTGACTCAAGTCTCGAGTGCGGACATAGATTAACGTACAGATATGGCGAAATATTGATGCTGTCTGTTTCGGGATGATCGAGGTAGTATGTTTTAGGAAATGATGTAAATAAAAGCGTTGTTCCAGTGAATGTAATAATAAACAAGTGCGTATATAGGTAGCTGAACTATCAAACTACAAAAACAAGTTTTAGGGTAGGTACCGGACGTAGACAGTGAGTGATATTTTTATATAGAGGAGTTTTTTTCAGTAACACAGTCCCTTTCGGTATATCCCTTGCTAACTGCAGAAGAATCAATGGATCATTTTATTCTTCTCCTATTATCTTATTGTAATAAACCCTCCACCAAAAGACATTCATCAATAATATAAGATACAAAAAATAATAATTGTAAACTTAAAACTTTTTGGGAGCCGTCGTTAGTAAAATTGTAAAAACCCTTACTGTAAATAAATTTCGGTTTTGTTTTGTTATGTCTGTATGTTTTTCATTATTTTATGTAGAAATAATGGATATCATCAATGTGGCTATATACTATAATGAATATTAAATTATTTTTTTATAAAATCAATGACACTTTATTTACCTGATTTCAATGCAGTTTTACTAATTTAAAACTTTAACTACATGAACTCATGATGATTCTGTATTTATCTATTCAAATACGAAGCAATTAGCAAATTCGACTTATCTCTTTTTCGCTTGCGATATAGTTATTTATGCAACTGTTGTGTAATAAGGGGTATTTAAACACGAATGTGGGTTAGTATCACATGAGTGTTTAAATACCTAATTTTTCTACACCCAGAATATGAATCCTCTAAAAGATTCTGAAACAGGTAGCTTACTGCTAACATTAAAACAGCCAGTCCTAGTAGTAACCTAATATCATCCATTACTGATTATATAAAAATAAGTTAAGTATTAATGAAAATTATTTGTTTTAGTAGTAATTTACATTTTGTATAGTGCAATAATTAAAATGCACTTGAAGATTATGTTCTTTTGCAGCGTTGAATCGCTCATTTTTTGCAAGCAAAACAATAAAAATATCGAAGGAAAATGGCGGGGATTCGAATAACATACTTTTTTTTACGGCGTGCGACGTTGTGGTAATGTGGAACGCGCGTAAATGAAAATGTTCTTTTTTTGAAATTCATACATATACCACGCATCGAGCAATAAGAAACTCTATGCGCATGAAGGGATTGAAAAAAAAATATTAGTGTTGTTATAAAATTCAGTACAACATTACAACACTTGTTTGGATGATGTAATGGTTATTAGAAGATTGTGTGTTTAAATGTTGGCAATAAGCTAACTGTTTTAGAATCTTTAATAGAGGATTTTAAAGCATGGGTGTAGATAAATTGCATTTACTATCCTCTTTGACGTGTAATCGTAATGTAGTGTGCTATTGCAATGTTATATTGTTCATATGTGCGTTAGTGTATCATTTATAAGCACCGAATGTTGTCTAGGTAACCTATCTATACATTTAAATATCATTGTGTGGATCAGGTTATATTAGCATCATGCTGGCCGCAGTTACTCAGCAGGAAGACCACATAAACATAGGAGTTAAGATCATGTACGACAATTTATTGTTTTATGATATAAATAAAGTTTGTAGTAAAATGTACAATATATCAAACATTATATTTGCTTATCACTAGTTATGTTGAAACATATGATACACTCACACACACACACATATATATTATATGAACGTAAACATAGAATCTTACATAAGTACGGAAACATCTAAACAATATATATAACATATATATTAAACCTTATCATATATATGTCGCAGGAATATAATAAAAACACCGATTTGATCAAATCTCGGAGGATGTTAAAATAACAACACTGTTTTATCATTTCTCCAAACAAATCTAGTGATTTGACCAATGCCAGAGTTTGTTCCGTTAAATGACAAAAATTTTTTTTTTTTTTTTGCGCCCAAGCAAGGGAATGGGCTACCCTCCGGGATAACGACGGGAGGGAGGTGGTGAATGCTCATGCATACCAACGCAGCCTAAGTCTGCGTTGGTTATGTGGGACTCACGTGAAACCTAGGTGCCTACCCACTAAACACCACCTGCAGTTGGCTTTGGGCAGGTGCCCTCTAAGCCTACATCGAAGGCGACCTTCTCATGGGGAGAGAGAGGCGCAAGCGGCACTCCCTATGGAGTTTCCGCTGGGATATTCGCACAGAGGGTGCTATCTAATTGGGACTAGTCACATCAGAAGGATGATCACAAAATAGAGGTGAGTGTGTCTGATTGTCCCCGGATGCCAAGAGGCGTTCCAGGTCAGACGAGAGTTTGTTGGGGGGATCAGAGAGGGCGTGTCTGGGCCTCCTGACTTGATGACGTGAAGGAGGGGAGGCGGTATAATCCGCTGCCTCCTTAATCAGGGGATTTGGGTGATTGTCTGAGGACTTAAAGAAAGATTCAGACAAGCACTTAAGGTGTTGTTGGATGGTGGGGAGCTCTAAGTCCCGGTGAAGGTCTGCGTTTCTAACACACCAGTGGGCATTGACAGCCTTACGGCAGAAAATGGATTGAACTGATTGTAGTTTGTTTATAATATTGGGTTTCGCATGAGCGAAAACTGGAGCGGCGTAAGTCAAAACCGGTCGAATGCAAACCTTGAAGAGTGTTCGCTTGTTCCTAAAAGACATTTTACTGTGCCTACCTAACATACTGTTCAGGCGGTACAGATAGAAGCGGGCGGTTCCGGTCACCTTCTTGACGTGAGGCCTGAAGGTGAGTTGGGAGTCGAGGGTCACACCCAAGTACTTGGTTGTGGACCTGAATGGGATAGGGGAGCCTAATAGATGAATGGGTCGATCCCGGCAGAAGCGTCTGCGCTTAAAATCAAAACGGACTGCGGAGCTTTTATCCGGGTTGACCTCAATACGCCATTTCCTAAACCAGTCACCTAGCTCATTAACTGAGCGTTGGAGCCTGGAGAGGACTGAAGATATCTGTTGGGACTGGACGTAGAGAGCGGTATCGTCAGCGAAAAGAGAGAGTTGGACTCCATTTCTAGGGATGGGAATATCGTTGGTATACGATATGTATAGAAGTGGTGAGAGCACTCAGCCCTGTGGTACCCCAGCCGTGAGCAGGCGAGGGGAGGAGAGGACACCTTCGTGTTTGAAACGAAAGGTACGTTTGTGAAGATAAGAAGCTACTATGCGGACTAATCGGGATGGGTGGCCTAGAGAGTGGAGTTTATATATTAGGCCTTCGTGCCAGACTTTGTCAAAAGCCTTGGCGACGTCGAAGAAGACAGCGATTGTCTTCTTACGTTTGGGATAGAACCCGCTGTAGATGTACTCTACAATGCGGTGGACTTGCTGAGGACAAGAGTGTTTAGCACGAAAGCCGAATTGTTGATTTATTATTAAGGGAGGGCCGTCCGTTGGAAAGAGATGCTTTCTCATACGGAACAGAATAACCCGTTCAAAGACTTTCCCCATAGCCTTGAGGAGGCTGATGGGGCGATGGTTGGAGGGGATATTGAGGGGTTTTCCTGGTTTAGGGATCCCTATAACTATGGCCTCTTTCCAAGCGGTTGGAAAGAAGCAGTGGTCGAGGCAGGCGTTGAAGAGGAGGACAAGAAAGAAGATCACCTGCTCGGGGAAGTGTTTAAGCGCCAGGTTGGAAATACCGTCGGCTCCTGGAGCTTTGCGAGGTTTTAATCCACGGATGATGGATTTAACCTCCTCTACAGAAGTTGAAATGGGATCGTCGGTGAGAGGCATTGAGTTCAGACGGCTGACCTCATTCTCCACCGACGCTACGTGGAGGGGTTCGAAAGAAGAAGTGCTGGGTGAGCATTGTGAAGCAATGCTTTCAGCAAAACACTCCGCTTTATCCCTGTCCTCGAAAGCTGTACTGCCGTCGGGGCGTATCAAAGGCGGAGTGTGGAATATTGCGTCAGTACGAAGGGCTTTCGCCACTTTGTAATACGCCTGGTGTGAAGGGGATATGTTCTCCATGAGTTCCCAATTGGAATTCCTCAATTCGGAGAGACGTAACCTAACTTGGCTCTGGAGGAAGTTAGCGCGTGACCTATAGTTGGGCGTTGGGTACTTGGCGGCTCTTCTGAGAGCTGCATTCTTGGCTCTAATGAGGTTCATGACATCAAGCGGGAGCTTATGGCTGTTAACCTTAACCACCCGCTCGTTGTCATGGAGAGCGGACTGCACTGTTTGAGTAAGTGCTTTTACAGTGATGTCAATCTTATCCGTATTATCGAAATAGTTGGACGAGATTGCATACGGTGAATTGTGGGCATCAAAAGTTGATGCAAGAGACTCCCTATAACCCTCCCAGTTGGTGAGGGTTTTAGGGTGTATGGTGGTAGGGGTGGGGGCATGGGGCCCGAGCTTGAGGGAGACTGGACGATGGTCGGAGCCCAGGTCATCGAGTGGTTCAATCGCCCTTAAATTAAGAGCGACACCCTTGACCAAGGCGATGTCTAAAATATCGGGAGAGTGTGCTACGTTATCCGGGTAGTGCGTTGGAGAGGTGGGACTTAGGACGTCTAAGTCCATAGACCTAACTAGACGGCGGAGCTTGATGCCATTCCCGTTTGTGGATAGGCACTTCCAGTCAGTGTGTTTGGAGTTGAAATCCCCAAACAAGATGACTGAGTCACCTAGAGAGAGGAGAGTCTCAAGGTCGCTCTGGAGAGGGATCTTGAGAGTAGGGAGGTAGATTGAGGCTATGATCAGGGACGGATGACCTGACATGCCCAACTGACAGACGGTTGCTTCCATGTTGGTAAGCACTGGAGTAGCGATTTGCGAGCAATGAAGGGATTTCTTGTAGTAAATGGCTGTGCCTCCGCACGACGGTCGTCAGCTCTGCCATTGTGTACAAGAGAGTAGGAAGGGATCGATAATCCCTTTGAAGCGTCGGGTTTAAGGAATGTTTCTTGGATAAGCAATAGGTCGATGTCCTTATTGCGAACAAATTCCTTAATCTCTGGGAGGTTGGTGCGCAGGCCGCGCGTATTGAATGAGACAAGTGTTAAGCCCTGAGGCTTCACTCGCCCCATGTTCGGTGTTGAAGCGTTACGCGATTGGGACATTAATACATAGAGTTCACCAGGTCTTGGTGCTCTATCATTGCAATAAGGCGCTCATGTGGAGACCTAGCTGATTTAAATTTATTGGCGAGAATGTTGAATTCTTTAATATCGAATTCTCCATTCTTCAAGAAACTCAGGGGGTTTTGCACTCCTGAGTCTGGTTGCGTAGGTGTTGCCCATCTGCGGCCACTCGGGGTGACTTGCACAGGGCGGGAATTGACATTGGATGTCTGGGAGACCGGAGCTGCTTGTCTCCAAGAAGTGGAGAGTAAAGGCCCGGTTGTCCTCTTCCTCAGTTGAGGGAAGTTCGTGCCAGTGGCCGGAGGTGGCCCTGGTTTTGAAGACTGCTTCTTAGCAGGCTTCGATGTTGAGGGACGAGGGGCGCGGGGACATCCGCGGTAGTTCGAGGGATGTCCTTCCTGCCCACAAAGGACGCAAGCGGGAGGAGTCTCCGCATCGCGGGTGCGTTTGCACTCCTTGGTTGTGTGTGGCTCTAGGCACTTGACGCACCTAGGCGGGGCTGAGCAGTTTGCAGCTGCGTGGCCATAAAGCTGGCAGCGATGGCACTGCCCTGGGAAGCCCACATACGATGAGCTCTCTCTTGAAGATTTTCCTCGACTCGGGGACATTGGTGAGGATGACCAGAGCCAGTGGGTATTTCCTGCCGGATCGGCTGTACATTTTGTGTACAGCCTCGGCCTTGAACCCTTGCTTGGTCAGGTCCTCTAGGATGATCTCACTGGGGAGTTCATATGGGACGCCACGTAGGATGGCTTTCACTTTGCGCTCTTCCGGGAGCGCATAGGTGTGATAAACAACACTCTTATGAGTGAGGAGGCGAGTGAGGACTCGGAAGTCCTCCGTAGTCGGGACGACTACGCGGATGGCTTCACCCGTGTTTGTGGCTCGGGTGTATTGCACCTTTTTGTCGGCGCAGAGCTGTGCAACATAAGTCCACTTTGCCTTGTCTCGTATGAAGATAGGCGGTGGGGGCTTATTTGCAGGGAGGACAGGCGTGCAGCGCGTGGCTGGCTTCATAGAAGAGGTGACAGAGACCTCGGGCAAGCTAATGTCGAGAGACATTAGAGGGACAGGGGTTACCGCGGAGAGTACGTTGTCCGACGTGGTGGCTGAGCGCTTGGATTGGCGCTTCTTCCTGGATTGAACCAGTTCAAACTGGTTCTCCAGAGGGACAACGGGAGGTGTTGACAACGGAGCCAGTTCGCGTTGACAACGCGGGTTTGTGAGCGGAGGGCTCATCGGGGGACGCGGGAGAGTCAGTAAGGGGCTGACTTGGGGTGTTGACCACGGAGGAGAGGCTATCGGCTAGCGATTGGTCGAATTGGATATTTGCGGCTTTAAGCAAAGCCGCAATCTGGATTATAATGGCGTTACGAGGGTCCGTTGATGGAGCGATACTGATGAAGAAGCCTCCCCGCCGAGGGCAGGGAGCAACGGGGGTTGGAAGTAGTGGCGCGGCTATCCCTAATGGTTATAGCCGCGAACCGTCACCCTTGGGAAAGCCCAAGTGCAATGGGATCGGGTCGTCCGGTTTCTCTCAGGTCAGGAGGCCTGAGAAACGCACCGGGTCAACGTTAGCCGAGTTAGTTGTCACCGTTAGGTATCCTTCAGCTCAACCGCGATGGCACGCAACTCACTTACTACAATAAAAATTGCTGTAATCAAGCTGCGGGCCGGAACGAATTCGACGTAACCAGTCGAACTTGGCGTAGCGTGTACCTCGTACCACACGTAGCGGAGCTGCGTAGCGTAGCACTGGGCGTAGCGTGGCGGCGTAGCGGAGCGTGAGCACAGGCGCGTGTAGTAGTCTGCTCGGCGCGGGGGCCGAGACAAGAATGATGACAAAAAGTATTTTCTTTGGTATTTATAAGGTTTATTTGGTATGACTTGAGGGGAGTGAGGGGGGAACAGGGAGGGAGGGAGATGTCCTCTGTCCCCTGACTCCCTCCCATGAAAAGGTAATTTCATTTTCAAAAGACACCAGTCTCTTGTTGTTGTGTGTCTTTAAACAAGTCGACACGTGTTTCGCCTCTACACGAGGCATCCGCAGGACATGTTGAGTCGCCAAAATCTGGCACGAGACTGAAACAAATGAGCCAGAAACCGCTCTTTTATACCCTCACCCCATGAAATAACGCGCTGTGATTGGTCGGCTGTTGTGACTTATTACCCCCGGAAGAGATACGTAGCAATGGTGAATGGACCAAATACTGTGCTAAATGGTATAACATATATGATTGTCTGATACCAAAGACTGGGATTGTGGTAACCGCTCTCAGGTTATTAAATTATAAATTTTATACCTAACAACAAAGCAATGAACAGAAAATAAATAAAGCAAAATACAAAATTAAACAAAGTTGTCAGAATGTCACTTAAATGTTTGTACAATGTACATGATTATATACAGTATGCTTACGATATACCAAAAATTAACGAAATCTGTGCAGTTGTTTTGTCAAGAAGTAGGCTTTTCATTTTGAACTAATTTAAACGTCCTGTAAGATTTGGGTGACTGAGTCAATGATTCAATGAACTTGAATATTTCAATATCATAATGCGTTGCCGCTTTGCCTAGCTGCCTTTAAATTGCGCCGCCCGCGGCCGTCAAAGATATACACGTGCCGGCGGTGTCTCTTTGATTGCGGCGCTAGCCGTAGCCGGCGTAGGGAAGGACATCTTCTATCGATAATTAGCTTTCTTTAAAGGGAGATGTAATCGATAAATAATAAGCTGTTTAAGTCTATTTTGAAATTGTTCTGTAATGATTATTGTAAAAATACTACACCTACCTACGTATTTAAAACTAAGCAGCTTCAAAAATTTTATTTTTATAAATTATAAGGTAGTTTAGAGATAATGATCGTGAATAAGGAAGAATTAAACAATAACAATTTATTACTTGTTTTGTAATTTGAAAGCAACCTATCAAAAATCGTACCAGTTTACTTTTTTTTATTTATTTTTTTATGAAAATAAGGGACGAGACGAGCAGGACGCACAGCTGATGGTAATGGATACGCCCTGCCCATTACAATGCAGTGCCGCTCAGGATTCTTGAAAAACCCAAACATTCTGAGTGGCACTACAACTGCGCTCGTCACATTGAGACATAAGATGTTAGGTCTCATTTGTCCAGTAATTTTACTAGCTACAGCGCCCTTCAGACCGAAACACAGTAATGCTAACACATTACTACTTCACGGCAGAAATAGGCGCCGTTGTGGTATCCATAATCTAGCCGGCATTCTGTGCAAAGGAGCCTCCCACTTGTTCGCTGCTCAGGAAATCACTCAGAAAACAGTGGTTTCGTAAGTGTTGAACTTACAAAAATAACCTATTTTTTATAAAGCTTATCCATTCATTAATTGATAAAAATATTAAAACATTCGAATAACACAAAACTACTAGTTTTAAATGCCTTGTTTAGATTGTTGGTTAGTAATTGTTAATAAAGTATCGATAAACTAGAATTGTGGGGTATGCCCTATTTACGCCTTTATTTATTTTCGCCATTTTATTTAAGTATTTGTAGTTTGTTATTCAGTGTCCAAGCGAGTGCTTTACGCAGCCCGCGATTGTTTCAAGTTTTTGTTGAAAAAGTTAAAGTTGTATTTATTAATTTAACTTTCTTAAAGTTCAAGTGAAATGTTTCAATCAATTTTCATTTCTTCGCTCATAATTATGTTATTGTTAAGAGCTTGTTTACGAGAAGAGTAGAGTAGAGTAGAGAGAAGAAGTAACAGCCAGTTCGCCGCCGTGAGCAACGTTGTCGCTCCTCGGGGTCAACGTACGTAAGAAAACAGTCTGTTTAGACAAACAGACTGTTTTCTTTTTTCTAATTCAATTTTGATAATTGGTTTACTTGAAAAATTTTTTTTTATAATTTAGGGATTTTAATTTAATTATTAATTTTACTATACTTCTGTGAACCAGTATGACTTGTATTTCATTTATTTTATATAAGCTGTTTCCATACTGTGTATAGACATTTAGGTTTTTTGTGCTGGATAATAACAGAATAATTACGTAAAAATCTTTTCAAAAATGCTACCAAAATTATGGTCATAGAATTCTACTGCTGGCGTGGAGTAAAATTGTGAATTGACCAAAATTTATCATAGATTTTAATTTTTTCACTTTTTTTTGCATATTCTTATAAAGTTGTGGTGAAGTAGACGTACTTTATAAATAATATATTGTAGTAAATCTCTGCCTCAAAGAACTTACAGAAATGTTTTTAATACATTATGCGCATCAATTTGCAAGATCTCAAAAAGAGTCGTTGAGAACATTGTTATGTCGAAGTAGTACGAGTTACGAGTTACGAGCTACGTACGTTATTTTGTTCGAAATTATTTTATCCCTCAAAATTTCTTCAATACACTCAGCCGTACATAGAACTGTGTGAATATTTCAGTCTGGATTGTTGTAAGAAATTCGCATTTTATATAAGACATTTTTTATGAAATAGGAGGACAAACGAACCTGCTGATAAATGATCACCGTCCACATTCATTTTAGTAAAGTGTATTGTTCTTTTGAAGGTATCCATATCGTATCGTCCCGGAACCACCGCACAGGGAAGCTTATTCCACAGCTTCGTACGTGGAAGAAAGTCAGCTTAAAACCGGTCTGTAATCTTCTGAAGTGACGTTCCTCGTCACTCACCGTGTTGAAGATCATCTATATTTTTCAGGCGAAATTCGATGAAATCCTACTCCACAGCTGAATATCTAAGTGATAGGATAGTCTGGGACTAGATTATGATTATTTTATAGCAATAGCAAAGACAGCACAATATTGTATATTTGATTAAAAAGAGCATAAAATCTTCTCTCTCAGAGCGCCATTTGTTTCCGATGCGGTAGTAGTATCTAGTACATTAGAAATGACATCAAAAATAATTGTAAATGCCTTTTATTTTAAATTAACTTGTGCATATTTCTATTTAACTATATTTCTTTAAGTGTGAAAATTTATTAAGATGCGTGTCATTGAACTATTTTTAACCGACTTCCAAAAGGAGGAGGTTATAATTCGACCGGTGTTTTTTTATGTATGTACACCGATTACTTTTTCATAAACTTTATTCAATTCAATTCAAGTAAGTAAGTAAGTAACATTAGATACACTATTAATCTTATACTAATCATTAATCAATTATTTTATATTTTAACAATTCAAATTTTTACAAATATAATACGAACAGCTGAAAAATACAAAGATAAAAATAAAACATAATATTATAGCTGTGAAGACGTTCTATGAATGTTATCACAAGAAATAAGCGTAAGACGAAGGTAATTGTAGTTTTACATAAGTAGTGTTTCTAATAGTTAGTTAAAATATTTTAGTTGTCACTAGCATTAAACTAGGCCGGGCCTGTATTTTAATACTAGTTACTTCCAGATACATTGTTTTTTACAGTTACTTCAATACATAAAAGCGTATATAAGAATTTAACTTATGGAAAAAAAAAATTAACAGTTCTACGAGAAAATAAATAACATTTATCTACACCCATGCTTTAAATCCTCTATTAAAGATTCTGAAACAATTAGCTTATTGCCAACATTAAAACACCCAATGTTTAATAACCATTACATCATACAAACGAGTGTTGTAACGTTGTACTGAATTTCATAACAGCACTCCTATGTTTTTTTTTCGATCCCCTCATGCGCAAAGAGTTTCAACAGACAGCCACATTCTTATTGCTCCATGCGTGGTATCTGTATGAATTTCAAAAAAAGAACATTTTCGTTTACGCGCGCGCGTTCCACCCTAGAAGTCGCGCGCCTAAAAAAAGTAGGTTAATCGAATCCCCGCCATTTTTATTGTTTTGTTTACAAAAAATGAAAGATTCATTTTAAACGCTGCAAGAGAACATTATATTCGAATGAATTTTAATTATTGCACTTTACAAAATGTAAATTACTACTAAAATAAATAATTGTTTCACTGACACTTACTTTATTTGTATATAATAAGTAATGAATGATATTAGGTTACTAGTAGGACTCGTGTTTTAATGTTAGCAGTAAGTTAACTGTTTCAGAATCTTTTAGAGAATTCATATTTTGGGTGTAGATAAAGTCTTCTGTTCAACTGTTGATAATTAGGTATTAAAACACTCATGTGATACTATTATCCACATTCGTGTTTTAATACCCCTTATTACACAACAGTTGCATAAATAACTATTGTCTATCATACATATTACTGGTTCGTACTTGAGCGGTCAGTAATAAAATTGAGGGTATTCTTAAAAACATTTGGGTTGACTACAAATACTGTTGACTTGGGCTATTTTCATATAATAATATAGTAAGGTATTAATGATTGGGTTTATTTTGAACTTTTAAAAGTAATAATGTATAATAAAGTATTAAAGAAAATAAATTTTAAAGATAAATATATAAGGGTACATGTATACATATAGATAAATATAAATATTAATTTATTGTAGATGTGAAATATAAGCTATTATTATGCATACTATAATTTTATAAGATAAAGGGTATAAAATAAACCATGAAATTTAAGGTTTTTTTTTCTGTATGTTGTGCGTATATCGGTAAGGTAAGTAAGGCTGGATAATTAATAATTTAACGTATAGCTATAAACAAATTTTCAATTTCATCATACTTTTTATTTTTTTAACCAAACAGTTAGCTTTTTTTACAGTTAAATTTGTTTTCAGAGTAGATATTAATAATTTTGTTTAATTTATTATAGAGCATGGGACCAAGATAGCATTGAAATTTACGTATAAAAAAAGTTTTAAAAGTGTTTGTAGGACAGACTTTATCTTTACGTCGTTACTGTATTGTATCTATTATTCTAACAGTACTGTATGTAACTATTATTATGGAAACTTGCTTAGGCGCGCTACCTTCTTTATTTCTTGGGTATCGAATAAGTTTGCGTTGTTACTATTAGTTATGTAACGCTGGTTCAGATAAAGTCCTTAACTAAGGGACTGGCTCAATGAACATAGTTCGTTTTATTTCTCTTTTTTATTATTCATTTATATTTATTAACATCGTCTTTATTTTACACCTGTTATCTTATACATTAGATATGCTGGAAATTCTAATGAAATATAATTAAGTTTTTTATTTATTGCGTAAGGATTACTTGTTGGTTTGTATTTCTCACCATCCAAGCGACCTTGCAACACCAGAGAAATCACAGGAATGGCTTTTTAAAGCGATAGTGTGTGCCATCTTTAGTGGATCCCTTTCCCGTGTCTTATTGAACTGGAAATACCGCATAAGGTATATATTCGTTCCGTAGATTCTTGAATGGAACAATCATTCTTGCGAATCATAATTTTAATAATAATAATAACAAGTCAAAATAGTGTGTAAATATGATTATTGGTTTCCAATGACATTGTATATATAATATAGACACATAACATCTATATTATGCATTTTAAAACATTTATTCAGTACAGGTTTGATTCGAACGTTTCGAGTTAGTCGTTACTGTTTCTGGAACAAATATAAGTTTTGAGTGCTGTGCCATTATAGTGTCCCAATTGTCTTACAGACAAGACATCGCATTTAGTGTATACTTCACAAGTAGGATACCGAAAGGGTTTGCAAATAATAACCTTTAATAGAGCACGTTGGGCCCGTTCAAGCTTCAAAAGACATGATTTTCGAGCGCCACCCCACGATTTAATACAATAAGTTAATAAGGATTGTGCTAATGCAAAGTAAACATTTCTCAAAAGAGATAAATCAGCAATCTGACGTATGGTTTTTAAATACGAAAATAAATTTTCTAGTCCTTTCTGACAGTAGATCAATTTACGGTTTCCATGATAGAGTCTCATCTATTAGAACTCCTAGGTATTTAATTATTTTCGTTTTATTAAGGTAAACACAAGAGCATCCTTTATTTTGAGTCAAGACTTTCTTACAATTATGAACTTGTACGGAAAAATTTTCGTTTGAGGGAATTACTCTTGTAGTAATGCCAAAAAAAAAATATATCAATTTTGTTTTAAGAATGTTTAGAGTTAACAAATTCTGTTGAAGCCATTGAAAAGTTTTTCGAAGTCCTATTTCAACCTTGGTTTTGACATCTGCCCAAGAATCTGCATGAAAAATTAGATTACTCTGAGATTTATGATCCGATTTAAGTTATTTTTTTTTTATTTTAGTTCGATGTAGAATAGATGCCAGTTGGTCCCATTAAAATTTTACACAGTTTGGCCCAGTAGTTATCATTTTATGAAAATTTTTGTTTACCTGGATGTTATAATTGTTTTTTATGTACGGCTTTTTTAGGAGTTTTCATTCAGGTTGATTATATATTATAATTATTAACTGACACTAAAAAGAAAAAAAAAACCTCGTTTAAAGTGACTTCAAAAGCTGAATAGTATCAAACAAGTAACAATTTATTAATAAAATACTATTATTTATATGTGCTACCTATTGATAGGTTTTAAGTCGGTGCCAAGCCCTAAACAAAATAAAACTTAATATTATAAACAGCTTACTTACTGTAATTTTTAAGGTTGTTTGGCCACGCGTGTCCGCTTGGGTTGTTTTGTTCTAGATGAAGCTATCCCCCTCAAATTCACGCGTGGCGAGTGTAGGTACTTACGTACATTACATTTGGCTTGATACCGACTTCAAAGCTATCAATATGTAGCACATACAAATAATAGTATTTTATTAATATTCCAAGTAAAGGTGTAACAAATTAAATTTTTAGCTATTTGTTACTTTTCAGTTTTTGAAGTCAGTTACTTTAAACGAAGTTTTTTATTTTTTTCTTTTTAGTGTCACTTAATAATTAAAATATAAAATCAACCTGAATGAAAACTCCTAAAAAAGCCGTACACAAAAAACAATTATATCATCCACGTAAACAAAAATTTTCATAACATGAAAACTACTGGGCCAAACTATGTAAAATTTTTATGGGACCAAATGACATCTATTCTACATCTAACTAAAGAAAAATAACGTTAATTGGATCATATTAAGTCTCAGAGTAATCGGTGTACATACATAAAAAAATACCGATTGAATTGATAATCCTCCTTTTGGAAGTCGGTTAAAAATAATACAATCCACCTTAAAAGATTTAGCTACTTTACGAAACCTAGTAGATCGCAACTATCGAGTTTTGTTTGTTTCGAGTATTGACATTATGTACTTCACAATTCTTTTTAAATTGGATAATATTTTTATGAGCGTACAAGAGGTTCTCGTATATTATGTACTGACAGTGTACTGTCATAAAATTAATTTCGCTAAACTATTCTCTCGATGAATTCCGTGAACGTATTTTATAGACTGCTCGAATGCCCATTTCTGCGGTACAAATATTACGTTGTCAATATATCTTCGGCCACACCCCACAATTTAATTCGGTAAGACATGACACTATGAAAGTAATACATCCACTCCCACAACACCTTAGGGAGGAGGGGATGGCTGAAAAACAATGCTGCATGGAAACATAAATCCATGATTCCATGTCAGGTGAAGCTGAGCCTTTTCCTTTTGCCTATTGTTTCATCGCGTAGCATAATTACTCATTTTATATTTGTAATGTTCTGTATGTCAATAAAGAATTTATTTTAGTTATTTATTTATGTGACTGTAATATACAAGTTTCACACGTGTCAGCTGCCTAATTTTTTTATATCAACCCTTTTTGATATCCAATGTTAAACGATGAGTATCGAAAATTAAAACAGGCCTGAACCCTATCGTTACGATGATAGAAGCGATATTAAGAATATCTAATAACGCACATTCTTACTTTACGGGTTGATTCATTACAATAGGATATGAAACAGAGACTTAGCAATAACTTACTACTTATTGGGCTGTTAAAAACGAAAATGACTGGACTGAAGTTTAACATTACAATGAAATAGACATAAAGACTATGTGCATGTTTAGTCCTCGCCATTTTATAGGCTGTTAAAAACTTGGCATAACAAAAATAATCTCAGTTATAATAGATGTTTTTTGAGCAAAAACACACAACAATGAAACTCTCTTAAAACCATATAATTATTTATAGAATAATAATTAAATTTAACTGAATACAAGAATTGCAACGGAAATCCAAGCTGACACTCGACAATGCAAATAATGCAACAAACTTTAGTTTCTAAATTTATTGTTAAGTTATGAATATTGACTACACTCATTTGAATACTATTGTAATTTTAGTACTTCACCCTGACTTGCACTAAATAACTTAGAATTTTTTCAGTGAATAAAGAATTTTTTGAATTATAATTTGAATATTTTATAGCTGAATAGTGAGTAATAATATCGCATTGAATGTTGGTTCACTTATTAACTTATTTTAAATGACTTATAGATGACCAATAATAATGACCAATGAAAATATAGTAAAAAAATAATTTATTAACCTTGTTCAGATTTTCATAGAGTACTAAATTAAATAAATGGTTCTAATTACTCAACATATTAAAGCATTACTTTGTTTTTGATAGATGAGAAAAGGTACAAGATACTTCCACAGTATTATTATTTAAGCACTTTTGTAACGGAATAAAATAAATAAAAAATATTTAATCAGAAACTTCACTCAGATATAAACTAATATTTTATCTTTCAGTCAACCGTTGTGGGACATTAAGTTTTAACAAAAAAACAACCGACTTAAGAAACATTATTCCAAAACAAAAGATATAATATGCACTAAAAATTATGAAAAGAATTGCGTTTTTTATACTAATTAATTAATCTAATTCTAATAACGATTATAGTTATTTTTGACATACTGTCCTCCCGCCGCGACCTTTCTCGGCTCCTCCCATCGCGCGTGAGACTCAAGCACATCTCACCTATAACTATGTTTGTAGTTACAAACCTACATTGGCTGAAACCGACTCCAAAAATAACAATAATCGTTACTAGAATTAGATTAATTGGAATAGTGTTTTTGAAGTCGGTTGTTTTTTGTTATTATTTTTTTGTGAATCTTACTACACTTACTAATAATTTGTCTAAATATTTTATAACAGACAGTTAGAAATTCTGCCACAGATCGCACCCTTACTGTAAGTCGTTAAGGTATTCCGTTGATCATCATATTTGACTACAACAGTTACTTGACCATAACGACGTTACGGTAGGTGACCCAAATATCCGGATAGCATAAAGAGATTTGGCGTTATTATCGTCACTTTACTCCTAAGAATTGAAGAGTTCCATGGATACCATAATCAGGACCTAACCAAACTCTCACCAAACTTCCATTGAAGTATACCTTTCCAGTAAAAAAAGAATTATAGAATATATAGAATTTGTCGCGCACATACTTATAGTAAAATTAAGACTTTTATGGTTTTCTCATAATTGCCAATTTGCCATTGGTAGATCTGGACCAAGTTGCAATGGGACCACACGGGAAGCACCAGCTTTCAAATAAATATATCATAATCGCTTCATCCAGTCCAAGGTTTTGAGGTAACAAACATAAACAAACATACCGACGAATTGAGAACCTCCTCCGTTTTAGAAGTCGGTTAATAACAATTTAAACTGCACTCTTGTACGACTTCTTCTTGTCTCCGCATTCGCGTCTTTTTCTAAGTGGGAACGCCACGACGGTATAAGTATATGAAAGCTGACAACGGTAGATGTAAATAGTGCGCGCTGGTCATTGACTAATTGACAAGTCAACGAACCACGCCATTTCGGCGTCAAATTTAAGCGCGTTGACGGCTTCTGGTTTGTTCTGTATTCTGAGAATTTTACCTCAACAAAAAAAAAATATAAATTGAATAGCAATAGCGAAACTGGAAGTGACAACGTGTTGTGTGCTGAGTACAAAGGACTCCTGTCAGCAGGGAGGATTATCTGAACCAACCAAGTACTCTCGGGTCGTTCAGGCGGCTGGCTATCTGATCACTTACTGTATATTATAAGCGTGATCTTGTGTTCTAAATTACCGATGAACTACTAACTAGCAAGTTATGCTGGCTGTATTTTTATGACGAAAGTATTATTTCAGCGAAGTTATAATAAAATTTTGGAGAAGTTTGAATTTTGTATTCTAGATTCATACTTGCAATTTTAATTATTTACCTCTTAAATATGAAACATGATTCTGATAGAGAGAGACGTTTAAGTTTCGAAGATGAATTTGACCTTTTATACCAATAATGCATTATTTCGTTGTGAATACATTCATGTGGAAATGTCAATGTTTATCATATAAATTATTTCGTCTATATAATATGTAGTCAGAATTTTTATAATATTAAGACCTACCACATAAATTAGCTTTTATAAACAATATCTATAAATTAGTTGTAACTTAATATAGAAACATATACAATTACCTCGAGAAGTACAAATTTTATAGCGACTTTTTATGAAACTCTTAAGATTAACCCCCTTATTCATAATGGTCCGCTAACTTTAAACAGCCGCTTAGGAGTGTTTTTTCTCATTCTAACTTAGGTCAATAGAAGAAGACAGAGTGAGAAAAGGTGTCACTTTACAAAAGGTGTCATATTGTAATAATCATTAAACAAGTTTTCGAATATTATGTATAACTAGAATGGCCACAAATATTCTTTTTGAATTCCCTTTTCCATCTTAATATTAAAGAAAAAAGTGTGTGCGTGTAATTTTTACGCAAGTGAATGAAGTAAAACTTAATAAAGTGTTTCTGGAACTCCACCTTTTAATTTATCTGATTATTATTTTAATTTTATATTCTTTAAGTCGTAATCAATAACGTCTAGCTACGAGCGAGTACTCGCTTTGGCTCGGGTGTGTCGTCGGCACGCATGCGGTGCGAGTGCGGTGCGAAGGCGGTCGGGATCGGGCGCCAGGTGAGCGCCGAGCAGGCAGTCAGTGAGGTGCTATCGAGCGAGGCGGTTGTGTCACACGCGCATGCCGGTACCGCCACGTTCTTATAATGTATTATCATAAGACTTTGTGAAGTGTACCTACCATTACAATTGTAACGTTTATAAGACTGTGTTTTAATTACTGTCGTGTTCAACGCCCACTAAAAATGGACAACCACAAAGATTCTGACTAAGTCAGCGGGCTTGCACTCAAAATTATCTCTCATTAAATAAAATAATTGAGAATAAGGAATTGAAGGATAGATATTAGCACATGTCAATATATAACGTTGTTATTGAATATTAACGAATATGGCTGTATGTGCCTTTTGCCTGTCCTAAAAATGAAATAAAAATAAAAAAATACGAAATAACCAAAAAAATTAGCGAATGTCGAAAAGTCAGAAAATTTCTGAAAACTTTTAGTTTAATTTATTACAAAAGTAGTTGCAAATACACTTGGAGATTAAAAAAAATACTTTTTATTTACAAATTAAAACAATTTTTAAAAACCGTTCAATTTTAACGATAAAAATATGTTTAACTGACTTTTCTCTTAGTAACTCTCAGTACTTCCGTCAGAAAAAAAATGAGTTACCCCCAAGTTGCCCTTAAAGAAGGTTTACTTCAAAAAGGAATTGCAATGATTGTCTTCCACAAAATGATGCGAATTAGTCGATCATTTTCAAGATACTACACAAACTAGGATATTAGTCGTAGAATCGTATATAGTACTATCTAGGCAGCCGCTGTTAAAGCCAGAATTCACCGAAATCCTATGAGGAAAGAAAACATTTATGAAATAAAAGCTTCATGCTTATTGTTCATATACAGAACATGTCCTAAATCAATCACTACAGTTAAAGAGAGAGGCTCGATCACAATGCTTGCTGGCTTGATACGCGGGTGAAAAATACACAAATATAATTTTCACTCATGAAAATAATTTCACAATACAAGAGCACTACGACATACAAAATAACAATGTTTACGCTCATAGCTCAAGCGACATCCCTACATCGACTCGCTCAAGAAGTCTCTAGAACATGTACTCCCATGAAAACTGGACGTTAATCAATAGCCATAGCCATTCGTAGCTAGATGGATGGATTATGCATTATAGACAAATGAAGTCATTTCGAATATTATTCTTTTTATAGTAACTACCTCACGATTTTTACTCATAACAATTAATAACGTGATATTAAAAATTAATTTAGCCCAGTGGTTATTGACCCTGCCTACTGAGCTAGAGGTCCCGGGTTCGAATCCCGGTAGGTACAAACATTCATGTGATGAATATGGATGTTTGTTTCCAAGTCATGGAAGTTTATATTTATTTATGGATGTTTAAGTAAGTATATTGTATTAAATATATCGTTGTCTTGTACCCATAGTACGGGCCATGCCTAGTTTGTGTAAAAGTGTGTCAATATCATGGTCATTATTATTATGATTATTATTAATGTTGCTTACGCCATTTTACAGTACCAAAAATAGTAGATAAATCAATATATTTGCGCTTAATTAAGGATAACATAACTTAATTTTATCCACGATATGTTTTAACCTATTTTTTCGTCGAGAAGTTTTTTATATAAAAAATGTGTTAAAATAAGGCAGGAACTGCAGTGCCACGAAGAAAATTTAATGAAACATTCCGTTCGCAAAGTTTGTTGAAACATCTTCTCGGTTTTAACAGACATATTCTTGTATCTATCTCATTAAGTCGCTTGTAACTGGAACTCTGTTATATCACGCTTTCAGCAACAAAGTTTGATAAATTTATTGTAAAATTTGTGCTTTGCAGGAAATCTTACAAAATGAATCTTATTTGAAAAGAAGTTTATGTTATTATTGAATACTATACATGTTGTCTACAGAAATATTATACGCTCGTAAATTTATTAACGCAATTTGTCAATTATAGGAATAACAAAATATTCTAGTACTGTGAAAATGCCACCAAAAACATTTTTATGTAAAATTTTAACAAAAAACAACCGACTTCGAAAATACTATTACAAAACAATACAAATATAAAATAATACATATAATAATATGCAATGAAAGTATAAAGCTATAATATATAAGAGCCTAAATCTGTTAAAATCATATTTAATCGAAAGAGTTCAGATAGTCGATGTAAATGGCAAACGGTTTTTGGGTAAACCTGTGGGAATAAGTGTTCCACATGGTTCTATTCTCGGTCCTTTTTTGTTTCTTATATATATTAACGATATACCGTTTGTGATAGATCGCCATGAGATTGTATTGTTTGCTGATGATACTTCACTAATTTTTAAAGTGAAGCGACGTGCAGATATTGATGACGAGGTAAACATTGCACTCTCCAAGTCTCATAGTGCGTTGGTTTGAGACGAATAATCTGCACTAAAACAATAAAAAAACAAAGTGTTTACGGTTCATTACACCAAACACAGCGGGGAAATAAACTAACGTACTTATAAATTACCAGAGATTGGAACTTGTGGACACTACGGTCTTCTTGGGTATCACGTTAGATAAAAGCTTTAGTAGGATCCACATATTGCCCAACTAGCAGATAGACTCAGCTGTGCGGCATATTGCCGTTAGAAAGATTAGAGGTTACACGAATGTTGCGACAGCTAGTAGATTAGTGTACTTCGGTTATTTTCACAGTAATCATGACGTACGGTATTTTACTATGGGGTCATGCTGCTGAAATTGATATAGTGTTTGCTCTGCAAAAGAGAGCTGTTGGTGCTATAAATCAGCTTGGTTATAGACAGTCTCTCAAAGAATAATTTAAAGAAATCAATATTACGACTGTTCATTGTTAGTACATTTATGAAAATTTAATACGTTCACAAAAATCGTCACCTTTTTCCTCTTAATAGTGATTTTCATTATTATATCACTAGAAATAAGGGATTGCTTGTAACTAATTCTAGTAGGCTTCATAAGATACATAATAGCTTTAAGGGTAAATGTATACACTTTTATAATAAACTCCCAGCCACTGTTCAGGCATTATCTATAAATATATTTAAATGTTTTATAAAAAAAATGGCTCTGAATATCTAAGTGATCCGCTGAAGGAATACCAGCAATTCATTGGCTATGAGTATTTCGGAACTAATAATCATAAAACCGTGAAGCGGCGGTTGCCGCGCAGATCGCGAATATAAATTATATTCGTAAGTTCAATGAGCATGTACGTTACCGAGTGCGCTCGGAAGTCGGAACTAAACTATCTCTGGACTATTATACTATTATACAACGTGAATCAAAAAGGGTATAACATCCCTTCAATTCTACGTTATATAAGTCATATGCAATAGTATTGTGATGTTTAAATTTGAATAAATAAAATAAATAAGAATGAAAAAAGCCCCTACATAATAAAAATATTATTTTTCAATTTCTTTTCTCAGACAACCCTAACTTTTAAAGAGACCGCCATTTAATATGGGCGGAGCCGTTGTTTGTAAACAAAATTAGGTAACCTACCTACGGACTTAAACATTAGCTATTCGATAATAATAGTACATACTGTAGCTGTACCTACAACCAATAATATCAATTAATACAAATGTCTAATACCTAACTTGTAACGTAGCATTATAGATCGTAGAAATAGTAATCGTGCATAATAACTGCAATAAGCGTATGCCGAAAGATTCGTTCTGACAAGAACATTTTATTATGATAAGAACCATTTCATAATGCTGTACATCAACTCATAGAATCATACAGATCACCAGTAGTCATCTCAGTGAAGTTTCAAGCATCGTACTTTCTCTCGACGATCGCAGACATACTCACGTGATCAGTCATATGCTCCGCGTTACACAACCGCACAGCAAGGCCGAGCGGACTCGACTGACGAGTGAAGCGTCGGGACTCGATCGGTATTCATGCAATTTTAATCAATGAGCGACAACGTAGGTGCGGAATGCTCATTGACATCGTATGATCGAGGTTCGACGCGAGTTTACACAAACTGCGATAGTATTAGTTTTAGAGCGAGATAGAACATATAATATTATTCTCAATTCTTATTGAATGAAACGTTGTACTATTGGTTAAAATGTAAGCTTTAGTATTGGTGTGTATTTTCTGAACTTGTAAATATTTTTTAAGTAACGATTGTAATTGGGTAACTAGTATTAAGGATTTTGTATATATATCGTGTAACCTTTTAATAAATCATATCTTCCATATATCTTCCACATATTCCTCACAGTGAAGCAGTTGTTTTATTTAATCGCCAAACACTCAGTCTCTAAAATACCAATCTTGCTGCGCCGCTTTTAAACACTCCTTGAGTTTCACAATAAATACACAGAAAACACCACACCACGTCATGTTGATTATGTTTTAGGTAGTTAGGTACCTAAGTAGATACCTAGTTATTTCATCACTAGTACATTCAAAACAGCCCAGGTACATCACACATGATACAGTTATAAGGAGGTACATAGGTTTTGCAGCAACACCACTAAAGGAAGGGTCCAATGTTCCTTCCTTCCCTTTCAATACATAATTCGGCCCGGCGAGCTGCGACCAGATTGTTATTTGTCACCGCACCAACACACAATATCATGTCGTAATATTCATTGTTCCCATAATCTGCCATGATTATCATACGAAAACACTGCAATCCGAAAGTTCAACGCGACGATCGATCTAACCAACATGAATGTCGGCACTCAACTAAAGTATAAAAATTATTAATAAAATGTCCATTGAATTTGGTATTATGATTAAGGAGTATGCACACTCGCCGAAATAATACGTGGCTTGTATTTTTTATGGAAAGGGAAGACAAACGAACGTACGGGTCACCTGGTGTTAAGTGATCACCGCCGCTCACATTCTCTTGCAACACCAGAGGAATCACAGGAGCGTTGCCGGCCTTGAAGGAAGGTGGATGCGCTTTTATTGTAGGTACCCATGTCGTACCACCCCGGAAACACCGCACAAGGACGTTCATTCATAAGATAGCTCCTTGAAAACCGCACTGTGGAGGACCGAATTCGGCGGCAGGAATCAGGTGAAACAGCTCTTCGGAACACTCCCCATGATAAATGCGGTAGAAGACACACAATGAGGTGATATCTCTACGCAACACCAAGTGATCCAACCGTTCACAGAGCACTGGGTCCCCGACAATTCGAGCTGCTTTGCGTTGCGCGCGGTCAGATGGATCGAGCTTATACTGGGGTGCGCCAGACCAAAGATGACAGCCTACTTGGCTTTGCTCTCCAGGTGGCCTCGAAATTGACAATCACTCAAGATTTCGAGACCCAGTATTCCGATACTAAGCGAGGATGTAAAGGAAGTGTTGTCAAAGAGCGGTGATACGACAAATGGAGTTTTATTAGTGCTATACGCGCAAACTTGAGTCTTCTGGGAGTTAAATTGGACAAGGTTCATATTTACTCACATAATAGGGGCAAGCCTCCACATTTCTAACCTCTGGTCTGCTACTCAGAAATTTCTTACTAAAACCCCAATGCTTTGCAAATGCCCAGCCCGGGAATGAAATACCTACCTATCTATTATTAATACGAGAATGGTCAAAGACATCCATTTTTGACTAAAGTTATCCGTGAAGAACAATTTCTTAATAGAAGCCTATTAGAATTATCTTTATTGGATAATACATTTTTTTGTGTTAAGAAGGGACAAGACGAGCTGGACATTCAGCGAATGGTAATTGATACGCCCTGCCCATTACAATGCAGTGCCGATCAAGAGTTAAGAAAAACCCAAAAACGTGTGCGGAACTACAATTGCGCTCGTCACCTTGAGACATCAATCATTCAAATAATCCTACATTAAAGTGCTTAGGTAATAACTTATCAAATGTGAACTCATTTAATTTCCAACACAACAAAATATCTTGAATTAAAAATGGTCCGGTGTGTAGGTTCCTTTACAATCGGTAAAATTCCTGTAAAATCCCTTTGATTTTACAAACACATAAACATTCTCCAATCACAGAGTAGTAAATATTTGAATCATGATATTCACATTCACACAATTCAAAGAGTAAAAATGCCGATAGGCCGAACTTTTTAACCTAAAAATATGCATTACAGAGTTTCATAATTGGTTTAGAATTACCTATCTTTATTGGTAATTAAAGTAAATACAAATTTAGAATGATTTTCAATGTCAGCTAAAGAAAATGCACATACAAAATAACTTCGTCTTCATGGCAAGATGAGATTATAATTTTCCTCACAGGTGCAATGAGCAGTAGGCATTTTACTATTAACTGATATTATGTCACATCTACGTTATTCATCTGTTTTAGGTCAAAGAGAGTTCAGAAAAACAGCTGATAAGCGTTGCGGGATGCATAGTTTTTGCGAAAACCGTGGACTTTAAATATTGTATTCAAATATAACGCTAATTCATTTCTGACTTCACATAGTAATTAGAGATGACCTAAGGAATGTCGGGTTCAAAGCATAGCATACCCTTTTTGATTCACGTTGTATAGACGGATCACGGAATTGAGAATCTAAACCAATCTCAAGCTCACCTGAAGACACACACCAATCTCAATCGGTCCAGCCGTTTAGGAGGTAGTTCAATTGTGAATCTAAACCATTCTCGAATCCGTTCAATTACAACAGACGCACAAAAGAAATATATTATATATTTATTTATATATGGACGGATTTGAGAATCTTAACCAATCTCAAATACACTCGAACACAAAAGAATCATCAATATCGGTCCAGCCGCTTAGGAGGTAGTTCAGTTACAACAGACGCACAAAAGAAATATATATATTTTGATACCTATTGCTATTCCTTAGGGATTAAGGTTACCTTGCTCTGATGGAATTTAAATCACATCTTCAAGGCGAATTACTTTTAAGAGACACAGATGTGTTAGGAGGTACGTATACGAAAATTCGTAATCCTCAAGGATTTAAAGACCTTCTTTCTTAGAGTCGTAGTATATGTTCTTTGAATTTTTTTTACTATTTTTTGTTCAAAACAAAGCATACAATAGGTATACAACCTATTTTCCGTTCATTTTATATAATTTATTTAGGTTTTCTGGCAAATTGTTAAAAATATGAGGTATTATATTACTTAGTATTCTTGTACTATAGATGTTTTTGGTCCTTGGAATGAAAAATCTCTTGGCATTTATTAAATTTCTAAAATTACTGTAATTCACTTTAACTCTCTCAGAAAGTAATATTTTACTTTGTTATATACCTTAATATATTAAAATGGAATTGAAATAACAAAATTATCAATGACGTTATGTTATAGAGCGTCATTGTGGTACATGATTGTCACTAAATGTTTTCGTCTAAACATTGGATAAAATTACGAAAGGTATAAAAGTATTCGTAAATATTTTACTCGAGCCGTCATTGTGCCATCAAATGTTCTGACGAGACAAGAAGCCTCGATCACTAACACTTATTGGTATTTTTATAGCATAAGGCACGTACGTATCAAACAAAAATATTTGTGTTTTATTTTTACAATTCAAATTGGCGGAGTCAAAAAGTAACGTTTGCACGAACACGGCTACCCAATTATAAACCGATGATACTGTAATAATTATAAATATGTTCTAGTACACTCCTAATCATCTAATTATAGCCAACCAGTTTTTGAATTACAAGATAAATAATTATTGTTTTTGTGTATTTGAATGGTGTTTGCGCCGCAATAGTCTACTCTCTTTAGTCTCTAGAAATAGAGAGCTACCTATAGACTACCTATGATTGGGTGATCAAATGCCGATTGACTTTCGCGCCGGTTAATAAATCATTCATCAGAGGGCACCGGTATATTCACATTGCATCAGAGTACTCGGTGTAACGCATTCATTCACCAAACCTCGGGTATGTCTGTCTATTGTTTCGCCATAACTAATTTTGATTTCATTTTTAATAATATACGTTTTCCTACGCACGCGCACGCGCTTATACAAATGGAAACCGGTCGCGTGCGAGTTGGACTCAAGATAAAATTCTAATTTTAAAATATCCTTAAGCCATTTTGAAATATCTACAATGGTTGTCCTTTACCGCGACCTTTAAAAATTTTGTAGCAGTCACCGGCCAACTGGTGCGGTTTATGAAATAAATTGTATACACGGACTGACGAAGAGATGGACAGTGGAGTATTGGTAGTAAGGAGTGCCGTTGGTTACACTTAGAGTACATAATCCGAAACATTGACTGACGACGAGTTTCAAAAGTGCTTTGTCTGTTTTTAGAGCCTGATTGAATAAGAAAATTCATATTGATATGAAATCTGCTAGCTTTTCTTTCATTGTGATTTTAATTAACAAACTGTTCAATATTCAATTGCAGAGAATAAATGAAGGTCTTACCTACATAAAGAATTTTCTTACCCATAGATCTAGCGGAGGTTTTTCTTATAATCGAGTAGGTATATTGAAATATGATTTAAATATTATATATATTATAATATTTAAATATTTTGGTTTGAGCTGATGGTTCTATTACCAATGCGATAAATAAAACAAACAACAAATTTTAACTGACAATCATTGTTAAAGGAGTTCTGAATTAACACTTTTATTATACAGTCGTGTTGTAGGCATAGCTTCTTCTAAATATATTTTAAAAAGGACCTTTCTCAAATTTAAATAAAAGAGTTAAAACTGGAACGGTTGTTACATTTTTAATTAAATAATTGTAAAATATTTATAATATTTTAGTCAACTGGAGTACATAGGCGAGAGATGCCAATCAGTCGAGGCTCAAAATGAACCACATGAGGTATTTTTGAGCGTTTGATGAAACTCTTGTTAGTGATCAACAAATAAACTCGCATTCATTAGTGTTCGTACCTGAACATATTCGACTGTTTCAATTGCCTTACTAGCTTGTTTACTTATGCTTCATCTGATATTAATATACTGTTGTCATAGGTTACTTAGTTACCCTTGTTTGTCTTCCGTCACATGTCATTCAATTAAATACTATTATAAGAAAATAATGCTTCGATTTTTAATTAATAAAAATAAAATAACTGTGATTAGGTTTTTTTCTGAAGTAATTGTAACATAACAATTCTATCTATACATGTATTTGCATTTATTTTCTTTTGTCTCGCACTGTTAAATGTAACAGGTCGCCAATGCAGCACTGCGTGTTAAAGTCAAAGTCAAATAAACTTTATTGAAATAGCCTTAAGCACTTTTAAATCTAGAATTTAAAAAATAAAAAGGTTTATCAGTTTGTGTCTATATAATGTAAAAGTTTTTAGGTGCCAGGCCATTAGGTGTCCCCTTTTATGGGTTCCTAAATATATGTGCAAATATATTGCATAACAATGTGTTATGCTGTACTATCCTTAGTGTGACAATGATTTATAGCACCACGGGCATTCGCCACCTCTATAAAAGCCAAACCAGTTTTATTTAAACAACGTAATAAAATCCTCAATCTCGAATAATTTCACACCAAGACCCTTGGAAATGGTTATGAAGCTGGAAATTAGGCATCCGAACTACAATACAGTAATATAACAGTCCATCAACTTCATAGTATAGCGCCCGAATCAACGCACACACACATACACATGATTTACACGGCCGGTAAGCACTCTTGGGAAGACAAAACTATTTAGCGCCGAGGCTGGTCACTGTCCGAGTTAAATGAACTGCGCCGTGCTGTCCGCGTCGTCTATCTTGTAGTATGTATCTACCCTAGCGCTCCGACGAGAAGTAGGTATAAATTTCAAGGAGATCGCTGAGTTACGCTTATTGGAACTCTTTAATATCGTAACTATGTTTTGATTTTGTAGAATTCTTTAGAATGTAATGGGATCGTCCCTCGTAACGATTACTACTTTTCTGAGCTACTTGTAGTTTATTGGTATAAGCAAACGTTTATGAGTGTGGAGAAGGTAATTCTCAATTGTAAATTGGGTAGATAATCTTAAAAATGTAAAATAAATAATACGGACTTCGAAATCCAAAATATAATATATTAAAACAAGATGTATAAAAGTAATAAATAAAATATATAAAGAACATTTTGTATTAAATACAATTTTGCAATAAATGCCGGTTTGCATAATATACTTCTAACAGGCATTATAAACTTGAAAAGGATGTTGGACGGATCATTCTGACTCCAAGAACTTTACTGAATGTTGTTAAAGTAATCTTATATATTTATAGTAATATATATCTAATTAATATAATGCTCGTAAAAAACTATCACCTAAATCATAATGTCATTTATTGTTTGTGTGGATTAATGCATGTACTGTATTCTAGGATTTTTGTGATTGTAATTAAAATAATATTTTGAAAAACAATGAAGCTGCAAATGTTGATTCAAAAAAATTGGCAATTAGTTTTGATCACTTCTTCTCATTTAGGATCAACCTTTTCCGAAGTGGTGGTACAGTATATAAATTAATTAATAAGTGTCATTTCTTTAATCTAAATTAATAAAGTGATTTTTGCTTGGTGGTTTAGTGAAACGTGACATTGGCTGAATTGCGTGACAGTGTTGCCCCTTCCACAGAAGTTACAGTAGGAAGAATAGAATAAAATAGAAAGTGATATTTATTTGCTTTCACCAAATGATACTTTTTTATACAAATGCTTTTCTGTTGAAAATTCCTATAAATTTTGAGAAGTTTCAGCAATATGTAATATAATTAATTTATTTACAAAAAAATGCGTACGAATTGAGATACGTTTTTGAGTATTTGAAATGAGATGCTATCTGTCGCACAGCCTAAAAATTTTTTTATCAATGAAAATATTTTTTATATTTCATATATATGTTGTAATATAAATCAAAGTTAACGTAACTCAAGTGATAACATTCATGCCAGCTACATTTAGGCAAGCGTCCAACCTGCGATATAGATTGTTCGAAACAATATAAGCCACATATACAACGTGAACCAGAAAGGGTATAACATCCCTTCAATGGTACGTTATTTGGGTCATATGCAATAGTATGGTGATGTTTAAGTTTTAATAAATAAATAAAAAATAAAAGAAAAAGAAAAAGACTTCCCTACGAAATAAAAATATTATTTTTCAATTTCTTTTCTTGGACAACCCTAAATTTAAAGAGACTGCCAGTTTTAGGCGGGGCCTTTGTTTATAAACAGAATGAGGTCACCTACCTATGGACTTAAACATAAACAATAATCTATGATTAAGTATGCACACTACATGAAATGTGGCTTGTGTCTATGTTATTATTCATTCATTTTTTACTTCCTGTTATTGAAACAAATAAACAAAATAAGAAATTACATAACATTACACAGTTTTACGTCTGTATTCCTGAAGGGTTAGAGGTGTATTTTTACCACCCATGTTTCACTATGTTTAATTCCCACGTAATAGGGGGCGAGCATCTACATTTCTGAACTATGGGCTGCTAGTAAGAAATTTCCTACGAAAAACTCAATAACTGCCCCATTCCATACCCAGGCCGGGTACAATCCCGGTCCGGGAATGGAGTATATATTATTTATACGAGGATGGTCAAAGATATCCATATTTGACAAAAAAAATCCGTGAAGAACAATTTCTTAATAGGAGTCTATTAGAATTATCTTTATTGGATAAAAAATTTTTGAATTAAAATGTCAAGACTCATTTGCCCAGTAATAAGAACAGCTACAGTGCCATTCAGACCAAACCATAATAATGCTTACACATTTTTGCTTCACGGCAGAAAAAGGTGCCGTTGTGGTACCCATAATCTACAATTACAAATTTGGAATTCTTTTCAATGTAACTTGAAGAAAACTTCAAATAATTCTACATTGAAGTGCTTACGTAATAACTTATCAAAAATGTGAACTCATTTAATTTCGAGCATAATAAACAAATCTTGAATTGAAAATGTTGCAGTGTGTAGGGTGCCTTTATAATAGACATTTACACACACACAGAGCAGTAAATATCGTGTTTCAAAGCACAATTCAAAGAGTATTAACGCAGACAGGCCGATCTTTTCAACCTAACATATTTAAAAAAACACGAAATGTAAAAACACAGTTACAATTACACTAGTTTTTATCTTTTAAACGTGTTTTATTTAAATTTGTAACACTCGTGGAAATCAGAGTAAATACTAACATAACATAGTTTCATAATAAGATAAGAATTAAAAAAATATTTAGTGGGTAATACATAACTACAGTAAATACAAATTTAGAAGTATTTTCAATGTCAGCTAAAGCAAATGCAGATACAAAATAACTTTGTCTTCATGGCAAAATGAGAACACAAATTGCTTCACACTGCTTCAATCGTAGGCATTTTACTATTATCTGATGGTATGTCACATCTACGTTTTTCATCTGTTTAAGGTCAAAGAGAGTTCAAAAAAACAGCTGATTAGGGTTGAGGGATACATAGTTTTTGCGAAAACTTAGCACTTTAAATATTGTATTAAAATATAATGCTAATTCATTTCTGACTTCACATAGTCATTAGAGATGACCTAAGGAATGTCTGGTTCAAAGCATAGTATACCCATTTAGTTTCACCTTGTATAATACAATACAGTTTGAACACGTTCCATGTTTTGCCCTTACATAACTTATACCTCTAAATAGAGCCTCTTGCTGCTAGACAACCGATAAACACAGGCCAGGTTTAATACTTCAGTGTTGTGATAAGCTAAGTTTTCACCAGTGGGAGATTCCTTAGCACAGGATGTCGGCTAGATTATGGGTACCATAACGGCGCCTATTTCTGCCGTGAAGCATTAATGTGTAAGGATTACTATGTTTCGGTCTGCAGCGCGCCGTAGCTAGTGATTTCACTAGCTACGGCGCATTACAGTAATTTTACTGAGCAAATGAGACTTGACATTTGACATTATAAGTTCACGATATATGATTGCTTTTTGCTTAAACGCTTCAAACATATCTGTTGGCTAGGAATTAGATCGGCTACTAGCCAGTCCCTACTTACGAAGTAACTAAGAACCTTCCTTAACATATTATGTCTCAAGGTGACGATCTCAATTGTAGTCCATTCAGAAGTTTTGGGTTTATCAAGAATCCTGAACGGCACTGTATTGTAATGGACAGGGCGTATCAATTACCATCAGCTGAACGTCCTGTTCGTCTCATCCGTTACTGTCATAAAAAAGTCTTACGCTCGTGATTTGTATGTGACTTTGTGTTAGTGTGCATGCATTGCTCAAAATGTAGGTTGACAGTTAGCCTCAGATTTTTTCGACGTTTTCACTGCTGCCAGAGTCCCTATAGACGTATAAATCATGAAGTCTGAGCAGGAACAATCAAGCTGTGGATTGGATCCAAATTTGTCACTGATCCTCAAATGATAGCGCAGGCATTCAACAATTTCTTTATAGATGAAATTAACAACGATTGCAGAAAAAGTTGTTATAATGATAACCCCAAATACATCACTAGACACCATCAACCTAACTCACTTTTTTTTAACCCAACATGCTCCTATGACATTCTGGGTGCAATAAAGTCATTAAAAAACACAAATAGTAACGGATACGATGATCTAAATACAACAGTAATAAAATATGTCGCTACCATAATAGCTCCAGTATTATGTTACATTATGAATCAGTGTATCGAATATGGTATATACCCAGATAAAATGAAACTTACGATAGTAAAACCTATTTTTAAAAAGGAAGACAAACTAGATATGCAATTTTACAGGCCTTATCGCCTTGATTCCAATCTTATCAAAAGTTTTTGAAAAAATTATACACAAATATTCTTACTTTGAAACATTTAATATTTTGATTAAGGAGCAAGTAGGCTTTAGGAAAAATAAGTCTATCAATGAAGCAATTTATAACTTTTTGGAAACGATAATGACTAGTTTAGAAAATAAAAAACGAGTGACAGTAATATTTATGGACATGACCAGAGCTTTTGACTATGTCGACCATTTAATACTGATAAATAAATTAGAAACGTATGGCATAAGAAGCAATGCTCTTAATTTATTTAAATCATATTTATATGGTAGACAACAATTAACAGAAATAACTAAAATTAATCTTATAACTAAAACCAAAATGAAATTTTTATCAGACCCCCGGAAAACAACATTTGGCGTGTCCCAAGGCAGTATTCTAGGACCACTGCTTTTTCTTATTTGTATAAATGACCTTCCTCAAACTATTAAGGATCCAATGGTCCTATTTGCAGATGATAGTACTGCCATATTTATTGACAACAATCCATTAACATATGAAAACTACATAAACAATTCGCTTAACGAACTAATAGAGTGGTTAAATTATAATAATCTAAAAAATCAATTTAAATAAAACATGCATGATGAAATTTGCTTACAAAAACACACAATCTTATGGATTAAATATAAATTATGATGGTAAAGCGATTAATGAAGATAAGTCCACAAAATTCTTGGGCATTTATCTTGACCACAATCTGTCATGGAGAACACACATAGATTATGTAATTAAAAAACTAAATAGATTCTCATTTGCTCTAAATATGCTGAAGAAAGTACTTGATATGACTGCGGTGTTAGCAGCATATCATGCGTATGTAGACAGCACTCTGAGATATGGGATACTATTCTCGGGTAATGCTCCAGGGATTTATAAAGTATTCAAAGCTCAAAAGAAATGTGTCAGATCTGTCTGCTCACTAAAAGCAACCGAATCATATAAACCTCACTTTATTAAATTAAATATTCTTAGCATGCCATCAATATATATTTATGAAGTAGCAGATATAGTAAAGAATAACATCAATAAATATGAAACCCTAATTTCGAAACGAAACGACAACAAATTACGACCTTTGAAGTACAGAACAGAGTTGTATCGAAACAGCATCTTTTGCATGGGACCAACA
Organism: Leptidea sinapis; assembly: GCF_905404315.1. Taxonomy (NCBI): domain Eukaryota; kingdom Metazoa; phylum Arthropoda; class Insecta; order Lepidoptera; family Pieridae; genus Leptidea; species Leptidea sinapis. The sequence goes on from NC_066294.1 coordinate 11,428,833, forward strand.
ATTTACAATAAGTTACCTGACAATATTAAGCGCCAAAATATATTCTACTTTAAAAAGTCACTCAAATCTTACTTAATAAAAAAAGCATACTACTCATTAAAAGATTTTCTTGACGATAAAATAGTAAATAATTAAAATTAACTTCGACTGAACTCAATACCATTGTGTAGCTAATGACATTATATTATAAATTAAAATGAATAAGCCTATGAAATAATAACTATTGTATGATTGATGTCAATTTAAGTTTGTTTGGGATGTATACCTTTTTTTAGTATAGTACAGTATATTATAATTGTTACAGAAATTAAAACGTGCACTGACTATGTATTCCACAATAAGTTTGCATGCCTTATGGGTTAGGATAAGAGCATCTGTTAATAATTATAAGCCAACAACATCTTATTATTACCTTATCTTGCAATTAAAGATGTTTTGATTTGATTTGATTTATGTTAAAACGATGTTAGTTCTAAATTAGTGTTCCATTTGTAATATCTAGAATAACAATGAAATGCAAATTGAAACTGCACAAGTAAAGCACGACAAGTTCAATATGAAAATATTACAAATCAAATAATGTGACTGAATAATTGACTCTGTGTCGCACTGAATAATGGTTTACGGTCAATTAATTATAAATGAATGTCGTTCTGTGGTATATTTTATGACTATATAAATATATGCGGCTGGTATTGTCATATTTTTACAGTTAATTCAATTGCCATTTTGACTCTTATATCTCCTCCTCCATTCTTCCGTTGTAATAGGTAAATAATTTTCATTTATAAATTACACTCCATATCGGTATTTTTTTTGGTTTATTTGATATTAAAGCGCTTTGCATTTTGAGTTCTAATAAAGTTTAATTTATTTTCTTCTTCTTTATTGTGGGATAATGTAAGTGAATTATTCTAGTGATCTTGTGAGATAACTTCTGAATACCTTGTCGGGCGTACCGTAGGATATATAAAAATATAGGGTACATTTGCCCTGAAATTTTTAAGGGTGCACAAAACTAATTTTATTTCGAGTTCACATACAATGAAGTGTGGATTGGCGACCACGTACCGGAAGACGCAGTGTTGGTAGGCTCCGCACAAGATGAACCGACGATCTGGTTATGATCGCCGAAATACGTTGGATGAGGGCAGCTCAGGAGAATCAGATCCAAGATCCCATCTTGGAGATCTTTGGGGCATGATATGATGATGATTGTGTAGTATGGAATTAACGAAAAAAATATAATGTAGCAAGGTGAATACAAGAAAAGGTAGTTCTTTATCTGACTTGCGTTCACTATATTTTATATCAACTAATGAAACGTTAGTAGTTTTTGCAGTATGACCAAAGGAAAAAAATGGTTCTCCATTTAAAAGATTCTAGATTTTGTTTTCATTTGACTGACTTTTAGTTTTTATGCGAAATAAATATCTTTAAGCCTATCGTCGGTATATGGAAGATCTAAGTAACTCCGATTTTGGCCAAATTGACCTTTTACCTTTTTCGTGACCCCCGACATGTGCCGCATCTTTTGGTCCAACATAAATTCCCATATATAAACCCAATCCAAAAATAAAACCATTATCGTGTTTCAGTTGAAGATATCTTTTATATGTTTAAACGAACACTAAATATTAGTAGAAAAAAATACTAACTTATAAATAAATGAACAACTGTGACTCCTGATCACTTGAGCATGAAATAAATTAGCTAAAATGGGTTATTTAGTTCCTCCACGAACGAAATAGTACACTACGATATAAGTGCACGAGTATCGTATACTATTTTTCCTATTAAGTTGCGTAAATTTCGTTCACTATAATTGTTTTCAAACATTCCCGCACGCTCATCACATTCCCGCACGTTTACCTACAATCCCGCACGCTTGTGTCTACGTGTGGGAAAGTGGTACTTTGCGAACGCAAATGCATGCATCATGTGGAGGGCAAAGCCGAATTGGCTTCGAAGAAGCTGGGCGTCATTAATAGAGCACGGCAATACTTCAAGCCGGCCCCCACATTCAAGCGCTCTACAAAGCGCAGGTCCGGCCACGCATGGAGTATTGCTGTCATCTCTGGTCTGGCGCAGTATCAGCTAGACCCATTTGACCGCGTGCAACGTAGAGCAGCCCGAATTGTCGGGGACCCAGTGCTCTGCGAACGGTTGGATCACTTGGCGTTGCGTAAAGATGTCGCTTCATTATGTGTCTTGCCGCTGAATTCCACCTTCGCACGACACGCCACAAGTTAGGATATTATCCCCACCATCGGATGTGTGGCGGCCACATACATAGTTATCGTGTTACTCAGTAGTACAAAGTCTTTTATATATTCCATCTACTGCAGATAGGCTAATGTACTATTCTAGAGAGTTAAACTTGTATAATTTATCTATATATGAGCTTAAACCTCCACAAAATAACGCTCACTGAATGATTATATGGACTGAAATTAACGGAAAAAATTGAAGTATCGAAATAGCTTCTGCTATCTACCAATGGATCAAGATACTCTGTGAGGCTATAATACTCGTAATTATATATTCCGATACATGTTCAGGACAAAATTGTAACCAGTACATTGCAGCCTTCTTATTACATTTAGCGCATACCTACAGATCAGTCAAAATTATGTAGCAAAAGTATTTAGAAAGAGGTCACAGCTTTATGGAGGTAGATTCGATGCATAGTGCAATCGAAAAAGAAAAAAGACGCAGAGAAATATACTCTACAATTGAATGGAAGATACCATGCAAAAAGCACGATCGAGAAGACATAATAAGAACGCTACATACAAAGTGACAGAGTAATCGTACAAAGATATGTTAAACATAAAATCAATAGCTTCGAATATGACAAAAAACTTGGGTTGCGGCGCTGGGCTCAAAGGATCCAAACTTAAAGTTCTAAAGAGGAAATATAACCGTGCCTCCAGATTCTTTAAGCGGCAAATCCCCTGTACTTTCCCCGGGGCGTAACAAGAATACAGGAGTCCCAGGCCCATGGGTTTCGTAAGAGGCGACTAAAGGCTTTTTAGAAGTGGGAGAGTCACGCTGCCGTCTTATGACGTCAGCACAATCGGGCCAAACTCGTCCTGGTTAATTACCACACTCGCACAGAATACCGGCGTGAAGTAGCGGCCTACTGCCGCTATGTTTCGCATAGGTTAGTGTCGAAGACCGGAGGCCATCCCTCCCCTCCTCCCCGAGCACTCTCGCTAGGTATATCGACCTAGTGATATTTAACGTACCCCAGGTACAAAATTGAGCACAATTTTTGCCTCATGCCGGGGTATGTGTGTTAGGGAGGATATCTGCTGTCGCCGTCTCGGCAATTTTGTGGATTGGGACCTGTCTACTCGCTGGCTGCGCGTAGATTTAGAGGACCGCGTCCGCATCTATGCGTATGTCTAGAGGTCCCATAGTGGTAACGCATAAACCGATTATCTCATGGGCTGCGTTCAAGTGGCAATTGACGACGTGCTTTCACAGATCCCCTCCGCTGAAATCGTAGTCTTTGGTGATTTCAACGGCCACAATGCCGAATGGCCGGGATCATGCACCACATACTACGCAGGGCAATCTGTGCATAATTTTGCATTGGCGTATGGTCTGTCCCAATTGGTTGAGTCGCCAACGCGGCACCCGGATGTGGATAGCCACATGCCGCCCTTATTAGATCTTCTGCTGACTACACATCGCGATGGTTACCAGGTCTTTGTTGACGCCCCTTTCGGAACGTCCGACCATTGCCTGGTCAGGAGTGTAGTGCCTATCCGATGCCAACATCGCAGACCACCAGTGACCCGCCGCGTTTGGCACTACAAGTCAAGGATGCGTTTCTTTTTTGCATCCTACCCTTGGGGCAAAGTTTGTTTCCCTTCGTATGATCCTAGTGCCTGCGCCGTTGCAGTAGCCGATGTGATACTACAGGGCATGCATATTATTATACCAAGCTCTGTAGTACCGATCGGTAGCAGATTATAGCCCTGGTTCGATGCGTCAGATGAAGCAGCATCTGGCTGCAAAAAATAGGCGTATTTTAATAACTTGGGTTGTGGTGCTGGGCACAAAGCATCCAAACTGCAAAGTTCTTAAGAGGAAATATAACCGTGGCTCCAGATTTTTATTTGCGATGATGCTCAGAATTTTGAGTTTTTTAAGATTTCTCAGCGGTACTGTATTGTACTGACCAGGGCGTTGCATTTTCCATCAAATGAGCGCCCTGCTCATCTCGACCCTTATTTTTATAAAAAAATGAAATGACGAAATTATTCAAACAGCTTTTAGTAATTGGGCTTAGCTACCTCAATTTAGAGACTGGCAATCCTACTTTCAGTAAGATTTAAATAATGCTTTTATAATTATAAAGGCATAAAAGACATCTATTTTCTCAAAGTTGATTCCCTTAGAATTCTTATTGATGTCATTTTTAATATACTAGATACTAGATACCGCATCGGAAATAAAAGGCACCCTGAAAGTGAAGAAGCGGTGCAAGAAACTCTCCCAGCATTTTTTTTGCGCTCTTTTAAAAAATATATACAATATTGTAATGTCATTTATTGCTATAAAAAAAATCATAATCTAGTCCCAGGCTGTCCGATCACTTAGATATTCAGCTGTGGAGTAGTAGGATATACAACAGAGCCATTTTTTAATAAAACATTTAAAAGTATTTATGGATAATGCCTGAACAGTGTCTGGAACTTTATTATAAAAGTACATTTAGCACATTTACCCTTAAAGCTATTATGTATCTATATATATAAAAATGAATTGCTGTTCGTTAGTCTCGCTAAAACTCGAGAACGGCTGGACCGATTTGGGTAATTTTAGTCTTGAATTATTTCTGGAAGTCCAGGGAAGGTTTAAAAGGTGAATAAATATGAAAGTGTTCGGAATTAAATAAAAACAACAATTTTGTTTGTCGTCCGATATTTGTTTTGTATGGACATATTTTCTATGAGATAATTTATTGACGCACGATTTGACAGTTCTGCTGTAAAACAATTTCATTACAACAACGGAGCATATTTTACGAAATAATTTTGGATGTTATGAAATATTATTGACAAATTCATAAAAATCAGTATTTTATTTATTTTATGCAGAACAACGTCGGTCGGGTCAGCTAGTCTTAAATAAAATTCGTTATTACATTATCAAATCAACATGAATCATAAAATTACGTAATTTTTTGAAATGAGTTTAATAATTAACTAATTATTTTAAGTTTGAATCTCTAGCTTAAGTTCGTTAATTCAATTAACATGTTGTGGCAAAAGACTTACAGCTCAAGGAGATTTTAACACAGCCATTTCTATTCCTATTAGAATGAAAAAGGCAGGCAAGAATTAGTATAATAGTTATAGCTGGGACATAAGGCCAAATTACGTGAAACGTGTGCAAATTTTCAAGTAAATTGGCTTGAAGGCGGTGAAAATATGTTGAAAGATTCCAGTTACAAAGTACAGGCAAGATAAAGTGTATATATAACTTTGGCAGCTTGCCATCAATGTATAATACGTGCATATAAACTCCTACCAAATATCTCATTCAATATTAAAACGAACACGTCTTATAAAATATAATATTATTAACGATTTGTTATTTTTAAACGATATCTCTCACTTTGTTGTTAGTACCAACATTAATGGATCTCTAGAGTTCCGTCCTAGCGCTCTTACAAACTGAGCCAACCGTCCGAGTGACATATTGATCATAAATCTTGGTATGAATGTAATTTAAATTTGTATACTTAATTCAAGAAGTGAGGAATATCACTTTGAAAAAACAAACTGCTTAGATTAACAAGAGCGACATCTCAAGTCATTTTACTAATATTCAAATATTGGATTGGGCAGGTTATCAACTGTAAAGTAGATCCTGTAGATGAAGACACAACCTGAGAGTTGAACAAAGCATACCAATATTTACGATAGAAGCGTCACTCGGTCGGTTGGTTCAGTTGGTATGAACGCTCGGACGGATCCCGAGTAGCGCGGATTCGTGTTCCTGATCGTCCATAAATTTAATTTGTTCATATAATATTCTTATATTGTAATATACAGTTCCAGTATTAATAAGAAACATGTTTTACAGCAAGATTAATCTCAGTTCAGCTATACTGACCGGTCGGAAATTAAAAGGTTGGCGACACGTACCTTTTATAAGGAAAAACTGCCGTCTGAGCTTTGTATACAATAATAGATTTTGTATAGAATAATAGCATTTTATAACATTTTGAATAAGGACACGCAAACGGATCATTTAAAATACACTAGAGAGATTCGTATCAATTTGATTACAAGTATGAAAGTACATACATACAAGTCACAAGGCATAAATATCATTTAATTTAATATACCCAGTCTAGACATATTAAGTTCTTTTTGGTATAAATAAAAATGAATTTATTTTTTCTGACATTATATGATCTTAAAGCAGGGATCCCCAAACTATTTTGGACAAGAATCTCTTTTCCAAATGAACTGAATCTCTTTTCCAAAATGAAATGAACAGACCCCCATGGCCAAATTACCTACTTTTAAGATCAATCCCCTTATTCATAATGGTCCGCTAACTTAAAACAACTGCTACAGAGTCTTATTTTTCATTCTGACTTAGGTCAATAGAAGAAGACAGAGTGAGAATTAGCAATGCTTTAAGTTAGCAGACTACTATTAATACGGGGGACTATCTTTAGTTTTTTCCTATTGATACAAAATACCTAGGTACTAAGGTACCAACTAGAAAACTTTGCACTTGGTTAAGTTACTTGACTTCATTTTCTCATCAAAATTTAACAAAGCAAAAAGACAGAAAATTCAGTCAATATCAAGATTAATTTATAATGATAATTACAAATTAAGTACATAAAGAATCTTAAGTAGGTAGGAATTTATATTTAAAAAAGTATTAATTTGCAAAGAGAAAATAAAACATTCAGTGTGATGGATGAACCTGGTGACTATCTACCAATCCAGATACATCCGGTTCAATATTGGTGAGTTGCAGCCATAAATCTCCACGTTCGTTGATTTTCAAACGGTTTCTTTGTTTCGTCAAAATGTTTGTTTCCACACTGAAGCTTTTTTCAACTAGGTATGATGATGAAAAGCGAAAAGGTATTTTTCAGCAATGTTCCACAATGTAGGATACTGTGTTTCAATTTCAACCAGAACTTCTGTAGCGTTGGTTGAACTTCTGCTTAAGCTCCTTTTGTCTATGCTGATGTTAATCAACTATTCTTGCAGTATCACATTGGCTTCGTCTATGGCTCTGGTTTTGTACGGATTTATTATCCACTGAGGAATTTGTAAATTTGAAAGTTCCTCGAACCTCTCCGTAAAATCCTTGTGTAATGCGTCCAAGTGAGTGACATATAATAAAATGTCATCATCTTGAAGCATTTCTGGTAATTTTGACAAATGCGGAAACTGAGAATGTTCTTTTCTGCCTAAATTTTGTTTATAAAGGATCAGTTTACCCACGAAGGCCGATATTATTGATTTTATTTTAATCAAGTTAAGATCGCCACCCTGCAGCTGCAAATTAACTTTCAAGTCAAGTAATATATATCTGTTTTACAATTGTTCAGATTTTCTTTCCAATTCGGATCTTTTCCTTGTAAAATCTCCAACACAGATTCAAAATGGCTAAAAATCTTTCTAAGCAAAAGCCTCTTGATAGCCAGCGAACTTTAGTGTGCAGACGCAATCGAGTAAGGACTTCGTCGTTTTCCTCACATAGCTGAGCAAATAACCGAGATTTCAAAGAATTGCTTCAAATCTTGTTGATAACATTTATTACATATTGTATTATCTATTATTTTATTATAGTGTAGTCTTATGCAATCTAGGACTCAGCTTTTTTACTACTAAATGTTGCCTGTGAATCACGCAGTGAATGAACAGTACATCAAGCAGTTGTCGCTTTAAGGTGAGATATAAAACCACGATGACGACCAACTATAGACGGTGCACTATCCGTCGCAACAGAAACAATGTTCTTCCATGGAATAGCTTTGTCAGTAAAAAAATGTTCCGCGGCCTGAAAAATCGATTCTACTCTAGTATCAGTCTCTAAATATGTATCAAATAGCAGTTCTTGGCACATATTTTCATCTTTGATATATCGAACATAATATCCTAACAACAGAGCTTCATTGCCGGGTAATGTAGACTCGTCCAACTGGAGAGAGAATCTGTTGGTCTGTAAGAACTTGCATAAAATGTTTTCCACATAGCGTCCCATCTCGTCTATGCGTCTCTGAACGGTGTGATTGCTCAAAGGTATTCTCTTTAAAATATCATGTGTGGGTTTGTGCAATACATTGTTAAGGACCTTCGCAATGGCTGGTAAGTTATCTTACCAGCTATTGCGAAGGCTGCTCTCCAATTGTGTGGTGTTTCCCCGACTTCGCTATTAGTAAATATATAGTATAGGACGCTCGTAAACCATCATCGTCTTTAATAGATGATGACGCAAACATCGATCTTATGGTTGGCCTTCTGTCTAGATTTTCTTTAAGTGCTTGAAAAAATGGGTTTACTTTTTTTGCAGCATGTACTCTTGATAAGTAGTCATCAATTTTTAAAGGGTTCATGACATCGTTACTGAATACTTTTTACACATATGAGACACATCGGCAAGTGTTGATTTGATGGAGATACAATAAATCAGAATTTCAAGTAGTCCAAACTGTATTGTCTGCATTTTTTTTTCGTGTCCGCCATCATAAAACTCTCAGTAATCTTGCAAATAAAAAATAAGAAATTAGCTTACTAAAACACAATAATAAACTGTGAAATTTCCTGGTAAATTTTTACAATTGAAGCAACTGAGGTAACTGCAAACTGTTGCAAACAATCTACAGACATCTCAACTGATCACTATCACACAGTAGGGCAATGGCCGGATAAAAACTGTATAGTACTTACCCTGTAAATTTTTCATAAACTGCAGATATCGTTCAAGCTCCAATGAATTTCAAAACGCAAATGAACTTTCAACATATGTGCAAGCTCGTTAAACAGTAAAATATCAGGAACATGTTTGGACTTGCAACTTGAACATTAATTCGTTCGTGTTAAATCGCGTAAGCGTCGATTTTTAGACCACATCGACCTTACGTCGGAAACCGAACGATATCGACCACTTTGGGAATACCTGTTTTAAAGCTTATACTATGTATTTATTTATTAATTGAAGACACACCAATAATTAAACAATAATTAATTAGGTATATTATGGGTAATAATTAAGAAAACTAATCTGGGCTTACGCACTGTGTCATGTCTATGTTAATTTCAGTCACTGCTTGTTCTAGAGATTTACCAGAGAAAAAACGTCCTTAGTGCTTATAATTAGAAGACTAAAATTCTTCTGTAATTGTATATAAGTATTTCCATATTTTTAATATCGTATAGGTCCTGGTTACAACGTGTCTCACTTCCCTTTCATTCGTTAAGAGTGCTTCGTGGCTCCATCAAAATCATTTCTATTCTAAAACAAAAATTCGAATAAATAAATTATTATACACAATATTATTAACAATCACTTATCGAAACTCAAACTCTAATACCCATTCGAAAAGATGTGCCTCAGTCCTCAGAAGAACTATTTATTTAAATAAAATTACGTTATGATAAGATTTATTAATTAAACAGCGCAGTCGTTCATTTTTACCTGATAGACATTTTTTGACAATTCTTTTGACGGGCCCTAAACCTAACACATACAACGAAAGAAAATTTCGAATATATTTATTCCCAATTGGACTTTTGACTAACTTTACCCCCTTAACATAATATCAACTCGGTTCTTAAATAGACCCTTATTAAATAATAAACCCTACATTACAACTTCTCTACTGATTGCCCACAAATTTCATGTAAAATAGTTCTACTTTCATTCTATCTTGTTCTGGATCTACCCTAGTTAAAGACAAAAGGGGTAAATATCTGTGTACACAAGATTGTATACTGTGATACCAAACTATGTATTTCAGTTCAAAATGACTTCATTATTTGGCAGGTGAAATGCAAAATGTTTTTGTACGAAGAATTATCCAGTTGTGACCGACGTGACGCCAGAAGTCTGACTTCATAGGCAGTGACATTATTCGGAACTCTGTAAAGTGACATTTACATACGACGATTGCGGCTAGCGATAATAATTTATTTATATTATGAATTCAGATTAGTTAACAAAGAATCAGTAAACAGTTTAATCATTTTATAAAAAACAGTGACGAGAACACACACACACACTTACTGTAACAGATGTCAAATCAGCCCTTGCTGCTTATTATGCATGTGAGCTCTGTAGACTATCATATGGAAAATGAATATGAAAAAATTGTAGTGAAGTAAAATATGCATTTTTCCAACAGAAAAAATGTACCAGGATTTTGAGAAATACTCAACAATAAAATTGGAAAACAAAATTTATGAACGATGCGGGCCTTGAACCCTTGATCTCTGGCGTTCCGTGCGAGTGCTCTTCTAACTGAGCTAACCGTTCGAGTGATATCGTTGTTAAATCTTGTATGCTTTGCTTAACTCTCAGGCTGTGTAATCATCTTAGGTATCTACTTTACAATTGAAAACCTGCTCAACCCCAATATTTGGATATTATGAAATTGACTTAAAATGTAGCTTTTTCAAATCTACACAATTCGTTATGTTTTTAAAGTGATAACCCTTACTTCTGGGATTAATTATACGATAAAATTTTAAATATATTTATAAATAATCCCAGAAGTTAGGGCTATCACCTTATAAACATAACAAATTGTTTAAATTTCTGAAGATGGATTTTATGAAATATAAAATTATAATTCTAACTTCAATTTATATCTTAGAAGCATGATTAGTTAAGAACATTCGGACACATACTCAATACATAAATATCATCTCGTATATAATCGTGTCGTATCGTGTAAACAGTCTTCCTAATTTTGGTGCAGACCATTCGTATTCACGTCGCGTGTCACCACTGCGTTCAAACAGGTTACGATCTTTGAAAATTTAATGACGACAAACGACAAATCGTTACGGCTACGTCAACGGTTTGCTGAAAACGTATATTTTGCTTAATATTTTCTGCATTTTTGAACTATTTCCTTTGCTATTTAAGTCGATCATCTAATATCATATTATTATATATTAATTATATTAAATAGTTAACTATAATTATTAATATATACTTATCGTTACTTTATCTTTAAATATTCAAGATATCGCACAAAACTTAGTATTTTTTTCTTCGTAAACTTAACAACGATTATTTCTAAAAGTTATCACCGTATAAGTGTAAGTTATAATACGGACAGATCAACCCATGCTTCAACGTTGCTCATATTTAAGATATTATAGCCATCATGAAGTCATTTTAAATGATAGCCTATTCGATTACCTACATAAAACATACCAGTTTTCATAAGTTCACCACAGAAACCTTCTCCAAGAAAAACTTCTTCATTTCATTTCTTCTTCATTCTTTCATTCTTATGTTAGTGATATTTTACAAATTTAAAATTTTTGTAAACCTATTCTTAAATCGGTAGTATAAGATACTACGAAGATATGGGATTACTTACAAATATACAAAAAAATCCAGTCAAATTGAGGAGTTTCTCCTATTTCTGAATTTGTCTGAAGAAAAAAAAAATACGTTTAAAAAAACCGACTTTAAAAACTGAAAAGTATTAAATAACTAAAAATTTAATTTAATACACCTCTTATGCAAACATTTACCTTTAATATAAATAAAATACTATTATTTATATGTACTACCTATTGATAGGTTTTAAGTCAGTGCCAAGCCCTAAGCAAAATGAAACTTAATATTATAAACAGCTTACTTCCTGTAATTATTTAGTTGTCTGGCCACGCGTGTCTGTCCGCTTGGTACTAGACGAAGCTATCCCGCTCAAAGTCACGCGTGGCGAGTGTAGGTATCTTTATTACATTTGGCTTGGCACCGCCTTCATAGCTATCAATATAAAGCACATATAAACAATAGTATGTTTTTAATATTAAAGGTAAAGGTTTGCATAAGAGGTGTATTAAATTAAATTTTTAGTTATTTGATAATTTTCAGTTTTTGAAGTCGGTTTTTTTAAACGTATTATTTTTTTATTTTTTACGTTTTAGTGTCAGTTAATAATAATATTTAATCAACCTGAATAAAAACTCTAAAAAAAGCCGTACACAGAAAATGATTATGTCATCCAGATAGACAAAAATTTTCATATAAATGTTAATAAAGTGAAAACTACTGCGCCAAACTATGTAAATTTTTATGGGACCAAATAGCGTCGAGAATTACGTAAATCGAATTATAAATCCCAGAGTAATCGGTGTACATACATTAAAAAACAATACCGATCGAATTGATAACCTCCTCCTTTTTGAAGTCGATTAAAAAGAAACAGTTTCGCTGAGTTAGTTCCACCAGTTCTCAGGTCTGATGCATGTCTCTTTCGAATAGTCATCCATTATGAATGACTGTCTGAATATTCAGAAAAAAAAATGAATTATTTTGATGGTGATGTAAAGATTTTCTTAACAAAAACGACCCGTTGATAAGAAAGCCATATTAAATCAAATAGGTGTAGATTAGATAAAGTACTTCGAGTCTTTATTTTTTGGAAACTTCGTCCTCTGATCATCTAAGTAGCCGTCTGGGACGTGATTGTGTCAAACAAAATCCTTGAATGTACTCAAGAGAAATCAAACTCAGCGACACCTTATAAACCTGTAAGTCCTTCTTAAGATTATTTCAAGTTTAAGTTGAGAATCTTGTTTTTGCTCAGGCTACAATCCTGTATTGATTGAACACATTCAAATTCAAATATTTTTATTCAAAATAGGATTTAAAATCACTTATTGAACGTCAAAAACTACCACCCATTCAAAAGAGACTGCCTCAGACCTGAGAAGAATGGGTGCAAGAAACTCAGCGGGCCTTTTTTTATATAAAAAATGGATTACAATGTGATATCGTACAATAAATATTTATAATTAAAGAGCCTGAGGGTGTTCGCTTTTTTCCCAGTCCGTGGTGTCATTAAGAAAATCGTTTATGCTATTTCCCACACAAACGTTTTTTAACAATTCTTTTAAATTTCGTTTAAAAGAATTGAAATGTGAAAAAACACATTTGTTTTGTACATTTTATGGGATCATATTGTAGAAGCATATACATCGCCCAACAAAAGACTTACTAACTCGACCCAACCGAGTAGTAGGCATAACAAGTTTATGTTTGTTCCTCATGTTAACATTATGAATGTCAAAGTTTCTAGAGAATTCCTCAATGTGCTTAGATCATACAGAACATTATGAAAAATGTATTGAGAAGCAACAGTCAAAATGTTTTTCTCTTAATGATTTATAACCTAGGTCCTACCTAGGTTATAAATCGCGCGAAAAGCCCTCTTCTGCAGCACAAAGATGGTATTAATATCGGCCGCACTGCCCCATAACAATATATCATAGGACATAATACTATGAAAATAACTAAAGTATACTAATCTCGCCGTATCTATGTCAGTTAACCGTCTAATTTTCTTAACCGCATACGCTGCAGAACTGAGCCTATTCGCCAATCCTTCAATATGGGGGCCCCACTGCAATTTGGAATCAAGAGTTATGCCAAGAAATACAGCAGATTCCACTGGTTTTACCACCTCTCCTTTTAATAAAATATTCGCATCTACATTTTTGACATTTGGCGCGGTGAATTTAATATATTTGGTTTTATGACTATTTAACAATGAGTTATTGGCGCTAAACCAGTACACGATATCAGACAGAGCATTGTTTACTTCGTCATATAAAACTTGGCTTCGTTTCACTTTGAATATAAGTGAAGTGTCATGCGCAAACAATACCACCTTGTGTTTTTTTTCTACAAGGTTAGGTAGATCATATATATAAATTAGGAAGAGGAAGGGTCCAAGAATAGACCCTTGTGGTACCCCCATACCGAGAGGAGTCCCAGGAGATCTTCTGCCATTCACCTCGACCCTCTGAATCCTATTATTTAAATATGAGATCAGAAGATCGAGTGCAGATCCCCTTATACCATAGTGGCATAGCTTCCTGACCAGCGTTGAATGTTGAACACAATCAAAAGCCTTAGATAAATTACAGAAGATACCAAGTGCATTCTGTGATTCTTCCCAGGCCTCAAAATTATTTCTGATGAGTTCAACACCTGCATCCGTAGTCGAGCGTCCCCTAGTAAAGCCAAATTGTTTTATATGAAGTAACTTATAAGTGTTAAAGTGAGTAAGCATTTGGCTTAAAATATTTTTTTCAAAAATTTTACTAAGGGTCGGCAACACCGAAACAGGGCGATAGTTATTCGGGTCAGAAGTGAGTCCCGATTTAAATATTGGTGTAATTTTACTATACTTCAGAAGGTCAGGAAACACGCCATGTTCAATACAGCTATTAAAAACTAGTGCTAGATATGGTGCTATGACGTCAATAACATAATTTATTATTTTAACAGATATGCCCTATATATCAGCAGTTTTTTTCATTTCTAAGGATCTGAAAGTTTTAATTATTTCTGCTGGGCTTACAACACTGAATTTGAAATTTTGTTTACATTCCTTAACATTTTCCAAAAGAAGTGACTCGGCAACACTGGTGGAGGAGACAAGGGTGCTTAAGATGGAAACTGGAATATTTCCATTCCAGTTTTTCCAATGAAAAATGTCTCAAAAGCATAAGCTACTTCCTGCTCAGAGTGGATTTTTGTATTGTTTATTATTAAATTATATTGCAGTCTTTCGCTCTTCCAGATTCCCAGTTAATAACTTTCCAAGTCATTTTTATTTTATTTGAAGCATTTTTAATTATTTCTCTAATATGCATTGACTTAGCAATAGTACATACTTTCTTAAATAATTTTGAATATTTTTTCACATATAGATGAAAAGATACATCATGATTACATGATGATCTCTCACTATATAGTTCATATAACCGTTGTCTGCTCCTATGAATACCAGCTGTTGCCCAATTGTTAAATGACAAGAGACCACCCGAGTTGACTGTCTTTGAAGTAAATATAGAGGCATACTCTGTTTTAATTATTTTAAATAACTTACCATACATCTCATTTGGAGTACTGTTATTATTCAAATATAAGTTTGAGAGTTTTTCCGAAACATTTCCTCTATATTTCTCCATTCGCCTATTGTTTACCGGAACAAACATAAACTTTTTAGTTAAAGTACATTTGTTTACTTCAATATTAAAAGAGGCTAATTGACCAAAGTGGTCTGAGCTCAGTTTACTAATTATTGACTGAGAAATAGGTTTATAATTAGTAAAAATATTATCAATACAGCTTTTAGAGGTGCTGGTTACTCTAGTAGGTCCTAAGAAAATATTTGATAAATTATATGATTTAAACAAAGATTTGAATCTAATACTTGTGAAGGATTTTTCTAATAAGTTAATATGAAAGTCACCACAAATCATAATATATTTCTTAGATTCTGAAAGTGTCAAGTAATTCTTTGTATTTCTAAGTACCTCTGTTTTTCAATCGAATTTAATTTGAATAAAATGATGAATAAATAATGAATTATATCTATAATAATGCTGTGATTCGTTCATTGAATTATTCTTCTGGATTTCTAATTTTAAGTATGTGCTCAAATCAAAATATTTCCGTATAAATTCGTCTAATCGTATTTGAATCATCCCGAATGTTATCACGAGCGATGACCTCGTAAAATCTGTGAAAGTATATTATTAAAGATACTTTATCACCCCGTTAAGCTAAATTTATTGCTAACAATAAGGTTTTATGGTGAAGTGCCCGAATGTGCAAATATTGGCATTATCATTATTGTCCTATATCGGTTGTCTTACAACTACCCTTGGTATACTCCTC
Source organism: Leptidea sinapis (assembly GCF_905404315.1). Taxonomy (NCBI): domain Eukaryota; kingdom Metazoa; phylum Arthropoda; class Insecta; order Lepidoptera; family Pieridae; genus Leptidea; species Leptidea sinapis. The sequence continues at coordinate 11,444,763 of NC_066294.1, forward strand.
ATAGTTTATGATGTTAATTGTTTATTTGATATCATGAACATAAAACAAATACAAAAATGGGAACTAAAAATATTGAAATAATACCGGTTATTGGTTTTTATATCGAATATGTAAACCAAATCGACGCATTTTCTCTGCTATCAAGCAGCTGTGTACAAGTACTACTTTATTTTTGGTTTGAACCTGCCGAAGCTGGTGAAATTATTGGGCTAATAAGATAACCACTTGTCTCAAAGACGCTATTGCAATTCCGTTCAGAATTTGATTCAGAATACTATCAAGCTTTTAACCATTTATTTGCGGTGTTTTGTTAAAAATGAACACCCATTCTTTGAAACACACCGATAGATCCTTTTTCAAATCGTTAACAGTTGATTAAATCCAACATAAATCTCAACAACATATTCTTTTTATTAATATAATATTTTTACCGTTATGTTTATTTTAACTTATGTTGTTTATGTAAAGAACGACATTGACACAGTACATTGATGTGGTAATTTTACGTGGTTTATATTATGTACGTCCACCTACGAGTAACGCTGCAGAAAAAATGTCACCCTGACTTATTCTTACCATAAATAATTAATATTATGTTGAGAGTCGGCCATTTCATATTTAATTAGCCACAAGAAGCGGTCGCTATGACTGTACCGTAGTAAATAATATCAAAGTTAAGCCGCCTCTTGGTATGATCTAAGTCACTGTGAGTAAGCCACATTTTGCTTTAAAGAGGTTGGGAGATACTGGCTTTTCTTCCATACAAACGTTCTCGACTCTTTTCTCTTTAGTTTTTTACTCTAGATCAAAACTATTTTCAAATAAGATCATAATCATAATCATTATCTGTGTCTTTCTGTTTTTGCTTTTCTTTGTTTGTTTTTGTACTACAAAACATTCATTAAACGGCTTAATCATAAAGGTCACAAACAGAGTTCCTTTCTATGAAGCTTGCGAAATTTCATTACGATTAGTTAATTTATTGAGGAATAATTTGCAGAGAACGCAGCGATTTGCGCTGATTTTTTAGTTGGAGCTTCAGTTGTCCTTATTCCATTGATCATTGTCTCGTCCGCGTTACCTACGGTATGTTGTTTAAGAATTATTAAATATGCAAAAAGTCTTTTACATCATTTTGGTCTGCGGTTCAATTCAAACTCACTGTTAGGTCACTCACACACAGAGCAGGTTTATGGGATTCATTTATAAAACATCCTTTCATTGTTAAACTATTTTACCACACATAAGAACACTGAGCTATAGTACTATACACAATGAGAAGAAAAAACTATTTAATAATTCAATAACAGTACTATTATAAGTATTATAAGGTGAGATGCTGACTTTTCATCGAGGAATATAAGGGCTATCTATGAAATAATCAATTTAAGTATTAATTTATATGATATGGATATTCAAATTCACATTATTCATGTAGGTTATGGAATTGACACTTAAGAATGTCAAAAAAATTTTATCTTTAAATCTACCGCTACTTCTTAAAGGGTTGAGCTAATGAGAAGAAGTAGCAAGAAACTCATTACCACTCTTTTAAATCAAGATATATGGTTCCTAAAGGTCAGGTTGCGGAAAAACTAATCGATAAATCTGTAGTTCTTGTATATCTATTGCCTACAATATATATGCTGTAAATAACTTTAACCCTACGACAGCACATTAACCCATATGTCTCAACCTTCAGCTGAGTATCCAATTAAGAAAGGGTTGAATCTTCCATTTGTACGAAGGTACAATCTCAAGTCTGGATCATAAACTTTCAAACCTTACTGCGATATGTGCTTGTAATTAAGAATTACAAGAATGTTGTTTATTCTATAGAAAATTATAAATCTTTGTAACATCGACGTGAGTCAAACTTCAATTAATATTTTATAGTATACAAGATGACCCAATTGTCCTATCCAAATAAAATATGTAAATACATGACGTTATAATATTATGTAATATGTTAAGTAGAAGACAAGTTTGGCGAAGATAAGATTTTAATGGCTCCTGTGGTTTTGCAAATGAGATGAAATTTTGAAGGATAAATTGTCAGGACCTAATTGGATAACTAGAGGGCTTAGAAATAGTAGTAAACTCAAGCGAAAGCTGCGTTTAAAATATAACAGGCATAGAAGCTCATAAAATAAGAAAAAATATTTAGCCTACTCTAAACTATTGAGGAAATGCATATGCAAGGCTCAATGTTGTTGTGCAGGTAATCTTCTCAAATCAAGTTAAAATGGAGCGAGAACATCTTGGTCTATTATAAAAGAAGAAAGCACTTATGCACCTCCTGTACTTGATGTTACGTCTTGAAAACCTCACATGTTGAGACTTCTGATCCATCTATCATGGTAACCGAATTTAATAACTATTTTTGTAATTTACCAATGAAACCTAAATCCAAAAGTTCCCCAACTGCTGCTACTAGGGCTATAGACTTAGTGCCTAACTCTTTCTTTGTTATGCTATTCAGTGAGCTAGAAATTGCAGAAGTAGTAATGTCACTAAAGAATACCAATGCTTGCGGGCTAGATGAAATTTGTTCAAATATATTTAAAAAAGTCATGAATTGCGATCCTGAGTGTTTTGACTTATCTGGTCAATTTGTCCTTCGCAACAGGTACTTATCCGGATGTGTTGAAAGAGTCACGCACAAAACCATTTTTATGCAATTTTGTTTAAAAGGACGTAGACAAACTGATCTAATTATTAATTATAATGGAATAAATATTGAAAAAGTTGACAGTGATACTGCAGGGCATGGATATTTTTATTAATCTTAATTAATCTCATACTAAGCTCTGTGCTACCGATCGGTGGAGATCACAGCCCTGGTTCGATGCGTCAGTCAAAGCAGTATCTGACTGAAAAAAACAGGCGTGTCAAACTGGGGTTGCGGCGCTGGGCTCAAAGGATCCAAACTGCAAAGTTCTAAAGAGTGAATATAACCGTGCCTTCAGATTCTTTAAGCGGCAAATTGCCGAGGTAAAATCGAAGCACGTTGTCAAAATGTCGGCGAGTAGCTTTTCAGTTACCCGACTGGAACACGCAAGTTCTCGTCGTTGTCGAAAGCTGCTCTTGGTAACTTCAACCAGCCGTCCGTGCCGCCGTTGCACATGAGGAATGACACCCTGGCCCATACGGCAAAAGAGTAAGGCGATGTACTGTGCGCTCTTTTTGCCTCCAACTCGTCTCTTGACGACAACGGAAAAACATCGCCCACCATCCCGCGGTGTCAGAGCTCTATGCCTGAAGTACAGTTCATACAGAAAACTGATCGGCGAGCTCTGTTTTCGTTCGACGTCAGGAAGTCGAGCAGGCCGGATGGCATTTCTCTAATCGTGCTTAGAACGAATGCCCCTGAGTTGACGCCGATGCTAACGCGTTTATTCCGGCACTCTTATCCAAAAGGCGTAGTCACTGACTCATAGCAGTTACCCTAAGTCCATCCGATCCAAATAAGGAGACAGTTCGGATCTGGCAAACTACAGGCTTATTGCTATAATCTCTCCCTGTTCTCCAAAATCATGGAAAGCATAATTGACTGCCAGCTCTTGGTATACCTAGAAGGTCACCAGTTGATCAACGACCGACAGTACGGCTTTCGCCATGGTCGCGACCTGTCATACAGGTGATCTTCTGATATACCTAACACATAGATGGGTGGCGGCCATTGGAAGCAAGGGGGAAGGCCTGACAGTTAGCCTGGATATAGCCAAGGCCTTTGATCGTGTATGGCATAAGGAGCTTCTCTCAAAACTTCCATCATTTGGGCTTCCCGAGAGCTTATGTAAGTGGACCTACAGCTTCCTCACTGGGCGCAGCATACAGGTCATTTTCGACGGATATAGCTCGAACCCGAAGCCCGTGAAAGCTAGAGTGCCCTATGGCTGAGTGCTATCTCCCACGTTGTTTCTTCTGCATATCAATGATGTGTTGGACACCTCCAACATACATTGCTATGCAGACGACAGCATTGGTAATGCCGCATACAAGGGCCATGCAGGTCTCTCTCGGGAAATCGTCAACCAGTGCTGGAGAAGCTTGTGTCTTCTATAGAGTCCTCTCTTGAGAAGGTCGCGGATTACGGTTTACCACGTTGACCACTAAATAAGCCCCATTTGTCGTATCATGGCTCTTCAACAACACATCCCTTAAAGCCTGGAGGGCAAAGCCAAATTGGCTTCGAAGATGTTGTGGTAATTAATAGAGGACGGCAATACATCAAGCCGGCCCACATTCTAGCGCTCTACAAAGCGCAGGTCTAGCCTCACATGGAGTATTGCTGTCATTTCTGGTCTGGCGCACCCCAGTATCAGCTCGATCCATTTGACCGCGTGCACCGCAGAGCAGCTTGAATTATCGGAGACCCAGTGCTCTGTGAACGGCTGGATCACTTGGCGTTGCGTAGAGACGTCGCTTCATTGTGTGTCTTCAACCGCATTTACCATGGGGAGTGTTCCGTAGAGCTGTTTCATCTGATTCCTGCCGTCCATCTTCACGAGTCACGCCACAAGTTAGGATATCATCCCCACCACCTGGATGTGTGGCGGTCCTCCACAGTGCGGTTACCAAGGATCTTTCTTCCACGTACTACAAAGCTGTGGAATGAGTTTTTGATGGACTCTTTTAATTATGAAGTAAAAGAACAAAAAAATTTAGCCAACCATTCACAGCGCGTCATTTCTAGGGGCGAGGGTATAAAAGAGCGGTTTCTGGCTCAGTAATATGATAGCAGATAGCCAGGTTTTCCCGGAAATAACTCTAAAGGAAACTCTAATCATTTGAATAATTATGGATTTCCTCAAATATCGCCTACTTGAATAAATTGACATGAGTACCTTCAAGAAAAGCGGTACCACCTTCCTTAGAGGCTGGCAACGCTCCTGTGATTCCTCTGGTGTTGCAAGAGAATGTGTGCGGCGGTGATGACTTTTTTTTTTCTTTATTTTTTGGGGTTTAGTCAATAATGACTATGTCACCCCCGTAGCTTAAAAAAAAACCTTAATTACCTCACACAATATGTAAAAAACAGAGAGCCACATATAACCAAAAAATTACAAACACATTAATAACACATCTTAACGAGCGATCGCGCGGCCCTTGTGGCTAGTAAGCTATTACACATACCCACATTGTAATTATTTTTAAGGAGCCTCGGCCACTCTGAAACGTTCCGTACACATTCCATCAAAAGATGGAAAACATCATCGATTCATGAGTCTCCACAGTCTGTACAATTTTGTGTTAGCGATCTTTTCATTAAAAATTTAAATTTATTTGATGGAATGTGCCCAAAACGAAGTCTTAACATTGTTACGATACCCGTCCTTTTAACTTTGGATTCTGTAAACCATGGACATCGAGGGAGCTGACACTCTATTATTTTATACCATATGCCCTTTTCCCGCGATCTTTCGTCAAAATATTCTGGCCAAAATAGTATACAGTCCTGTTTAAATTTTATCAAAATTTCATTTGGTAATGGGACAAGGTCATATGGTACTCCGTCGCCAATGGCGCTTTTAGCTGCCGTATCTGCTTCCTCGTTGCCCATGATCCCTACATGGGAGGATGACGGCTTTATTTTTATTTTTAATTTCTCATATGGATTCTAAAATGTCATAGGCGATACCCAATAGGGTATCCTCGAGTATTCGTCGTAGGTTAGCCGAGCTAAATGTAGAAGGGCGCTCTTTGAGTCAGATAAAATCACAAACTTATCACATTCGAGTGACAATATATAAAACAGGCATTCAGATATTGCAATCAGCTCAGTGTGCATTATGTTGGTATCCGATTCAATTTTAAATTTTAAGCTGATTTCTGCCTGAGGGTCAAAGACCGCCGCTCCTGAACCTGACACATCTTTAGATCCATCAGTATACAATTTATAAAATGAGTTATATTTATCATATAGAATCATTTCACAGTAGTTAATCATGTTCCCTCTATTACATTTTCTTTAAGGCATATTTAGCCCCACTATAGTCGTAGCGATACTACCAATCCATGTAGGGAGACAATTAATTTGAAGTTTTTTAATGGATTTAATTGAATGTTGTTTTAAGTTTTCGTGGACTCTGATTAGCAACGGTAATTTTTTATTTCTCCAATATACTTTATATCCATCCTCCATCATCCAATACACATATCATTAAGTGACTTTAATAGCTCTATAGTGATGTTATCTTCAAACGATCTAGACTTCAACCAGAACTTACCAGCCAAATTTTCGGTGGATATGTAAAGGTTGGAGACATAATTCACTCTGCATGACATGGATTGGTGTGGTCTTAATGAAGCCTCCAATGACTCTCATAGCATGATTCTGGACTTTTTCTAGTTTGTTTAAATGGCTTTTAATACTTTTATTATATAAAAACTTCCATAATCAAGCCTATTTCGTATAACTGATATAAAAAGCTGACTTAGGTGTTTCGGATGAACCCCCCATTTACTGCCTGCTAAGACTTTTAAAATATTTAAGAATTTTAGCGTTTTGTCTCTAGCCTCGTTTACGTGTCTACCCCATTTTAAACTTCTGTCAAGCCACATACCTAGATATCTCACACTGTCTACTTGTTGAATCTTGTGCTTATCAAAAACTAAATATACATTAGGGCTAGTTCTACGTTTGCCCCTGCACTAAACCAGTCCTAAACCAGTAGTACGACAAAATTTTATAGCATCACATAGTAAATATTTTATTCCCTTTCTTGTAAGTATTCCCACAAGTACTTGCATATATCTGAACCTACACCATGGCTATCTACTACATAGGCTGCACTAATAGTATCGGGAATGGAATATTTCCACTGTTCCTGTCATATTAAGATCTTTTTAGTTGAAAATTCCATGGTTTTAAAAATCGAATAACATTTATTTATTTAAAAAAAGATTGTCGGTCTTGTCACAAGGTCTTTTCAAACTTGTTTAGTCGTTGAGAAAATGGAATTGACTCGAGAAAATTGTAGAGCGATGATTTATTATGACTTTCGAAGTGGTTTAACACAAAAACAGTGTGTTGACCGGATGATTTCTGCATTTGGTGATGAAGCCCCATCCAAAACCACAATTTATCGCTGGTTTGCTGAATTTCAACGTGGACGTGTCAAGCTCAGTAATGACCCCCGTCAAGGTCGCTAAGTCACTAAAAACTGCAGTCACCAAAGAAAACGTTGATGCTGTGCGTAAGCTGATTGAGGAAGATCGACATGTGACATAACGCGAAATTCAGGCAACTTCAGACATTGGCATGAGTCAAATACAAATAATCTTGCAATTAGGTGTAAAAAAGTTGTTTTGCCGATGGATACCGCATTTGCTCTGTGAAGAGCAAAAAGCGGCTCGCGTAACTTGGTGCGTCAGAACTCTCGAAAGATTCCACGCAGGATCCTCAAATGCTGTATACAACATCGTATCAGGTGATGAATCCTGGATATACGTGTACGAACCCGAAACAAAAAACCAGTCACGAGTTTGGGTGTTCGAAAATGAGTTAAAGCCAATAAAAATTGTTCGTTCACGGAGTGTTGCAAATAAAATGGTTGCCACGTTTGTCTCCAAAACCGGCGATGTTGCGACTATTCCTCTTGAGGGACAAAGAGCGGTTAATTCAGAAAGGTATGCTAGCATTTGTTTGCCTCAGGTCGTTTCTGAACTCCGCAAAGAGAACTGCAACCGCCGCATCATCCTCCATCACGACAATGCGAGTTCTCACACCGCGCACATAACAAAAGAGTTTTTAGAGCAAGAAAACATAGAATTATTAGACCATCCGCCGTACAGCCCCGAACTAAGCCCTAATGATTTATATACTTTCCCTAAAATAAAGAATAAATTGCATGGTCAGATATTTTCATCACCTGAAGAACCTGTGGACGCCTACAAAACGGCCATTTTCAAGACCCCAACTTCCGAATGGAATGATTGCTTCAATGATTGGTTCCATCATATGGAAAAATGTGCCAAAATTTCGCGTAGAATACTTCGAAAAGCAATTAATACATTTTTTAATAGTTATGTTGTGTCACTTCCTTGATTCTCGAAATTTTCAGTGCCGCTCTCGTACATATAGCAACATACTGGTTACATTTACATTATTATAAGCATTGTTAATGTCCACAAAGCAACCTAATGTAGGGATTCCCTTTGTAAAACCTATTTGTGTCCTTAGTAATTAATCTTACTAAGTTGTCATAACTGAACCGAGATCTTCTAAAAGCTATTGTCTCCTGAGAGAAATGATCACTTTTTTCTAAAAACCAATCCAATCGACGCGTGAGAATAGTATTCAGTATTTTGCAGACACAGGATAACAGTTCAATAGGTCTAAAACTAGCTGCTGAACTATTATCTCGACCAGGTTTCGGCACAGGGACAATTTTAACTTTTCTCCATTGTTTTGGTATGAAACTTTGAGTAACGAAGCGATCGTAAAGAATAACAAGTAATTTTTCCCTGCATCTGGTAAATTGAAGATCATAGAGTATGAGATTAAATCTACTCCCGGCGCTGTGTCTGAGCGTTTTAAACTGTTATTTAATTCATGGTTTATGGCCACTGTCCCAGAACAACATTAAAGATAAATAGTAAATGTGTCTAAAATTATTTAATCATCTACCTCAAGAGATAAGAAACTTACCACAGAAACGATTTACTGGGCTCCTATTTAAATGGTTAATTGACAAAAAAATATTGTGTTAAGGATTTTTTATATTTTAAGTAAACCGTTTGCATGCTAATTTAATTTAGCCGAATAGCAGACACTACAATAAATTTAAGATCTATAGTGTTATACTGTATCCGACGCAATAAATAAACTTCAGTTCATTTCATTTCAACGATGGGCTAAAGCTAAATGTGTAAATAACTGTGGCATCCTAATACATATATGAAAATATTTTTAACATTCTTAAAAACAAAAATAACTATATTAAAATAAATTGCGTGTACAAAATAAATTCAAGAAATGAACATAACCTACAATTTCATCAAACACATCGCACATCACATACAAACAGTGTAATATCAGCTTTTACAACAAACTTCCCAGTAATCATTAAAAAATGCCATTATGAATATTCTCTATAAAGAGGGGGTTTAACAAAACACATATTTGATTATTTGGATGACAAACAGCCTTGATTTAATATTTTGGTGTCACCTGGCCTGTGGGGCCCAGAGCTGCGGAGAATGTACGTGCCTCGATAGGGCTACTGGAAACTCAAGCTTGACCGAAATAGCTGCCAGTATTTCGGTACACGGCCGAGCATCCAACACAGAAATGCTGCCAGTATTCTTGGTACACTTCCCCGTATTGATAGTTTTAATTAAATGTTATCTTAGTAAATTTTTAGTTTATAAATATAGTTATAAGCACTGTTTTGTTTCAATAAATTATTTAACAAAATTTATTCAATATGAATTTAAAAACCATGTTTTGGCATTTTATTTAGTCCATTAGCTACCACCATAACTTTCATCTAACTTTATTAATGTATCCATTGTCGTTGTGTGGTTGGTAGGTAAAATATTTATCTGTCACCGACAATATTACGTATTCGCAGCGTATCAACAAAATATATTATTCATGTCACTTGGGTCATATATCATAATCATATCCGTTGGTTTGCTTATAAAAGATAAATAATTTGTCAGCCGCACCAGTCAGAGCCCAGGTATCTGTTTGATAAATGACCTTAACGCTACGACAACAAATCATTAGGTACTTGTCCCACCAGATCGGCAAAAACCGACAACTATAAACTATTTTCTCGACCATTAAATGAATAGGTAACAGATATAGTTTTTTTTTGAATGAAAATAAGGGACGAGACGAGTATGATGTTCAGCTGATGGTAATTGATACGCCTTGCCCATTACAATGCAGTGCCACTCAGGATTCTTGTAAAACTCAAACATTCTGAGGTCCACTACAATTGCGCTCGTCACCGTCGCCGGCAACAGGTGCAAATGAGCCCCCCACTGGTAATGCCATGTTGCGTCCTAAGAGGTACAACGGATTTAGATCGACACGCCCAGAGGAATACCACTCTCCCACATATAACCGGCGTCAAATAACAGCTTTAGCGCTGTGTTTCGTTCGGTCTGTGGGGTATCGGGAAGCCAAACTAAATGTCTTGCCTCGCACAGCCACTTTGTGGAATCATTTAGTGGCTGCTGTTTTACCGAACTGATACGACATAGGAATCTTCAAGATTAGAGAGTAACCTTAAAGGGTACTGCAGATATCAATGGGCGGTTGCTGCACTACTCCCCATCACGTGACTTCCCCCCCCCCTCTTATGTAAATAAATCAGTTGTCACTTTCAACCAATATTGACAAATCAAGTTATGAAGATAATCCGAAGCGCGTAAGCATTCCAGGTCGGCAACACTCCTGTGATTGCAAGAGAATATGGGCGGGGGTGATTACATAACACCATGACCCGTACGCTCGCTTGTCCCCCTTTTCCAGCGGCAGGAAGTTCTGTGTGGTGACAATGCTGCCTCGGACGAGAACAGCACATTCATTAGCCGTGTACTGACTGTGTGAGCAGCAGTGCGAGGTAAATCCTCGTTCGGTCAAGACGAGCCTTGCCTGATCCAAACGTTGTCGGTTTATTTCCATGCTCACAAGCGTTTCAGTAAGTTTACCGCGTGCACTCAAGACGGTTGTGTTTTACTTCGCTTGTTCGATGAGCGACAGAATATTTTTCTAGTTCTAACAGTAAAGGTTTACTCAATATTCTGAACTTAAAATGCCAAAGGCGTTCTCCACAACTCTTCTAGCTCTGGACAGCCTGTAATTTATTTTATTTTTTGTACAAGTCGAAGAATTAATATAAGGGCAGCGGTGGCTATAGCTTTCGGTACGTTAACTTAACGTACGGTCTCATACAAAACTTACTATAATATAAGCCGCGTTAGGCACGAGCAGTCGCTGTTCTACTTCACGTTAAGCTGCGACCTCGACGCTGGCCCATCTAGTCCGTAGCTCGTCCTTCTCGCGCGCCAGCCTCATGCACAACTCTATAGACCAAGGCGGCCTATTTTGCTATATTGCGGCTTATTTGAAAAAGGTAAAACTAGTAATACTACTAGCGACCTGGCGCTGGGTTAATCTGTAGTTTAACTTATTTTTTTATTCAAATTGGTTCAGTCATAATGAAGTCCATAGGGAATTTTTATAGATAATCGAATTTACTTTAGTAACTTTTACGCAAGAAACTCCTATCTTAATTTAGAATAAAGATAATAATCGTTTAATGAGTATTTTATTTAAGTGTGTAACACTCGCGTTAGTCAAAGATAAAATACTTTCATTATTAGTGACAGAATGTATTTCATTACAATATCAATTAGCTAATTTTAATTTGGTCCCTTTCTTTACAAATGTATACAAAAGTGATAAATTCAAATCGACTAGCACGTGAATAGCGGTACCGAATATTTATTTTCGGCGGAAATAATTAATGAATACCCTCGCTCTTGAATATAAGTTACTATTCGTTTCTGAACCGGGCTGCACCTTACACCAAACTGTGAGAAGTAATAATAATATATAGTAATATAATGATCTTTATAAAGAGTCTTATTGGTAAGTAATTAGTAGTTTTAAATTGATGATAAAGATAAAGTATGATATTTTTTAAATATGTTTTTCATCGCAATTTTTTTAATAATATAAGAATGGTATATGAAGAATATCTTTGATAATATATTATATCGCTTTTGGTGCATCACCAATAGTTTTAGCAGTGCTTGCCCAATGTTTTCTTATTTTTATTTACTTCGGTTACCATATTTTAGTTTTCACAAGTTTCATTATTTTAAATTATGCCGCCTTGTTACGAGCAGATAATGTCACTTTCTTTGGATGAAAGAACTTATATTAGTTTAGATCTGTCGATTTTAAAATTATATCTATTTATAAGTTTTTTTAATAAATATAACGTGAATGAATTACATTCCGGTGTGAGTGGCGTCCTACTTCCGGGTTATTTTATTACGTGTGGTAACTTTTTCACGGCGAGCGAAGGAAGACAAATTAGCGCAATTTTGTTCAGAAATGAAAGCCTTTCTTGATGGGGCTATTTTATCAAGATTGCTTTTTATATTAATCCATTTCATACAATCAATGTTGATGGATGCCAAAAGACTTGTACAATTTTTTATGTTTCGACTGAATAGACCATTTTTTGCCGATCGTATCGGCCAATCAAAACACTCGTTTAGATAATAATGACGTCGATTCAACAAAACATGCTAGGTTTCTTTTCTCGCTGCTTTTAGCGAGGTGTTATGGTAAGCACTATTAAGTTACCAGACCAGATTTTTGAGACTTATGAAATAGTCTATCAAACTTGTTCATGTGCTTAATAAGGTAAACCAAATATAAATAATTATTATAAAAGTCAATATTGTCAATAATGTCAATGTCTCTACAAATATTATAAATTGAGCTAAGTATTTTAATAATTGTAACTAAGTGTATGTGACTACTTACCTACCTTTGTAACTAGATTCATTGCATACAAAAACTTGATGAACAACTCATTAGAAAAAGTTTCGAGGTGGGACATAACAATATAAGTGCACTGCTGCTTAGCGTCAGAAAATAGAAATACTGGTGGTGTGAGCACTTCATTGGAGAAATACTTCTCTTACAGTTATTTGTAGTGCTGCAAAGGATACCGGGAATATATTTATATTCGATTTAACCTTTATTGTTTAGGGGTGCTTAGCAGAAACCTCCACGTGTGGGCGGTGGTGTCGATCCACGATGAAACCTCTCTTAGGCGTTCTGAATAGAGTGACACCTACCTCTCCGGTGCACCCTGGAAACATTGCGCCTGTGACTGATTTGTTATTGCGCTCGATTTTCACTAATTGCTGCGTAATGGCAGTCCTTTGCTGGCCAGTGGCTAATATCTGCTCCACTCTTTCGGCGGTTAGTGGGTGCCAACCGGAAGATTTTACAGCATCCACCTGCGTCTTTGGCCTGCGCAGTTGATCGCCGTACGCGGGGATGACGGAGTCCTGGGAGGTTGAGCGGGACAAGGGTCGGGGATTAGTTACCCCTGTAACGTAATACGCTTCCTTCGGTCCTGATTTCAAGCTAAACGGTAGCCCCGTGAGTAGCCGCCACGAGGGTAATGGTCAAGTGTCCCCGCCTTGGCAGGGCCACAGGCGAGGTTCGGCTGGTCCCCGCAAGGGGAGGTGCTCAGCCATGCTGACAGGGTAAGAATGGGTGGAGGAACTGATGGATAGGATCGAATCCATCAGCCGCTCATCTCGAGCTCCCGATGTCGCGCAAGAGGCCAACCAGCTGGACCTATATTCCCCTTGCAGCCCTGATGGTTAAGTTAACCATCCCCAGTTGCGGGCTCGGTGGAGGGTGGGGAGCAAGGGGAACGAAGTTCTTACCCGGTAAACTATGGACAACCCAAGATCCAAAAAAACCCCTAAACAAAATAATTCCCCGGCGGAGAAATCCACCGGGACCACACAAACCTCTGGAGCGTGTTCAGCACCTGCTGGCACCCAGAAATTACAGACCAAGGAGCCTAATAGGGAACCGTCTATGGGCACAGACGCCGCATCAGCAGTGTCTGCCCAATCAGTCAGCAGACTGGAGGCAGGTTGGACCTTCGTATCTTACAAGGGCCGAAACCAAAACAAACCCCGAATAGGGGAAAGTCACTCGGCACATGACAACACAGATCGCCATCGACCCAACAGGAGGCAAAGGCGCATAGCAGCTCGCCTTCGCAAGGCCAACGCTCAGAAAGCTAGCGCCTCAATGCCCTCCTCTGAACCCGAACCGCAACCCAGCACCTCACGAGGTTCGGATATGCCGGTCAGGCAAGCCCGGTATGATCCTAGGAAGGCCCCAGACAACCGAAGGCCTCCTTCCAACAAAGCAGGCGGAGTAGCCCAACCCTCGACATCCACCAAACGCACTCGCTTGGACGACACCAACTCTCCGAGGGGTGACCACAAGAGGGCCAAATTGCTAAATCGGCCCAAACCGACAACATACGCCAACGCTGCGAAAACCGACCCTGTTGTGGCCATAACATCTACCACTACAGGGCATATTGACGCGAATATGGCACAGCTTATACAAAGCAAGCTTGAAGATAAGCTCATGACAGCCATGATGGCCGCTATGAATGAAGACAGAGAAGGGCCTGCGTTTCTGGGCAAACCCGTCTATGATGGGGGCATCCTAAAACTGTGGTGCTCTAATCTTAAAACATTGGAGTGGCTGAAAATAGCTGTCCCGGAAATCCAACTCCCTAACGGTGACACCCTGGCAGTAAAAAACATCTGGGAAATTCCCAACCGCGTCAGGTGTGGCATTCTACTACCAGGTGAATGGAAGGACACCAAAGCAATCGGCGGGATGCTACGGTTCCAGAACTCTTGGGTCAAAGTAGACAGCTGGTTGTTACACGCCCTTTATCACCACAACGACCACAGCTTCATCGTGGTAAGCATCCCGGAGGACCAAATCCCCAAAATCTTGGAGCATGAGCGCCGGCTATCATTCATGCTGGGCTCAGTATATCTGAAGTTCCAGGGGCCAGGAGGTAAATACACCGAGACCCCCCCCTCTAAGGATACAAACGGTGAGGCATCGACAACAACTGGGAATAATATAGACGACAGTGATGCACTGCCGGAACCCATGGACGCTCAAGCAATTGACCCAGCAGACGGCAACTGCGCCACTAGTTCTCCCTCGGAGGAAGTGCTCGACAGCCTAAAGGAGCTCGAAGAGCTTCTGGCGACGGGCACCAAAGGCGATGCCGACTGCACCAAGGGCATTGAAGAGCTCTGCATCGGGGATGGCGAGGAGGGTGTGCTATCCAAAGATGGCATCCCCTTCTAAGTGCAGCACCATCCAAATAAACCTCCACCATAGCGAAACCGCAACGGCCCAACTTCGGAAATGGTTGGAGGTTAACCCTACAGCTCTCGCCCTAATCCAGGAGCCGTGGGTTAGGCGAGGCCGGATATGCCATCTCTCCAATATCGGAGGTAAGCTTATACATTACTCAGGACCAGAACACCCTAGAGCCTGTATCTACATTTCTAATAATCTACATGTGCAACCCCTAACAGATTTTTGTTACAGAGACTTATGCGCAATAAAAATACTGGACAGACACTTCCTTCCAACTCACCAGAGAGCGATAGTGGTCGCCTCCGTCTATATGCCGGACGGGGAAGACCCACCGCCGGAAGAACTTGTCAAACTGGTGAACTACTGCGAGACAACCAAGAGCGAGCTTATTGTGGCTGCAGACTGCAATGCACATCACCCGCTCTGGGGCATGCAAACAACCAACAAAAGGGGTAAGCAACTCACTGAATACCTTTTTTCTACTAACCTTAATATCTTGAATGTAGGTTCAGAACCCACCTTTGTAAATAGAAGGAGCAAAACAATTATAGACATCACCTTAGCAACAGAGGGAGTGTCTGATTATATATCCAATTGGCATGTGTCGAAAGAAGCATCCTGCTCAGACCACAAATGGATACTTTTTAACATGGAGGTAAACATCACTACACCGCCTCCCAAGAGGAAACCCCGCAGAACGAATCTTACTCAGTACAAGTCGCTGATGGAATCGCGTCTAAAGGACGAAACACTCCCAGCCAGGATAATCGGAGTAGACAACATCGAAAACCAAATAGAAAAAATATACGAATTCATGACTGCCAGTTATCATGCTACATGTCCCCTCACCAGCCCTCAATCAGACAGACCAAGACCCCAGACCTGGTGGGGACCTGAATTAGAAAGGCTCAGGAAAAAAGTGAGGAGACATCTGAACCGCGCAATGAACACAGGCGATCAATACGACTGGGACATCTACAAAGAGTGTAAGTCTGAATACAAGAAACGCATCAGATACAGAAGATCAGAAGGCTGGCGTAAATTTTGCAGCAGCATCCAATGCCATAACCAGGCCAACAGGGCAAGGAAATTAATCTCTAACCAACCCAGGCAAATCCTTGGATCCCTGCTGAAACCTGACGGAACATTTACCAACTCACCAGAGGAAACAGAGCGAGTCCTGACGGAAACTCGATTTCCAGGATGCAAAATAATGCAGCATATCGAGTGGGTAAATGAAAACATAACCGCTGAGGAAGCTGACTGGCAACAAGCACACAAGTTGGTGACAACCGATAAAATAAAGTGGGCTATAAATTCCTTTCACCCCTTTAAGTCAGCAGGACCTGATGGGATCTTTCCCGCCTTGTTGCAATGGGGAGGAGAAGGTCTCCACAACCGGCTGATCAACATTTTCAGGGCGTGTCTAGCGCATAGATACATCCCTAGGATATGGAGGGAAGTTAAAGTGATCTTCATACCTAAACCAGGTAAAAGTGACTATTCAAACGCTAAATCTTACAGACCCATAAGCCTTACCTCTTTTACCCTAAAGACCCTAGAAAGGTTGTATGAAAGAGAACTGAGGGAGAATTACCTTAAGAACATACCCCTACACCCCAACCAACACGCATACAGTCAGGGTAAAAGCACCGAATCTGCACTCCACGCTGTAGTGAACGTTATAGAGGGCGCACTTTCGGAAAAAACCTTTTGTCTAGGAACTTTCGTGGAAATTGAAGGAGCCTTCGATAAGACAAAATTTACAAAAATAAAAGAAGCATTACACCGCCATGGAGTATGTACAACTCTGTCATCATGGATTGAAAACATGCTCAAACACAGAGTGATTTTACTAAATGAAAGTGAGACACAGAAAGCATTTGTAGCTAAAGGCTGCCCCCAAGGAGGAGTTATCTCACCTCTTTTATGGAACTTGGTAGTAAATGATCTAATTACCACTCTAAACGAAAATCACTACTTTACGGTAGCCTACGCAGACGACCTAACTATATTAATAAGCGGAAAGTTTGCCAGTACTATATGTGAAGTAACAAATGCAGCATTGAAAATCGTGGAAAGATGGTGCATAGATAACGACCTATCAGTCAACCCACATAAAACAGAATTGGTATTGTTCACAAACAAAAGAGTCCTGGGTAACTATAAACTGCCAAAACTGTTTAACACCGAACTCCAACTAAACAGCGAAGTGAAATACTTAGGAGTTATACTTGACAGCAAGTTAAACTGGGCGGCCCACTTGGAAACAAAAATAAATACAGCTACCGTAACCTTCTGGCAATGCCGTAGAATGTTGGGAAAGACATGGGGACTTGCCCCGAACATCGTACTATGGCTCTACACAGCTGTGATACGACCTATGATATGTTACGGCGCAGTTGTATGGTGGCCACGCACCAAGCTGATCACTACTTGTAATAAACTGCAACGATTCCAAAGACTAGCGTGTATGGCTATCACAGGATGTATGCGAACTACACCTACCGCGGCTGTAGAAGCTATGCTGAATCTTCCGGCACTACACCTCTATATAAAACAAGAGGCGGCCTGCGCCGCAGTAAGGTTGAAGACATTAAATCTTTGGAAAACCACTCAATCCCCACACCCAGAGGTTCTAAATGAGGTGATTGAAAAGGAGCCTCTGCTGTTGGCAGTAAGTGATAGATCTCCAAAGGAATACATATTCGATAAGAGATACAAAATACAGCTGCATGAAGAACTGAAAGAGGACCTCAGTATAAAAAACCTCAGGATTTTCACAGATGGCTCAAAGACAAGGTCGGGCACGGGATACGGAGTGTTCTCGGATGACCTAAATATAAGAATAGCTGCATCACTAGGAGCTCATAACACTGTCTTCCAAGCAGAATGTATGGGTATCATAGAAGCAGTCACTGCTACTTTGACTCGAAAGGTAAAAGACTACTCCATCCGCATCCTCTGAGATAGCAAATCAGTACTACAAGCCCTACAAAGCCACACTATCACCTCTAAGCTAATATACAACTGTCACCAATGTCTGAGGGAGTTATGCGAAAATAACAACCAAGTAACTCTTCAATGGATAAAGGGACACAGTAACTCACGAGGGAATGATGCCGCTGATGAATTGGCCAGGAGAGGCTCAGCGATGACAGCAAAAGGACCAGAACCAACTATCCCTCTCCCGCCTAGCTGGCCTACGAAGGTAATACGCCAACACACCAAGGAATTACATAATAAGTACTGGATGAACGTAAGTGGGTGTAGACAAGCAAAAGAAGCTCTACCACAAATAGACCCCAAGCTCTCTCGCAAGCTAGTAAAACTTCCACGACCTAGGTTACGGAAAATAACTCATGTACTAACGGGTCACGGCCCTTTTAACAAGCATCTGTTCAATACTGGCCTCATACCGGGCCAAACACCTGGGGTCACCGAGGACTCTCCCCGAGGTCATGGGTGACATCAGAGGTTTGATACATTACCTTGAGGAACTAGGGTGGCAGGATTAGCCGCCCTCCTCACCACGCAAAATAGGCGCGCTGTAGTCGTCGAGTTGCGGATAATAGCCCGTGATAACCTATAACCTATAACCTTTATTGTTTTACCGTTCTTAGGATTTTGAAAATAAATACGACCGCTATAGCCCAGTGGTTAGTGTGCCTGCCTGCTGAGCTACAGATCCCAGGTTCGAATCCCGGAAGGTGCAATCACTTATATGACGAAGTCATGGATGTTTATATTATGTATGTTTAAGTAAGTAAGTATGTTGTATTAAATATATCATTGTCATATACCTACATATAAATATAGTACATACAGGCTATGCCTAGTTTGGGGCAAGATAATTTGTGTAAGAGTGTGTCAGTATTAATATTATTATTATTATTATATATTCGACACTTTTCAAGTATTGAGTAGTTGTTAATTTTTTTATTGAATAGGAGGACAAACGAGCGTACGGGTCACCTGGTGTTAAGTGATCACCGCCGCCCACATTCTCTTGCGACACCAGAGGAATCACAAGAGCGTTGCCGGCCTTTAAGGAAGGTGTACGCGCTTTTTTTCAAGGTACCCATGTCGTATTGTCCCGGAAACACCGCACAAGGAAGCTCATTCCATAGCTTTGTAGTACGAGGGAGAAAGCTCCTTGAAAACCGCACTGTGGAGGACCGCCACTCATCCAGATGGTGGGGATGAAATCCTAACTTGTGGCGTGTCGTGCGAAGGTGGAATTCGGCGGCAGGAATCAGGTCAAACAGCTCTTCGGAACACTCCCCGTGATAAATGCGGTAGAAGACACACAATGATGCGACGTCTCTACGCAACTCCAAGAGATTCAGCCGTTCACAGCGCACTGAGTCCCCGACAATTCGAGCTGCTCTACGTTGCACGCGGTCAAATGGATCGAGCAGATACTGGGGTGCGCCAGACCAGAGATGACAGCAATACTCCATGTGTGGCCGGACCTGCGCTTTGTACAGCGCTAGAATGTGGGCCGGCTTGAAGTATTGCCGTGCTCTATTGATGACGCCCAGCTTCTTCGAAGCCAATTTGGCTTTGCCCTCCAGATGGCCACGGAATTGGCAATCGCTCGAGATTTCGAGACCCAGTATTCCGATACTAGGCGCGGCTTTAAGAGAAGTGTTCTCGAAGAGCGGTGATACGACAAATGGGGTTTTTTTAGTGGTAAACGCGCAAACTTGAGTCTTCTGGGGGTTAAATTGGACAAGGTTCAATTTACCCCATTCCGCGACCTTCTCGAGAGAGGACTCGATAGAAGACACAAGTTTCTCCCGGCACTGGTCGACGATTTCCCGAGAGAGACCTGCATGGCCCGTGTATACGGCATCACCAGTGCTGTCGTCCGCATAGCAATGTATGTTGGAGGTGTCCAACATATCATTGATATGCAGAAGAAACAGCGTAGGAGATAGCACACAGCCTTGGGGCACTCCAGCATTCACGAGCTTCGGGTTCGAGCAATATCCGTCGACAACGACATGTATGCTACGCCCAGTGAGGACCAGCTTCCTCCACGTCCAGGTCCACTTGCACAAGCTCTCGGGAAGCCCAAATGATGGAAGTTTTGAGAGGAGCGCCTTGTGCCATACACGATCAAAGGCCTTCGCTATATCCAGGCCTTCCCCCATGCTTTTAATAGCCGCCGCCCATCTATGTGTTAGGTATACCAGAAGATCACCTGCCGACCGTCCATGGCGAAAGCCGTACTGTCGGTCGTTGATCAACTGGTGACCCTCTAGGTATACTAAAAGCTGGCGGCTAATTATGCTCTCCATGATTTTAGAGAGCAGGGAGGTGATAGCAATAGGCCTGTAGTTCGCCGGATCCGAACTGTCTCCTTTTTCTTGATCGGATGGACAAGGGCTGACTTCCATGAGTCAGGGACTACGCCTTTGGAATAAGAGTGCCGGAATAAACGCGTTAGCACCGGCGCCAACTTAGGGGCACACGTTCTAAGCACGATTAGAGAAATGCCATCCGGCCCGCTCGACTTCCTGACATCCAACGAAAACCGAGCTCGCCTAACAGTTTTCTGTCTGAACTGTACTTCAGGCATAGAGCTCTGACACCGCGGGATGGTCGGCGGTGTTTTTCCGTTGTCGTCAAGTGTCGAGTTGGAGGCGAAAAGAGCGCACAGGCACTCGGCTTTCTCTTTTGCCGTATGGGCCAGGGTGTCATTCCTCATGTGCAACGGCGGCATGGACGGCTGGTTGAAGTTACCGAGAGCAGCTTTCGACAACGACCAGAACTTGCGTGTTCCGGTCGGGTAACTGGAAAGCTGCTCGCCGATTTTGACGACGTGCTTAGTCTTCGCACGGGCGATTTGCCGCTTAAAAAATCTGGAGGCACGTTTATATTTCCTCTTAAGAACTTTGCAGTTCGGATCCTTTGTGCCCAGCAACGCAACCCAAGTTCGATACGCCTGTTTTTTGCAGTCAGATGCTGCTTTAACTGACGCATCGAACCAGGGCTGTGATCTGCCACCGATCGGTACTACAGAGCTTGGTATAAAAATATCCATGCCCTGCAGCACTACGTACGATTGAAGTAGTGGACACAGAAGATTCGACCGAGAACCACAGTGAGTGCAAATATTAGTATGATGAATATGAATGTTAGAGTCCTCGCTTGGATGTTTATGACAAAGCATTTTGATACAATTTTGTGGCTGTTAGATCCTTTATATCTTGTATTCATAGTACTAGCGATTGTGTTATGTTAAAATAAGGGACGAGACGAGCAGAACGTTCAGCTGATGGTAATTGATACGCCCTGCCCATTACAATGCAGTGCCGCTAAGGATTCTTGGAAAACCCCAAAAATTCTGAGCGGCACTACAACTGCGCTCCTCATCTTGAGACATAAGATGTTAAGTTTCATTTGCCCAGTAATTTTACCAGCTACGGCGCCCTTCAGACCAAAACACAGCAATGATTACACATTACTGCTTCGCGGCAGAAATAGGCGCCGTTGTGGTACCCATAATCTAGCCGGCATCCCGTGCAGAGTACTGTGCCTCCCACTGGTAAATAATACAGTAAAAGTAATAATATCTTGATATTTCAAATAGATAATGTTAATAACTAACAAAAATGTAACCAAAAATATCGTAATAACTTTGTATGTCAGACCATACTGATTTAACGATATATCTTATTCCTATACGTATAAGATATATCTACACAAAATAATTTCTAAATTCTAAAACGGTAATCCATCATGCAGTGCATGATCTTCGAAAGCGATCATAGTATTGTATTCATTTAATTCAATTTGATTTTGTTTTTTTTTTTCTATTCGTTTTTCCAATTCGGGAAATCGATGCGGAAAACCAACTGCTGTACCTACCGCGTTAAATAAACAACATAATGTCATGCGGCAGCCAATCGACTTGCAAATTATAGCAAATAATAGAATGATTTTAATAATGAATTGTAATGAGCTAAGCCCTCTTGGGAACTAAGACCTGACATTGATGTCTCAAGATCACAAGCGCAACGCAATTGTATTCCATTGTATGCCATTAAGCATTTTTGAGTTAAGCAATCAGAAGCTGCACTGAAATCTAGAGGACAGGACGATTAGCTATTGTATCACTTTGTCATTTTGAATCAAAAATTAAAAAACTTTTACTAAACATATATTATAATACATTAATTATAACAGTAGTTCAAATATAAACTATTCCTGAAAATATATATTAAGGTAAGTCACATTATTAAAGGGAAATAAAACAAAAATTTTTTGTGAATAATCATATTTATTATATACATAATAAACTAAGTATAATAGCAAATGTGAAATGTATTATTGACAACAAAACTATTAAATTAATACATCGATACATAGACAATAGACTAGATATTAACAGACTAATAAAACACAGTTTAATTCTTTAACATATAAATAGAATATCAAAGCAAATTTAACGAAGAAACGATATCAAACGTTTAACTACAATTTCAAATATCAGATTCATTAATATTCAAAGAGTTCAAGTTCGTTGTAATATACAATCTAAAATTCAAATTCTAATTAATTTGAGCGTCAAGAGAAAGATGAAAACGAGCTTACATATTTATCTAGTAAAGAGAAAATTACTCTATAATATGTTGAACACACGCAAATCAACACTGACTCACTATAAGGGTGATTAAGTAAGTTAAAAGTTCACCCCAGTTGATTATGTTTCAAATATAACTTAGAAGCTGGTTCTACCAAATATGAAGTTGCCGGGAGCATTCGGATCTTCAGTGGAGAAATATTCCATCCAAAGTTCTTGGAACTCCTCCCAAGAGACGTTAGCTTGTCCCTGAAAGTGAAATGAGTTTTGTTATTCTTTCTTGTGTTCTTATAATGAATGTCGGTCAAATGAATGTATTTCGTCTGTATTTTTTCGTAAAACGTTTGAAGTCGTTATCATGATATATTTTATTAATTTCCGTTTAAATGTTCAAAATGTTTTGGTAATTGGTTTCTCAGTTTAAATATAAAAAAAGTAAATGTGTGTGGGTGTGTTTGTTATTACCAAATTTTGCACACACTTCGTCAGGCATACGTTAAAGGATATAGGGTACAATTTATCCTATAAGTTTAAGTTAATTTTAATTTATTATAAATTCTCGAGGGATTGATGTACATATTTTGGGTCGGGTCCACATAATAATATAACGAACGCAAAAGCTACGGAACGAAAGAGAGAGTGTGCGTACCGAGGACAGTCAAAAGAATCCCACAATAAATTTGTTCACCGTCATTCATTATACGTGGACAAGGCTAAAAGTGAACGAATTCACAGGCAGAACCTAGTCAATAAACAAAGACTTGAATCATAAATTTCATTTAATACATGTAGTTATAGATTAGAATTAAAAAAAAATAAAAAAAAATTATAAAACATGTGCATTTGCATACAGAGGTGAGATCCAGTATCAATACGATTCTAATCGTAATGCATTACGAAACATAATATTATGTAATATCTCTGTTTGTATCATTGAAGACCACTGTGGACTATAATAACACAAATCGGATAGAATGGATGACCATATAGGAGGCCTTTGTAGAAGGACAAACAGTTATCAGGAAGAGGACACAGACTGTATCAAAGTAACTGCATAAAATTAAGTTAATAAAAAAATGTATTGTAATATGTCTATTAGTAAGTAAGTTAATTTGATCTATAATAAGTCTTTATTATCATTATTAGCCTGATGGAAAGCAATCACCGACGCCCATGCTCCCTTTCAACACACAAACAAAATAACCGACCTTTGACAAATTGGATAAATCGTTTTCTTGAAGGATAATTTAGTATCTAACCTTTGTCACCGTAATAATTGTGCCAGACCTTTAACCAAACTAGTCACAGTAACTTCAGGGTCCCACATATTATGTTTATCATCAGATACCATCAGATTAAATAAATAACAACCTTTAAGTATAAATTGATTTCTGAGTCATGAATTCTATGAAAAGTTTAAACACTTATTAATATTACAAAGTTTTTATACTTTAATGAATTTCTCAGTATGTTTAACAATTTTATATAGTTATTTATACATTTTTGGATATATTTAATGTATTTAATAATTTTGAACCATTCCATATTTTTAGCTAAGAAATTCTGTAAACGATATTGCAATAGCAAGGTTTATTTGAGGAGATCTATAAAGGAATTTAAAGACACTTTGTATTCAAATATTTAGTCCTTACCTTAGCCATCTTGCTGAAAGCAGCCTTGCACTCTTGTGGATTGATACCATAAGAGGAGCAGACGGTGGTGAACTCGTCGCAATCAATGGTGCCGTCAGCACTCGCGTCTTCGAGCTGGAACATGAAATGGCAGTACTGCTGCTGCCATTTCAGTGCTGCCGACGGGTTCTGAGCATAATCATTCCACATTGATACCCACTCGTCCACGGAAACCTGTTCAAGAAAGTAACGCTTAAAATACAAAATGTAAGCGATGAGAATTGCCAAGGAAAAAGTTTATTCAATGCATGCAATGCTGCATTGATGCAATGATGCATTTTTTATCATATTATTTTTAATTGTATTCTATCATACCATTAATGCATTAAAATTATCATCCCACAAAAATGTTACTTAAAAAAACCAACTTCTTATTGTATAGAACAAAATTGGCGAAATAAAATTTCATTCCTCATTTTACACCATTGAGGGGTTTACATTTTTAAATAAAATTTTATACACATAAAATAAAAAAATCATCAAAAATTCTCAATTTATGCAATAAATACAAAAATAACAAATGAATAGATAGAACTTTCTTATAAATAATTTTATACAGTATTATTCAATCCAAACTAATTAGAAGACCACAAAGAAATAAATCACCTCAGTCACTTGTGACAGACAGATATCGTATTCTTAATTGACGGAAAAAATGTAGAACAAAAACAAATAAATAGAGAGAACCTTCTTATAAATCAGTTAATACAGTATTATTTAATTCACACTCATTAAAAGAACAAAAAGAAATAAATCACACCAGTCACTTGTGACAGACAGATGTCGTCGATCCCAAACTGGCCTATAAACAAAGTTACAAAGACATTTCGTCCTCACCACACCCAAAATTGTCGTAAACATGAAGCGGGCACACTCAACGCTCTAAATATTGAGGTTGTAGCCATTTTACTGACATTATGCAAAGAATTCGTAGAGACCATTATGAAACGACCCGAGTCCATTCTACTGGCAAATATCGAGCTAAATCACTAATGTAATGCGACAAAGGAATACTTTAAGCGCTTTTGTTTACTATGAAGCTTTGTGTGGAAAGTTTTATAGACTTCCATTGGGATGATGGCCAATTCGTGAGTTGATTTGAAATATATATCTTAAGTATTGGTAAATGTTTCACCGGGATAAATGTTTAACCCACCTTAGTTATTCCTTTGTCTATGTTTTAATCGTTGTTAATTAAGAAAAATGTAATAGCATTTAAATATGTATAAAAAGTCCCAATTGGCAGATAATTTAATTAATATTTTTTAATTAGTTATGTACCGTACTTAGTACAATAAAATGATTTTGTGTTTCAACCAACTTACTACTGCCTTAGCTAGATGTTTTAGCCATTTCATTATCCGTTGCAATCAATGAAGGCGCTAATAGCCCTATAATATTATGACTAGTTTCACCAGAGAGATGCGATGTAAAATAAAAACATAACAACAACAATATAAACACCTATATTATAATGCCGATTGTAGATATTTACTTTGATTTCATTAATTTTAGTCATTTGAATTCTATGTTAAGCTGAATTGAAATTTACCTTCTTAGTATAGAAGAAATAATGAAAAAAAAATTTACAGTCTACTGTAAATTTTTTAAGTTTAAGTTTTTAAGTTTCTAAACTTCTCGAATAAACGCTATATTTAATGGTAAATATAATAGAAATTGCCTGCGACCTATGCTGTCCTTGAACAACAGAGGAAATTAACAGCGTAGCTAGGCTATATGGTTCTCCTATAGATATTTTTGTATCAATTCTCCCTGCGCTACGGTCTGGGAGGATGACGTCAGATGATATGGGAGTAGAGACTAAACGAGACAGGCGACCGATCACCAGCAGTGGAAGAACTAGTATGAAAGCTACATCCAATATTGGATCAACAAAAGGCCTTCACGATAGTGATGATTTTCTTTTTGACTTACTTACATACTTTAAGTATGTTTGTCGCATCACTTTATAATATATTAAGGTTATTGTTAAGATTTATTGTTGTTTTTAATTACATAACATGATTTGAAAACTTTTTCTGAAGTGGTGGTAGATGTAAAAAGAAAAGAAAACTGTTGATATTCAAAAGTGTCACTTCCCCAACCTACGTAAATAAAGTGATTTTGATTTAATTTAATTTGATTGGATTTTTAATTTACAAACCTGTCCATCCTTGTTAGAATCAGCTCGTTTCCGCAGACCATCCCATATATTAATCATGACTTCATGCGTCTCACTGTGCTTAGGGTCACCTGCCTTCCAGCCGCGCAGACTGCAGATTTTCTGTATTAATAAATACCTATTATATACATGTTATATAAGCAGTGATTTTTATGGGGTCGGCTTGATTCATATATATATTTATTTCGAGTAATAAGAAGATCCACAAACCAAGAATGAACCATGCGGCCCGCTCTTCATGCCCATTGTCACTGTAAATAGTGAATTGTAGACACTACATCAGTGTCTACAATTCTAGACTCCCATACGCCTAGTAAAAGGTCTTCAAAGAATTTCCGAGCGGGCTGCATTGATACTAACTTATACAGATAACATTAAAACATTCATTTGAATTAACACCTTATTTCATTGCAGTAATGCTCAAAGTCTAAGAATAAAACTCTGCTTAAAAGACACGTAGGCATAGTTTTGCTTCAGACAATTTTTGAGCGAGATTGTGAATCTAGTTGTTGACTGTACGTTAATGATTATAGAGTTCTCACAGTTTATTAATTAATCTTTCATACCGCCTAGAAATACAAACTCAATATGAAATTACACCAGTGTTTTATACGTTTATACAACATTACCATAGAAATACATATAGAAAGCTCTAGAAGGGACATAAAGGCATTGAGTATGTCGGTTCATCAGTAGCTTATAGACCAGAAACTCGTTAATATAGATTTAGTACTTTACTAATATCATTAATAGGAAGAGTGAACGTGAAATTACGCGTAAATCTATTTAATTTATTTTCGGTGTATTTCAGCGTATCAAACTACACAACTAAACTCGTCCACAGTATCTTTACTCAAAGCGGAGGACGTGCCCTACCTAAACCATCTGAGGATGCTAAGCCTCTTAAAAGTAATAGGTCTTGAGGATATTATTTAAACTTCGGTGCAGTAACGGCACATGTTTCCTAGCTAGTAGCCTCGATTTTTCCTCATCTTCCATAAATATTGCAGTATCCAAGTTTTGCAACAGAAGTTACATCAGTGATAGCCAAGGACTATATATCATTGCTCGGTACGTATATTATGGTAAGTCAAAAGGACCGCTTGTGGTGTACAATGATCGTAAAGATAAGGTTTATTTGTTACCTCTATTGCGAGCTCGAAATCTTTTCTCTCGATCGTGCCGCTTTGATTTACGTCTGGAAATACAAAAACATGTTTAAGCAAACATACATCTAAGGCTTATTACTAAATCAAATTCATATCTTATATGTCTGTTTGTGTCGATGTCTCTATATGTATGTATCTTATATGTGTAAAACTCGGAAACAGCCCTTTCTTCAGAGATAATACCAGACTAGATAATATGTTATCTTCCACAAACAAAGACCCGTGTAGTAAATTTTATCCAAATCGTGTTTTTTATTTATTTATTGTTCTACCAGCGATTTTACATTAAAATATTTCTTAAACAATTAACAATTTAAATCACATGTGCAGGGTATGCAAAATCATTTAAAGGTAAACACTACATGCTAATTTCGCTTAACGATACACACACAAAACCGGTGAAAAAAAAGTATAAAAATTTGAAAGTCTGCAATAATCAATAGAGATTGTTTAACGGATAGTTAGGGAAACAAATAATAAGTGTTTTAATTAACTACAACTAAGTATAAGAAAAATCTAAACCTAAGCTAAGTTATCATATAATAAAATAAAATAATCTAAACTAAAATTAAAATATTATATTACCTATGTTATAACCAACAGAGCAAAGTAATCTATCACACTCATAACTGGCTGACTAGATTTCTGATAACTATTATACGAATAGTGTTAGGGGAATCGATATTTATATTTAATTATTGAACTGAATTTATTATATACTTTACACAAGCGAGAGATAGTGCAGTTGGCGCCAAAGACTGTTCTAGTGCGTGGAGGCACGACCGTAATTGCAGTACGGGGATATCTGCGTGGTACTCGGAAATTAATTTTACGTAGTAAACTGGGGCAGTCTAAATTGTTTCTTAGCAATTTATATAAAAACTTTAAGTCCAAGAATTCTCTTCTTTGTTCAAGAGTCATTATGTTAAAGTGCTCTAATCTTTTTTTTATATGACACCACCCTTTTGTAAATATTCGCTGAGTATGATAGATGCCACATGAACCTTTTCTGCACACGCTCCAGTATTAAGTAGTGTGTAGAATAATGTGGCCGCCAAACAACGCTACAATACTCTAAATGACTGCGGACAAGGCTGTTGTAAAGACAGATTTTTATTTTGGCATGTTAAAAATTTCGACCTTGTCGCTTAATAAAACCTAATAATTTTAACGCTTTGCTTATAACGATTTCAATGTGGTAGAGATAAGTCAATTTCCTATCAAGCATAACACCCAAGTCCCCTATGAGTTCAACTTCTTTAAGAGTATTACCATACAGTTCATACCTTGTCGGAATAATATTATTTTTGTGAGTAAATTTACTGCAGTTGAGTTGCATGCCATTAGATTCACACCAATTGGTAAGTTTATTTAGATCGTCCTATAATAGAATCGAATCACTTGATGAAGAAATTGTTCTCGTTATTTTTAAGTCATCGGCATATAAATATGGTGTGCAGTGTCCAAAACAAGAAACAATGTCATTCACTTCTGCTGCCAATACTGCATTTAACTTTTTTTAAGGGTACATTATCTGTGATAGCAACCTGTAAAATCTCGTAGAATACTTTAAACATTTCATTTATATCACATCGGTTCAATATCGTATCAAAATCAATTCCCTTCAAGTACGCATTAATGGAATCATAATCGGCTTTATAAACGTTGTACCGCTCGTTTGAAGTATTAGTGGCAAGTCTATGTTGTCTCGTATAAGGAATACTAATTTCAACGGGGGGGGGGGGGGATGCATTGGATCAATATTACTTATTGGATTAAAAGAGTAACCGAAGGAACATATTGGTAAATCTACGAGTACAAGATCAAGTATCTTTTGCCTATTATTAAGAACATAGTTTACATTGGCGCAGGTCTTTCCTGATATAAAATCCAGTAATCTCTGAGCTGGGGGTATGTTATAGTCAGCTGGGTTTAAGGATGCATTCCTTGTAATACAGCTAAGATAAAAGTCGCCAATTTTACATGTTAACATATTATGTTGCTCTGAAACTCTATTACAGTTATTTAAAAAAATATCGAATAATTTCTCATTTACAGGAGGTGGAATGTATATACTACAAAATGCTAAATGGCGTATACTGTTAAAATGGAGCACATCTACAACTACCCACAAATCTTCACAATCGCTTTCCCAGTTACTAACTGTTTGAAATTATATTGGTCTTGATAGCGATTAGAACGCCCCCACTTAGTGTTAAGCTTTGCAGTCTCTTTGTCCCTTCGATACACGGTGTAACGTGCATCAAACAATTCACTATTTGAGATTGAGCTATTCAACCAGGTTTCAGTCAAAATAATGTCATAATTATTAACTGCTATGTTACGGTAAACATCTTGGGTTTTGGTTCTTAATCCGCGAACATTCTGGTATAACATATTGTTGCGTAGCAACCCTTCGAAGTATGTGACGAGAGTTGTCAAGCTTCAAGACATTGTTAATTTCAACAGCTCCGTCAGCAATACTCGTAGCTCAGCGGAAAAGTGTTTACTTTAGACGCTGTAGACCCGGGTTCGATACACCTACCAGTGTATGGATTTTTTTGGGTTTTGTAAAGTTAAAGGAAATTTCTAGTAAGTTCAGGATCAAATCGAACAGAAAAAAAGGGATGGAAAATGTGTAAGCAGGATAAAAATAGTTAAAAGAATTTTCTAGTACAATTTAAATTTCAAAATGGAATGGGAGAATCATTTTGAAAATAGAACGGATCCGGGGGTATATAAGCCGTACTAAGCGTGGCCTACGGCAGTTCTAGTTCTGACTCGAAAGTGTAAAGAAGAAGAAGCAGAAGAAAAGAAGAAGCAGTGAAAAGTGGAAGTGTTCCAAGAAGAAGAAGATAGAAGAGACTTAGTGTTCGGTGCGGTGTGACGCGTTGAAGGTACCGCCGCCCACAAGAGGAACAGCGGCAGACCGGCGAAGCGCAAGTTCAGAAAAAGTGAACGCAAATAAAGACTCGTTCCTATAAGCGGAGTATTATTTCCAATCCCTGACCCACTCCCGTGTCAATATTAATCTAAGCGCCTTTTTAGGATTATGACACCATTACGTGACCTCAACCTTACACTCTAACTTAAATTACTAAGAAAGTCTATGCTTTTTATTACTTTGTAATCAGAAATATCGTCCTTGCGCATTAGTATACGACCATTTCGAACCCAAACATATTTGTAACCTTTTTCTTTGGCTTTAAGTCTCGCCGCGGCATGTAGAGCTTTATTCTCAGGTGACAGATGTTCCATGACATAAATTGGTTGTTTTTCCCCACTTATCCCGATTCCCATGTGAGAGGTGGTCAATTTATCTCTAGGGTTGGATTTATTATGCTTTATCACTGCTGCCAAAACACTGTCCCTAGTAAGCGGAGAATTGAATTTAACTATGACAGATCTCATTACATTCATAATTTTGTCAGTAGCTATATCTAACCCTATTACACTGCCCAGCTGCTCCACGATTTTGATCAGATTTTCATTTTTTCTTTCAGGGACAAATTGCTATTCCAGGTTGTTGTATCTAGATCGCAGTTCAAGTTTGTTAACACGTGTCGCTGCCT
The DNA here is from genome assembly GCF_905404315.1 of Leptidea sinapis. Classification (NCBI taxonomy): domain Eukaryota; kingdom Metazoa; phylum Arthropoda; class Insecta; order Lepidoptera; family Pieridae; genus Leptidea; species Leptidea sinapis. The sequence continues at coordinate 11,475,900 of NC_066294.1, forward strand.
CAATATTCACCTCTAGTTTTGCATTATGTTCCTTAAGATCCTTTACAGCTATTTGATTTACACGGTGTTCTTTCAAGAAACCCTCGTGCTGGTTGTTTATAAAATTTATAAAATTTTTCATGTCTGTGATTTCTTCTTAATACGCTTTTTATGGAAGTCCGCATCTGTGTTAGCATTTCTTTCATTTCGGCTCGTACAGTTTCACTCACCATCTCACGTATTTCTTCCAGCTGAGATGATTTTTCTGTTTCTCGTGACGAAACTGCTACTCTTTTGGTTGATCTTTTCGTGACATTTTTGTCGTAGGCTAAAAGGGTGTCTTTAGTACGCGCGGGTGTGTTCTCACTGTTACCTTTCGGCCTTCTTGACATACAAGCGGGACACGTCCATTCATTCGTGGAATCTGAATCTGTGCTAAATTGCCCGGTTGACTTCAAACACGCACGGTGGTATCCGTTTTTACATTTTGTGCAACACATTAATAATCTTCTTCATCATTCACTTCGTTACAACAGTTCATGTGTACCTTGGACATTTTTAAACTTCTTTAATTTAATTTAATTCAATTAATATTAGCCTTATTTTTTAAAGTACTGTGATGACCTCAACAATCAATTTATTAATAATCAAAAAATAGCTACTCCAACCAGGGAATCGAACTCCTGACTTATACCTTTACAGTCAAAGAGTTGCCCGCGGCGCTATGATTTACTACGTTGAAATTGTTGAACGAAATTAATCATATTTTTTAAGTGGGTAGTCGCAAAAAATCTCTTTAGAGTTCAATGACCGATCACAACATTCGCAATAACAGAATTATATTATAATCATAGAATTTGCATCACAAATACATTGAATCACTGTTTACTAGTCTAATTAAATTGTTACAGAATTAGTGTTTAGTTTTTATATTAACTATCAATCGGTTTTGTTATTTTCAACATCACTTTCAAAACAATAACTTGACAAGAGCACGAACACACGTCTTACTAACACGGCGTACGCACGGAACTTTTTCTGTTGATTCTGAGATATGCAAACTTTTCAAAATATTTTCATTCTTCCATCTATTCAAATACAGCTTGATAAGAACTGCTCGTTTAAATATATTATGTATGTAGACTTATCTTAAGAGATACTCACTATTCTCGGCCACACTACGTTTATATATATCCTACGAATACTTCATTATACTATAAGGTTAACCTTATAAGAAAGAAAAATGTATGCAAAAGTAAATCTAAAAAGATGGCAAAATGTACCAAGGTAAAAATATAACCGTCTTCAAAAAATCCGGAATTAATGGCCATAGTTAATCCCAATACGGTGAGTGATTGCGACTCCAAGATAACTTTAAATTTTAGACCAAAATATATTAATCCTAAAGATGTTAAAAGAATAATAAATCTTTCAGTGCAACAGATGTGTGTCTGCGATTTCTACAGTGTGAGTTTCTGCGTTCTCCGCTTTAAAGTCTTGTTCGATTCCATATCATTCGTTTAACCCACAGTTTGTATCGGCATACTCGGAGTTGATATATCGAGCAACGGTCAGTTCCCTTGTGATTTGGAAGAACAGGCCAAAATCGCCTTCATCTTAATTTATCGCTTGCAACTATATAATGCACAAATTTGGCTTCACATGGAGTCTGAGTCTGGGGGCACTCTCCAGTACCAGTTTCATCCATTTGACCGCATACAATGAAGAGCGACCCAGATCATCGAACATGAAGTCATCTGCGATAGGCTTTATTATTTTTTAGTAGAGATGTGGCATCTTCTACAGCATATATCATGGAAAACTCTCAGAAGAGTTGTTCAGGTTAATACCGAATTCCATCACTCGACGTTAAGTCATAATGCAAAGTTCCAACCACATTATATTAATGCCTGACTTTCTACAATTCCGGATTTTGAAAAAGAAATTAAAGAAATGATGTCTACTTTTCTAAAATAACAAACTAGAGTGTCCCAACAAGCCTCTGAAACACTAAAAGAAATAAAAAAATCCAACCTTAATATCGAAAGCTCAGTCACGTTTCTGATGTCTCAGAACCTTGAAAATAATATATTTCATTTAGAAAGTCAGGGAAAAGAAGATAAGAAATACATCGCATTCTTAGAAAAATATTAGAGAATATGGAAACAGGTAGCCGTCAGGCTAATTTCGTAATATAAGGTATTCCGAAAGCTTCCGGTGAGTCTAAGCAACACTTAATTGACATGCCTATATGTCCTTCCCAGAACATAGTCTGCCTGCTAGCCAAGTCAAATATTGAAGACATATATAGTGCACGGAAAAATCAATGAAAGCAAAAATCCACCAATCATTGTAGAAACGGGTTCTACGGTTTTAAAAACCGAATCACTGAAATACACATCACATCACATCTGTCAAGATGTTAAATATTAAACACATTTCAAAGCTATTTTGTAAACATCTCGGCCTTAAGACACAAACAGACACACCAATTACTTATCAGAACACCTGACTAATAAGAGTCATCTCGGTCATATTATTATTTATATTATTATATTTATAAATATTGTCGGACTGCATATGGCAAGGTATATCAGAAAAGATGACCAGGCGCCTCTAATAAACCTAAGGAACGAAGAGCAAATCCATCAACTTATGATTGAATCATGACTAGTTTGTTATACCTAAGAGTTTTGTGTATTTTGTAATGTTAATGTTTTTTTATCAGTTAATTCCGCTGCTGAAACGCTGCTATACTTGCAATTTATTATTAATTTTTGTGTATTCGTCATTTTTGTTATTCCTGGCACACTAATACAATAACCCCATTGTCCTGTACATTTAAAACTAAAAACAAATATTTACTCTTATACATACAAGCCCTTAAATAAACAATCACTATCACTACAACTTATCACTAACGCACACATATATCTTAATTCTTAGTACACATACTACTAAGTAATTGAATTAAGCTTAAGAATTTGTTATGTTTTAAAGTGATAACCCTCACTTCTGGAATTAATAACATAAATAAAACTGAAGCATACAAGATTTTGTCAACGATACGTCACTCAAACGGTTCGCTCAGTTTTAAAGAGTGCTCGCACGGAACGCGAGAACACGGGCGCTATAGTGCTTAAAAGGAGGCTCCAATCATAAATATTGATTTATGTATATACTTGATAAAGAAAATAAACATTTTGTATCTATATTTGTATATAGACGATTAAAAGAACTTACTTGTTAAACGTACTTCAACAGAGATTAATTGACTTGTGCTTTCCGATGAAAGGAAACCGTGTCAAGTATATTACCGGTGGAGTAATGTAATTAACAGTTCTCAGAGTGAGAACAGTTCGTGATACCTTTGCTCCAGATTAACTTATGAGCATTTAACAGGACTTTAAATTATTCTAATTCAAAATAATTAGGGAGGTGATTTAAGTTTTTTCAGTAGTCTCAGTTGCACAAGATGACGGCTAAATGTTTATAACCACAACGGCGCCTATTTCTACCGTGAAGCAGTAATGTGTAAGTATTATTATGTTTCGGTCTGCAGAGCGTCGTAACTAGTGAAGTTACTGGGCAAAAGAGACTTAACATGTTTCAAGGTGACGAGCGCAATTGTAGTGCCGCTCAGAAGTCTTGGGTTTTGAACCGGCACTGCATTGTAATGGACAGGGCGTATCAAATACCATCAGCTGAACGTCTTGCTCGCCTCGTCTCTAATTTTCATAAAAAATGTGTTTTCTTTAAGTAATTTTAATGTAGCTGTCGATTTTTGTTTCATCGAAGAGGAAGACAAACGAACATGCAATACGGGTCTCCTGATAGTAGGTGATCACCGCAGCCCATACCCTCTTGTAATACCAGAGGAATCACAGGAGCGTTGCTGGCCTTGTATTACAATCTTGGGCTAAGCAATCTTGGGATCACAAAGCTCCGAGTTAAATAAGATGCGTCGTGCCGTCCGCGTCCGCGTCCCTAGCGCTCACTACAGATATAGGTATAAATGTCAAGGAGACAGTTGAGCTACGCCACCATTCTATTACTTGATTTGTGTTAATGTTGTGTGGAATAAACGTACATTTCAATTTGAAATCTTGTGGTGAGAGTCAACAGTTTAACCTATTGCGCCACTAACGAATTTTTTTTCTTGTCAAATACCAGAAGGCTCAAATATAAACTTCAATTATAAACCTTAGAGCTAACTGTATCCAGTGTTTCTGGAAGGAACAGTCAGCTCTGGCAGCAAACATCTTTAGAATGCTGTTACTGCTCACACGTAGAAGCTGTAAGATGTAGACCGCTTTATGAAGTTATATTTCTTTAGGCGCGTTATAAAAAATAAATGACAGTGAAATTTTAAAATGCGCGCGCATCACTATAACACAAAAGTAACATGGTGAAGTTGGTTCTTAAAATTTTCTGACGTTTGCAACATTCATTTTTTTCATCCATCCATCCATCTTCATCCATTATTAAGATAGGCAAAGGGTTCAAGCCCGTACAGCCGTATTCGATATTAATATTAAGTGGGTGTAATATTACGTTGATTAATAATTAATTGTCAAAGCCATCTTTGCATGGTTTTGTACAATATTGTTCTTTCTACAAACGTAGAATAGCAGGAGGAGTAAATAATTTAAGGAATTTTGCTTTGTTACTCCAAGGAAGTATAATTTCTTGCGTGCATACATAAGTACACACACACGTTTTTTGGCATTATGGCATGGAAACCATCCACAGTTGCATTAATATTACATCCATATATTATTAGGCAAACTTAACCTTCGTTGTTTTTCAAACTTGATTCTAACATGCATATCAATGATATGTTGGACACCATTCATTGCTATGCAGACGACAGCACCGGTGATGCCATATACAAGGGCCATGCAGGTCTCTCTCGGGAAATCGTCGACCAGTGCCGGGAGAAACTTGTGTCTTCTATCGAGTCCTCTCTTGAGAAGGTCGCGGAATGGGGAAAATTGAACCTTGTCCAATTTAACCCCCAGAAGACTCAAGTTGCGCATTTATCACTAAAAAAACCCCATTTGTCGTATCACCGCTCTTCGACAACACTTCCCTCAAAGCCTCGCCTAGTATCGGAATACTGGGTCTCAAATCTCGAGCGATTGCCAATTTTGTGGTCATCTGGAAGGCAAAGCCAAATTGGCTTCAAAGAAACTGGGCGTCATTAATAGAGCACGGCAATACTTCAAGCCGGCCCACATACTAGCGCTCTACAAAGCGCAGGTCCGGCCACACATGGAGTATTGCTGTCATCTCTGGTCTGGCGCACCCCAGTATCGGCTCGATCCATTTGACCGCGTGCAACGCAGAGCAGCTCGAATTGTCGGGGACCCAGTGCTCTGTGAACGGCTGGATCACTTGGCGTTGCGCAAAGACGTCGCTTCATTGTGTGTCTTCTACCGCATTTATCACGGGGAGTGTTCCGAAGAGCTGTTTAACCTGATTCCTGCCGCCGACGTCCACCTTCGCACGACACGCCACAAGTTAGGATATCATCCTCTCCATCTGGATGTGTGGCGGTCCTCCACAGTGCAGTTTCTTCCACGTACTACAAAGCTGTGGAATGAGCTTCCTTGTGCGGTGTTTCAGGGACGATACGACATGGGTACCTTGAAAAAAAGCGCGTACACCTTCCTTAAAGGCCGGCAACGCTCCTGTGATTTCTCTGGTGTTGCAAGAGATTGTGGGCGGCGGTGATCACTTAACAACAGGTGACCCGTACGCTCGTTTGTCCTCCTATTCCATAAAAAAAAAACATTTAATTCTGCTTTGTATAGAGCGTGTTTTTTTTATTATATTTTATCGCTTTATTTTTGCTCTAGCCCTATCTCAAAAGAGTTTGGTCTCAGAGCCGATTAAATGTGCTTATAATAATTAAAAGACTTAATTCCTTCTTATTATGCATATTGTATAAACACGCTTTTATAAGCTTAGTATGTATCTAAATGGTATGTATATAATGGAACGGAATATTTTAACGTGAATATTTCAGTCACATTAAAACGTCGTCATTTACTGAAATTTATCAAAGATCGATGAAAATAAAATAATTTAAATAGCCTGTCATAATCATGACTTTAAATAAATTATTGTATAATATGTTTGTTCGTATGTAATGTTTACGAATTTTAGAGACCTTTTTATTTTCTTTGAATAAAGTACCTCCTTAGAGATATTGTGGTTATGTAAAAGCTCTGTTTACTTGCATTCTAACTTTTACACTTCTTATGATGTCACCGTACTGCTATCAATTACAATTGACTGAGATTCTTTATATTTTTACTGTGTACGTGGGATAATTTTAGGACCCAAAAATTAAAAGAATATTAAAATATTGCAAGAAAATATGGGCGGCGGTGATCACTTAACATCAGGTGACTTGTGGGGTCATTCGACCTCCGTCAGTATATTGTGGTTTAACACTGAGTATAGAAATGAAGGCAATAAATGTAAATTTTAAAAGTAGGTACAAACCAAAGAAGACATTGAAGACATAGAGCAGCTTCTTTCGTCTGAACTCCGAGATGGACATTTTAATCTGCAACAAAGTACACCAATTAGAATAATTTTTTCACCGTCTACAAAGAATTTCCAACAAGAATATTGTTACTTCACAACAAAAGAAATAAATGATCTCTCGCCTCGAGGAAATTCTCACATAAATAATAAATAATGCGAGCGACGCTTTTCTTTTTAAGCTGGAAATGAAACTTGAAAGGTTTTTGTTCGTTCCGTCGCAATTGATTCAAAGTGTACTTTATATTAGGCTGCTAAGCTGTGGATTTAAATAACATTAGTAGTTGAAAGCTTGCTTAAATCCATCTTTGGAAACCCTTTAAAGGTTTCAATGGACATCCAGTTGTTGTTGATAATCCTGTAGATGTGGCAATGGGCTGGACATAGCTGTAGAATAAAAGATGAAACTAAAAACATGGAAGGGATCGATACGGACAGGAAAAGACAAGTGGGCAGACCTAAGAGAAAGTTGGTCCACGACAAACGAGCCTAGCGAGAAAGATGGTAAAAGATGCAGGGGACTTTTATCCAAAAGGAGTCCATATTTATTCCATAGGAATAAACTATACTATTTTATAAGCAGTTTTAAGCCTCCTTTATACCAATCTTGTATAGATGTATTTAAAATGTTTACCAGTGTATAAGGATTGGTTTTTATTAAGTTATTTCAGTAAAGATGGTCTGCCTAATGCTCAGTGACATAATTTGCACATAACAATGAGACGTAAAGTTATATTAGATTATATTAATTAAAACTGGTATACAGTATGAGTAGTTTTGTGGTAAATATAGAAGTGGTAGTAATACTGTCACGAATGAGAACATCACAGTAAATATTAAAACTAAACAAAAATGATAACTTCAATTACTCAATCAATCTACATAGTTATTATTGACAGTTGAAAATCAGGAGTTAACGAATTGATTTGTTAAAATCATCAATAACCAAACCGTATTCGTGACGAGAACAGATGTTAAATAATTGATTTAACTCCCAATTACTGTTATGCATACAACGAAATACTATCAAGATTTATTGAGTGTAAATAAATTGGATTGTTCGTCATATTATGGCATGTATACTGGCTCATACGTCATGCTCGTGAACGGGCGCTGTTTGTGGTGGCTGAATGATCCTGTTGCCGGAGACTCGGTTTCAGATTCTTAAAAGTTATTGTATGAGTGTATGTATATATATATAATTGATTTGACAACCTGTATAGCCGAGTGGTTAGCGATCCTACCTACTAAGCTAGAGGTCCCGGGTTCGAATCCCGGTAGGTGCAACCATTTATATGATGAATATGGATGTTTGTTTCCGAGTCATGGATGTTTAAATATATTTATGTATGTTTATATGAATTTATGTATGTTTAAGTAAGTATATTGTATTAAATATATCATTATCTTGTAACCCATAACACAGGCTATATATGCTTAACTTGGGGCAAGATAATTTGTGTGAAAAGTGTGTCAATATTAAAATTAAAAATATATATATATATATATATATATATTATTTATAATCGCTTATAAAATGCTGACAGAATACCTTTATTTATTTACGATGTGTGTGAATGATGCAGCTACTGTACTCAATAACTTTTGTATTAATTTACATTTACTTTTTTTAGTTATCCAGCTTAAGCTCGTTAACTCTATTAAGATGTTGTGGCAATAGACTCACAGCCCAAGGAGATTGCTTAAATCTACTATTTCTATTAGAATGAAAAAGGCAGGCTCAATAAGTATGACTTCACACACATTATTCTAATTGTATTTCGATCCATTATATATGTTACGGGCAATTTGAAGTCCGGGCACCATTAATTATGGCCGGTCCTTATTAATAATGCCCAGTTAATCACATTGCCCGTAACATATATACCAAAAACCTATACAGTATCATAATGTTTTCTATTTTTTTTAAAATAAATACACGGTGTGCATTTGAAATAAAACAAAGTTTGATATATAAAACAATTGTTAATAACGAAACAGATTATATGTTATTAAGCTTAGAAGGTAAAATAAAAATATCAACAATTTTAGAAAAAACTTTTAACTGCCATAAGAATTAAATAAATTGGTCACATAATTATTGCTTACCTACCCTTATTATACCTTGATCTACCTAACAACCAGTTATGTAATGAAGTCCTTGACAAATCTCGAAAGGTTGTACAAAGTCAGCAGGTGCGACATTCGACTACGAGTTGAACAAATTACTTTGAGGCTACGCAGTTCTAGATAAAATTTATCGATCCCCGAGAATTTACGACCCGAGTCAATAAGTTTGCAAGATATCGTACTCATTGACATGACTCTAACTTTTATAAGTTACGAGATTTCACAAATGATAACTTAATGTCTCACAGGTATACTTTACCGTATAATGCTTTATTGCTTTGTGTGCTAAAGTTGTGTTTGTCAATGTAACGAAATCAAATCCAATGGTATATTTGATCGTGTTTGTTATTAGGGCGATAGAGTATTGTGAACAAATAATTCACATAAACATGGCCGTAGTACAGTCGCGTATTCTCGTCTTCTTCGGACCTGTATTGAGGTGGTGCAGTCCATAGAACCACTTGTCATTCAGGGTCAAGTGGAGTCTAGAGCGTGGGGAAGTTCACCCATGTGATGCACCCAGCAAGTCAATACAGCTGCGGGTGGTCTCAGGATGAGTGCACCACCACCATAAATTCTTAAGCACATTGCATCTGTCCCTGATAAATAAAAATTACAAAAACAACTCTTATCAAAATTCTGTGACTTTTGGATTACTTTTATTACTGCCGCTTCGAAAAAGTTGAACTTGAATATGATCTGTAATTTAAGATCGACTTCAATATTAATTTTTAAGCCGAATTTAAAAAAGGAGGAGGTTTTCTGAGATTTATGGTCCGATTTACGTGATTCTTCTTTAGTTTGATGTGCTTAATAGTTGCCATTTGGCCCCATAAAAATGTAACATAGTTTGGCCCGGTAGTTTTCATTTTATGAACATTTTTGTTTAAACAGACGATGTTAACGCCTATTCGAGGAGTTTTCGTTTAAGTTAATTGTAATAATTAACAAAGGCTACCTGTCATTCATAGCTAACGAACGTTCTTCACGATATTTCACTGTCTGACAAGATCGTGAAACAGAGTTTTGAATAGCATTTTTTCGGAGTCTTTTACTTTCCATTCCAGTTTTTTAGAATCTATATTGTTTAAGGCGCGCGGAACCATTGGAAAAAAAATACTATTTAAAATACGAAAACTTAAAAAGCAAATGAAATGTTATAATTTACCAGATGTAATCTAGAAAAAGTCTACTGTACACTGTGACACTAAAATAAAAAAATACGTTAACAAAAACCGACTTCCAAAACTAAATAGTATAAAATAACTTGATAATGATTTGAATTTAATACATCTCTTATGCAAAACTTATACCTTTAATATTAATAAAATACTATTATTTATAATATGTGCTACCTGCTATTATTTGAATGTGTGAAGTCGGTGCCAAGCCAAATGTAATAGCAGGTACCTACAGTCGCCACGCGTGACTTTGAGCGGTATAGCTTCGTCTAGAACAAAACAGCACAAATAGGCAGATACGTGCGGGCAGATGTCGTTGATAAATTACAGTAAGTAAATGTGTTTATAATAATATTAAGTGTTATTGAGTGAAGCGAAGCGAAGCTGAGCGGAGCTCCAACTGGTGTGTTAAATTGTTTCTCGGCCATTTATGAACCGATTAAAAAAATTCTTTTACTCATAGAAAAATTTCAGAATTTTCTAGGTAATTATCGAGACAGAATTTTGAATTTCGACTTGATTCAATTATTTTAATTAAAACAAACATGATTTATTTTGTTTAGGACTTGGTACCGACTTAAAACTTCTGATATAATATAGTGTAATATACAAATAATAGTATTTTTAATATTAAAGGTATTAGGTATGTATAAGGGGTGTATAAAATTAAATCTTTGTCAAGTTATTTTATACATTTTAGATTATTAAGTCGTTTTTTTGAACGTAATTTTTTATAATTTCTTGATATGATAATTTAAATAAAAATAAATTCAAACTTAAAATAATTGGTTTATTAAAAATCTAATTTCACAGAAATATATAACTTATATCTATCATGATATGACCATCATAGTATTACCTTATCGGGCCTATAAATAGATATAAGTTCTGTTACAAATTAAAATGCATTTATTGTTATATCGTAAAATAATCTTAATAAAACAAATATTTTATTATTTTATTGAAGCTTCAGCAATACATTAAAATAATCACATTTGAAATGACTACCTTCTAATTTTCTGAAGGCCTTTTATAAGTTTGCCCACGAATCCATGGATCTGTTGATTTCTAGTCATTTTAATGTTAATCTTTTGTATATATTATACATACACGCTTTGTCATTAACAACTCATCAATATGATTAGCGAGCATAGTAATGACCAGGCCCATCCCGCTTTCCCGTAGGGTTAGGCAGAGACGACTTCTTTCCACTTGCTGCGATCCTAACATACTTCTTTCGCTTCGACCACTCTCATTATTCCTTTCATACATGCTCTCCGGTTTAGGGTACTCTTGACCTGGCCTTTTATCAAGACGTCCCTGATTTGATCCGGTCCGCCTAGGTCTACCCCTTCCAACACTTTCATTCACACTGGCCTTATACACTTTCTTCGTCAATCGTTCTTCATTCATTCTCTCGACATGTCCAAACCATCTCAGCATATAAAATAATCCAGGCTTAAGTAATAATAGTCGGTGTAAGCTTACCACAGTATTAGTCACCAGAAGTTAGTGGTTGCGTTTAATTACTTCTCCGTTTACATATATATAGAAGAGAAATATATTAATTCGCACCGAACACGGTATTTACATTATAATTCACAATCAGAATTTTCGTAAATACTTTTAAGCTAGCTTTATACAACCACCATCTAACGAAACAACGCCACCATCATATTTAAAAAAGATTAAAACTAGTCGAAATTATTCCAACAGTTATTTAGCAAAAATCTGTGTAGAAAAAGTTGGTCGCACTAGCCTGGTAACAGAATAAGATTTAGAAACAATCGATAGTTCAAATATTTTTATTCAAAATAGAGTACTAATTAACATTGAACGTCAAAATCTACCAGCAACCTCAGAAGAACGTGTGTTACAATGATATTTATAATTAAATAGCCTGCGGGCGATCGTTCAATTCCCAATCTGTGTTATCATTAAGTTATTTATGTTATTGTAATGATAACAATTATGTAATGTTATATGGTAATGGTAACCATTACCATACGTCTTTTCACAATTCTTTTGAATTAAATAACACATTTGTTATGAATATTTTCAGGAATTCTGTTGTAAAAGCATATATGATATAACCCCGAGTTTGCCGACTTATAAGTTCCATGTAACAGAGTAGTAGGCATAACAAGTTTATGTTTATTCTTGGTGTCAACATTGACAGGATTCTCTGTCTACTTCAAAATTTCGAAAAACAAGAATCTATAATTTATTATTATTATATATAGTTTTTATTATCCAGATGACCAAAGCTTAAACGAACTTTAACAAGTAATATAGAAACTAATCGATCAAAGAGCATTGCATTATAATTTTGATATACGCACATTAAATTACTTATTTGTCTCTTGCATTGGCTAGGACAGTTTGTAATACATTACTATTGACTAGAACAGTCTTATCTACCAATAACCCATAGCATCAGAGAAATAATCTCGATTTCTGTGGTTACCAAATACCATCTAAGATAACCATTTCTGTTTCAGTATTGTCATTGACCAGGCTGGTTCTCATAACTGTATTATTACTATCATAGTCATATGACTAGTGTAACAGCTTTATTTAATTACTAGCTTTTACCCGCTACTTCAACCGCTTGAAATAGTTACTTGGGAAGATTTTTTTATTATTTAGGATAATTTGCAAATAATACACTTACAAACTGCTCTTTCCGCTACTTGCGTCACTCGTCTACGATACAGCGGATAGATATATTTCATATATCCATATGGGTCAAAGTTTATAAAATGCTCGAATAAATTTTTATTAATTACTTCGTATCAAGTTTCATCTTTTTATCTTTATAATCTTCATCCCCTATTTCATCCCTATATAGGTTGAAATTTCAAAAACGCTAGACTAAATATTTATTTATTTCTCATCAAGTGCCTAAAACAATGTTTCATGGTGTGTGTGGTCTTCGATAGTGACAAACTTCCATCCCATAATTCAACTCCTCCAAATGAATACTCAAATATAATATTTTTATTTACATAAAATAATTAGTTACACTGGTTTTTTAAATGTTGAGTTGCTCGAATTAAATTAAATTTGTCTTTTAGACTTAGATATCTTTTCCAGTCGATCTTTTTGGTATATGTAGCGTAAGCGGACATCAACATTTGTTTGTATGACAGTTTTTGTCAAATTTTAAATATAGTTAGTGGTGATTTATAAATATGCTTATTTAGTTTGTAAATTTTGTCACATCTCTCTCTTTCTACCAACTGGCGCCAATTTTCTTTCAGTATCTCGTGTACGAGAAAGCTAAAAAATATTAGCTTTTACAGGTAACGATACTTCCGTGATAACATGTAAATAGCACTAGTATGTAAGCGTTCACGTTCTTGTAAGCCGTTCACACAAAATACAATATTGCTAATCATTGTTCAAAAGGCCTTTAAAAAAATTAACAAATAGGCAACCGACTTCATAAACACTATTCCAAACCAATAGATATAATAAACCCTAAAAAGTATAAAAAATAATTGCGTGTTTTTATACAATCTAATTAATAAATCTAATTCTATTAACATAGAACGTGGAAGCACCAGCTATCAAATAAAAAAATACTATCAAAATCGGTTCACCCAGTCGAAAGTAACAAACATAAAAAAACATACCAACGAATTGAGAACCTCCACCTTTTCTGAAGTCGGTTAAAAAGAGCGACTCTATTGTTTTCATTTCTGACTGTGTCCTTTCATTTGTCTCATTCTGACAAGCCGGTCTTGTCTGGGGACTTGTCAATAATTAATACCATATTAAATATATTCGTTTTATTAAATTACTTAAGCCTTTTGCATATCAATCTTATATAAATAAAATCACCTTACCGATGATAAGACACACCATCTTTTTTGAGTCGTTAATGTATTATTTAAGCACTTTTTATAGCATACTTAGTCTTGTAGATTGACACACAGTTGACACACGACTAAATAGAAAAGTGTGCTTAAATTGTCTTAAAGCACACTTTTGCCATTCCACTGTCAGACTGCGAATGTCCATATGTATAGAACGTCATTGATGTCTGCACTAAATTTCATCAAAATCTTAAATTCATCTTTATACGTTCTACTATATCCACCAATAAGCCTTAATATAATTTTGCAATCAACTGCAACAATACTTTGTGATAGTGAATATCGTTTTCCTTTACGCGATGGCTATCTTTATGTGTTCCAACAATGAGTGTTACTGCTTTCAATTTAAAACAAACATTGACCAATTTTGGCGTGACAAGCAATATTCAACCGTAAACGTAATTAACCAATTCACAAAACAACAAACAGTTGTCAATGACACAGAAAGCAATAAGGTGCACAATTAAACTCGTGGTCGTGAATTGGAAACCATGAAACATAATTACATGGCTTTGAACGTACGTGGAAACGCGAGTGTTGTGGTTTTGATATAGCAACGTATTACAGTTGGCGATGATTATAAACATGATAAAGAAACACGGATATACTTAGTTGTAGAACATATAGTTTGGGATAGAAAATCCATAAACTCGATGACTATAAATATGAATGTAATAACTCCGATTTCTCATCTTTAATAAACAATATAAAAACTACAAAATATAAAATAACGTAATAAGATTAATTTAATACACCTCGTATGCAAGCCATTAGTAATAAAATATTAAATATATGGGACCAAATGGCAAACATTCCACATCAAACTAAAAAAGAATCACGTAAATCGGTTTATAAATCTCAGCGTAATCCGTGTACAGAGTTAAAAATAATACCAATAGAATTGAGAATCTTTTTGAAGTCGGTTAAAAATCAATATTATCTTTAAGTTTAAAGTAAAGTAAACTACATATGTAGAACACAACTCTCTGAAAGAAAACTAAAGTGGTAAAGAAACACAGATGGGGTTGAACGGAATGACGAAATAGAGTACGAAAATTATATTCTGGTGCCCTGGAAATGGAAAAAATAACTTAGAAGACAGTATAAAAAATAAGAAGACGAAATAAAAGTGGTAGCTGGCAGGACGCAGTCTTGAATAACAAGATGACGGAAGGAGTTGGAGGAAGCGTTTGTTAAAATAAAACAAACGTGGAAATTTCTTTATGCACGCTGAGCAGTTTATGATCAATGGAAATGTCTCTAATATATTTTTCATTTCATATTTTAGTTACCACAAACATAATATTGCATCTGTGAGTAGCATAAATGATGATAAGTCAGGGTAATTTGGCAAGCATTGTATCTTACTTTAGTTACAACTAGCTGACCCGACAGACGCTGTTCTATCAATAGGATATAATATGATGTAAGTATTCGAGGATTATGTAGTCTAAAGCCATCGGAAATGTGTAATCTTATATATTTAGTTAAAAATGAAACAAAAACGTATTTCTGAATGATCACAACCTTCAACTACAGTTCCTTGCTTGTAGTAGGCGAGACAATCAAGTAATTATATGGTGTAAAGAAGTAATATATCTTAGTTATTTAAAACGGTAATATAGTATGTAATCCTTAAGAGATAGACATATGCCCTCGCGGACTTTTCTTTAGATCAGTGTATATAAAATATACAATTCCATCACACATAATATTGTTATATATATTGGTTTAGTCAGCGATTTCGATAAGAGCTCCTAGATGGCTTATTCTTTTCCGATACCTCCACCAAATATCGTTAACTATACAAAAACTTAACATTAATTATATAATAAAACCTTCCTTGAGAACCATGCTATCCATTGGTGAAAACAGAATCAAGGCAGTAATTTTTGAGTTTCCAACTAACAGTAGTTAGTTGGAAACTCAACTCAGTAGTAGTAGTGATTTATGTTGTGAAATAGGAATAGTTTTAAAATACATGATAATTTGTAGATTTCGTTAAAATCATAGAGTTAAAATATATTAGCGTATATACTATATACGAACTAACAGACAAATAATTTGTTACCAATTCACAATGTAAGCAGTTAGCTAATGATTCAATATTCAAAATACTTAGTAAGGATTTAATATGCCAAGCGTGGCTGACTGTGTACGACTTGTCAATGAAAATCAGTTACAGTAATAATAGATTCGCTTTCCTTTTCCATCTTGCTGTATCTCCGTAAGAGACGTTCTTATCTCTCGCATGCTTTATTTGTCTATAGGCTAGTATATTGTAATTGTATGGTAAAAATTCTAGTGAATTCGTTTTATTTACAAAATAATTGCTATTCGTGATAGAAATTTAGACAAGTCCTTATGCAGAAAAACATTATGATACCTAACGGATAAATTTCTCCTTTTTAGTGAGTAACATTACATTTTAACTCCATTGTACAGATTCCTTCGCTTATACGTTTTGACTATTTTACTTGTTTTTCATCATAATTTCAATCCAAAAGAATTAATTTTTACTCAAACTCAATCTAGACAAAGACCGCGTAGACTGTCATATTACAATACTTCCCAACTAAATTAAAATATATCTTAAAGCTAAGGTAAGCTGAGTTATTTACTAAATAATAATATATTAAACCCTTTAAAATATTAACACAAAGGAGTTATCAGGTTATGTAAATAACTGATAAGGGTTCAAGGTGACACCCAACAATGTCACGTTGACATATTAGCACGCGATAAATTTTAACATATTATTACTATTTCGTTATGAAACACGAAATTTAAATGAAGTTTTAAGCACTAATTGAGTTATTAGATCTATATCATAATTAAGTTATTAAATCTATATAAAACTATCTTGAGGACTTATGTTTTATAACACACATCAAATTATCTCTCTCTATCTGCGATCGGTCCCTCATGTCTGAGATCGTGGTCAGCTTTAGCACGTCTCTTACAATCATTGAGAATTTGGATGACGAGTCTTTAAATTGGTCGGTCCGTCTTGATGTAGAATCACCGCGCGATTCTTGCCTTCAGTATTTC
The DNA here is from genome assembly GCF_905404315.1 of Leptidea sinapis. Taxonomy (NCBI): domain Eukaryota; kingdom Metazoa; phylum Arthropoda; class Insecta; order Lepidoptera; family Pieridae; genus Leptidea; species Leptidea sinapis. Next base: position 11,492,677 of record NC_066294.1, read on the forward strand.
CAACCACAATTATAATTTTGTTTCTAACTTTCGTCTCCTCTGCACATTGTGTGGACGAACGAAGCACAAGTTGTCTGCAAAAGGTGGGATCAACAAGCAAGTTTTTATTCGCGTTATTTATAACCTAGGTCCTAAAGAAGCATTGAGAGCAAAATTTAAAGAAATTAACATCTTGACTGTTGCTTCTCAATATATTCTTGATAATGTTCTATAAGTTCATAAGCACATTAAAAATTTGCTAGAAACTGTGACAATTATAATGTTAATACGAGAAAACAACATAAACTTGTTATGCCTACTACTCGGTTAACTTGAGTTAGAAAGTCTTTTATTGGGCGATGTATATGTTTTTGAGGTTTCAGAAACTTTATTTATCTCAAAAAGAATTACAAAATTCACTTACTGAGATAATACTATTCTAGTAACAGACAAAAAACATATATCCTACTATTTAACGAATTGGCTTCTTTTATATCTTTAGGCAATTTATTATATATCTGCGCACCTTCAAACGTAATATTTTTTCTTCCATAGTTTGTTGTTGTCTGAGTGCTCAGACAAATATTATGTTTTGCTTGACGAGTCATAATTTTTTGTAGGTTTATCGTTTTTGTGAATGTTATATGTGCATTTATATATATATATATATATAGTTAAAATTTTTCGTATTAAAATGCATGTGTCAAATTGGTAAATTTGGTTTTATTTCATTAATTTAGTATCTTTGTAAACTTGTAGTAGGGGTTAAAAAATCAAACTAAAATAAAGTTTTTATGATTTTGTTTTGAGTTATTTGTAAGGTCTTAAGATTAGAATTTGCTGTGGTTCCCTAGACTTCTACTAGGTATTCTAGGTGAGGCTTAACCATGAAGTTATAGATCGTGTAACGTTCACGCTTTGGCAGGCATCGGGCTATAGCACGAAGCGCACCTGTAACGGGAATTAGTTTATTGCGGACGCTTCCTGTGTGTATTTGCCAAGAGAGTTGGTGATCAAGATTTAGTACTACATATTTTCCTGTGTATACTCGATTTATGGGTTCTCCAATAATAGTAAGCCTATTATATTGACCTATCTTCTTGTTTTTTGCTGCAAATATTATATAGTTGGTTTTAGAGGTGTTAATAGTAAGAAAATTTTAATTCAGCCAAGTATGTAAATCTGGCTGTGCCTGTTCTATTATGGAGTTTATGGAAAGACCTGAGTAAAACAAACTTGTATCGTCAGGATAAAGAGTCATGTCACCCTTTACACCAATTTTAACATTTAACATTTATGTCTATTAGAAACAGTAAAGGTACAAGGATCGATCCTTGAGGTATGCCGTAAGTTATTAATTTTCGTGTACTCTGGATTCCATTGATTCTAGATACCTGATATCTATTTGAGAGATAGGATTGGAATATATTAAAGGCTGACGTAGTTACACCAATAGTTTTTTTTTATTTTTGTTATCAATACTATGTTTTATGTAAGAAATTTATGGAATCTAAGAACTCACTAAATTGATTACCTACGTAATATTTTTTCAAACACTTTGGAAAGTGTGGGTAGCACAAAGGTCGGTATATAGTTACCTGGCTCCGTTGTTGCTGCTGCCTTATGGATGGTGCTACAATATGATCCCACAAAATGTACAAAACAAATGTACTACGAACTTTAAATGAATTGTTAAAAAACGTTTCTGTGGGAATGGTTCTTATAACATAAATGATCACGAAGCGGACACCCTCAAGCTCTTAATTATATTTGTTTATTGTACGATATTGCATTGTAATCCACATTTTTTATAAAAAAAGCTCGCTGAGTTTCTTGCACACGTTCTTCTCAGGTCTAAGGCATTCTATTTTGATTATGGTATTTTTTGACGTTAAATAGGTGATTTGGAATCTTATTTTGAATAAAAATATTTGAATTTGCATTTGCTTATATTGTATACAGCAAGATAATTTCATGTTTCTTTAATTGATTCAACTTCCCTGATGAATAGTAAAAAGTTCAATTTAGATTGCATATCTGCACGTGTGTGGCTTAAGAGCCATATATCATCGGCGTAATCCAAATACTCTAGAGTATTTCCCATTCTATATCACGCCGCTTGTTGGGCGTTACTTTTTATTAAATTCCATCAAAAGCGACAAGTAAAAGAAGAGCTGAAAGAAGGACCCTTGTCGTAGACCCGCATATACCGCATTTCATCCGAGACGAGCCCATTATAATTCACTTTACGCGCATAGTTCTTGTATAGGGTTTAGTGATATTTATTATTTTCTCGGGGACGCCAACAACACGCCTTGACGTATCGAAGGCTTTTTCAAAATCCACGAATGTAAGGTACATTTCTCTTTGCCTTTCTGGTGCCTGTCATAGTATGATACCTAGAGTGTTTATGTAGTCCGTCGACAATCGATTTGGGCGGAAACCTGCTTGCTTACAACGGATGAGGGGGTCAATGACCGTCGAAAGCCAATCCATGATAACTAGTAAAGTGATGCCGCTCTAGTTGTTGCTGAGGTCTCCCTTTTTTGGAACGATGATAAGAAGACTTTTACTCCAATAATTTGGTATTTCTTCGTCTCGCCAGTTGCGCTGGGGCAGCGGTGTCAGCGCCATACCATGTCCGCCTTAAGCATTTCCGCGGTGATGAGATTAGCTCCTGGGGCTTTGCCGATTCTATGTGTGCGGATGGCGTGCAATACTTAATTACCAGTCAGGGGTGAACAGTAATGTCAAGAGTTCGTGAGGTCAAAGTATCTGTTGGCGTGAAATTGTTAGCGGAGTCAGCGGGGATGCGGCAGAGATACTTTGGCTCTTACGAAGTCACAAAATGCCGTCACCGGCATCAGCGGAAATTATTCCTGTTCGAACACCATATGAATTTGAAAATCATAAACATATTGGTACGTGACGGGTGAGGATTGAACTGGTTGAAGTGGAGAGAGTCAACGGTTCTATGCATTGCACCATCGACGATATTTTCTGATCCATCTTATATGTGAGTAAATTTAATATAACACGTAAATAATAACTAAAATGGGCAATATCTCATTTAATGCAATAAAAAGCTCTTCAGTATTTTAAAATAAGGAGTTTCTGTAGGTTCAGTATCGTGTATACAATCACAATATTCTTTTGAACTCTGAACTTTTAGTCCGACACACTTTCAAACTTTGTGTTTCTTTTTCATATTGTTTTCACGCCGTTTTAAAAGACCCTTTGTCGTGCTGCGAAACGTTTGCTTTCACTGAGATGACGTCACTTGACTGGACATTGTAATTTGTGTTGCATTTTCAAAAAAAGACATATTTGGTATTTTTTAAAAAGGAATTATATCAAAAGAAAAATAACTCTCATTACCTACTTTTAAATTTCACATGAAACCAAATTACTTTCCGAAACATAGCTAAAATGTCTTCATTGACATTTGCTATATTGCTTTTCATTCGATAGTACGTGTAAAAGAAAAAATCGAACTCATAATCTTCATGCAGCTGGTTGGAATACTAATTGAAAGTGTTTGTCTGATAATATATATATTTCCCTTATAAAAGAGGGATTCCTGTTTATTTTTTAACTATAGTTAAATTTCTTTACTAGCTGCTGGTGACGAACTCGTCGGATTTAAATATGTTTCGCAATCCTACGGGAACTATTCAAAATTTGGAATAAAATCTATAATTCATAGAATTTCCTTTTAATAATACCTTTGGCAAAATAACATGTGAAAATTCTCATGATAATCGGTGAAGTATTTATATATTATAATTCTAACAATCAAACACATTTATAATTTTAGCTTTCGTTCTAAAACCGCTCTTTTATAAAAAATCAATCGAGGTAATTTTTGTTTAAACTTTTTTTGTTATGGGAGTAAGGGAAAAAATGAGCAGGACGTTCAGCTGATGGTAATTGATACGCCCTGCCCATTATAATGCAGAGCCACTCAGAATTCTTGAAAAACCCAAAAGAGCAACTGATCGGCACTACAATTGCGCTCGCCACCTCGAGACATAAGATGTTAAGTCTCATTTGCTCAGTAATTTCACTAGATACGGCCCTTCAGACTGAAACACAATAATTCTAACACATTACCGCTTTACGGCAGAAATAGGCGCTCGTTGTGGTACCCATAATCTTTCAGGCATCCTGTGCAATGAAGCCTCCCACTGGTAACTCCTACCAAAACGATTGTAAACAAAATTAATATTCAAACTTATAAAAAAATATTAAACCGCGCTAAAAAAATAATAAATAGATACAAATATATCTACGTATTTGAAGGAAAACCCGATTTTATAAACATGCTTTATCATAAAGATGTAGATACCTATCTAACCGATATGTCAGAGCCAGCAGACATTAATATCAATTTAAATGTAACCTTGCCACTATTCGCACTGCGAAGTTTCTTTTGTGCTTCTAATGAACGGATATAATGTTCTTTTTATAGCTTTGGGGTGGTCATTTCACCACACCTTAAACACACTGCGTCAAAAAATACGTCTTAACTGTTCAGTATAACTTCTTAAACAATTGTAAGGTTATCGCGTTGATGTTAATTAAGTGTGATTATTTTTATGGAAAAGGAGGGTAAATTCGCCACGTTCTCTTGCAACACCAAAGGAATCACAGGAGCGTTGTCGGCCCTTAAGGAAGGTGTACGCGCTTTTTTGGAAGGTACCCATGTCGTATCGTCCCGGCAACCCCGCACAAGGAAGTTCATTCCACAGCTTCGTAGTACGAGGAAGAAGGCTCCTTGAAATAAAATAAGTACCCCGCTCATGAACGAATTGTCATTGACTGAATCATTGCGAATATGTAGGTATTTCTTAGAAAAAAAATATAGGTTCCGAATAAGTAACATATCACATAGTAAAACTTTCTCCGAAACTCGCTGTATCTTATGGTATAAGTATTATTCAGATCGGTTTAGTAGTTCTCGCAGTATTAGACAAAACCAGCTCTCCATTTATTAGTACACATGTTGATGGTTAGAGGATGGTTTAACTTACGCTGTGGTCTCAATATAATTTGTATTAAAATGGCTGACTGGTTAACGGCACAACAGTGGATGGTAACTATTTCGTGGCTTCTTTATAGTGTAATTTAGTACAGCTTTTTCAGATTCTATCAAGCAATAATAGAAGATGTCTGGTGTACTGAACCTCGAACCTCGTAATGACACTAGTGGAAGGCTCCTTAGCACAGGATGTAGGCTAGATTATGGGTACCACAACGGCTCCTATTTCTGCCATGGAGCAGTAATGTGTAAACGTTACTGTGTTTCGGTCTGAAGGGCGCCGTAGCTAGTGAAATTACTGGGCGAATGAGACTTGACACCTTATGTCTCAAGGTGACGAGCGCAATTGTAGTGCCGCTCAGAATTTTTAAGTTTTTGAATAATGCTAAGCGTAATGGGCTGGGCGTATCAATGACCATCAGCTGAACGTCCTGCTCGTCTCGTCCCTTATTTCCATAAAAAAAGACACAGACACTGTTTATCTTTAGTTCTTCTTTTATTTTTTCTTTAAGAATCATCAATAAATGGTTATTGTATATAAGCATATAAATGGTAGGACTTTTATACTGATAAATAAAGCAATTCGTGCGAAATTATTCCCTAAACATTCCAAAATATTCAAATATGCACAACGTTAATGTTCAAGTTTTCACTTCTGCCATCACTCCCCACTCTATTTACACAGAAAAAATTTATACACGGTAACAAATTAATTAATAATAGAAAAATATATATTTTAGACACAGTGATCCATACAAGATATGTTAATAAAATAACTTTATTAAATTTTTGTTATTACTTAATTAAATTAAGGTTATAAAATTTTACTCAGTAATAAAAATTACACGGTAAAACAATTTCTTTAAGAAACAAAAAAAACTATGGAAATATTTATTGTATTTGTAAGAAAATATATTATATAATAACTACATAATATATTATACACAGTGCACGCATTGTCGTCAAATATTCAGGAGAGACTCAAAATGTTAACAAAATATAAGTTGACTTTTATAATAGTATCGCATGTGACATGCAAACTTATTTAAATGAACAAACAAATCGATTTATTATACCGAGCAATAATACGAGGGAACGATTATTTTGGGGGAATTGTGGAATAATGTAAAGTGTTCCCGTTAAAATATTGTTAAGACTTGTAATTTAAGATTGTTGAAAAATTTATTCCGTTTTGATATTTTCCTTAAATATACTCTTTCGATGCTTCTTTGTGGAATTTATCCAAAAGATGGATAAAAAATGAGTGAGTATTCAGCGGGTGACTGCCAACAGTATTAAGTACATTATGATTACAAAAATATAAAACATGTATATTTCTTAATAGTTTATTATTAATTTATTCGCACTAATACAATTACACTTTTACGTCTTATGTCTTCTTGAGACATTTATTAAGATGTTAAGTCTCATTTGTCTAGTAATTTCACTAACTACGGCGCCCTTCAGACTGAAACACAAAATAAATATTATTGCTTATCATAGCATAATCAAGCCGGCATTCTGGTAACCTAATACTAAGATATACAATTACAAATATAATTAGTTTCTTTAAAGTAAAGTGAAAACTAATTAAAATGAACAAAACTTATTTTACGAAGCTACGGCAGAACTAAAATGTTACATAAATGCATTATTTTTTGTTGAATAGCAAATTATATTCCTGTCTAGCAAAATTTATATATTTCCAAAGTTTATGCCGAAAAGCAACTCTATTAAGAACTTATCATAAACAATGCCTATACTTCGATCAACTTTCAGAAGACTTTTGTAAGTACGAACAATTCTATTAAGAGTACGAAAGTGAACTAGGTTCTAGCCAAAGTCTACTTTGCAGTATTTGTTAAAAATGTATCGTGTCTACTGATTCTCGGGAGTCTCATATATCGGATATATAAATTAACGAGAGAATATTGGGGCAGTTAATTCCACCATTAACAATTTTATGTAAAAAGAGGCAATCCAATATATTCGTCCTATCAAACAGTGTGTGCATCTTAAAATATCGCAAGGGTTTAGAATTTTCTAATGTATTTCATAGATTGTATTGGTAAGAAAGATACCATATAAAACGTTTTTGTATTTATTCTAACCTACTTGTATATTTGATAGCGAGGACACCATACTACAGAACATTACTCCAAATGTACAACAAATATTGTAGTGGTGCGCAGTCCCAGTGAGTTAGGACATAAGTTTCCGACGGATAAAAGTGTCTCAAAGCAGAGGTTAGAAGAGACAGAGGTTAGAAGAGATAGAGATAACTATAACCCTTGGAAACATTCGCGTGTTTGTATTTTTAGCTCTGAATTAGCTGCTCTTTCAACCCGGTCCATTTTGCACCTCCTTTTCGTAGCTTGCAAAAGCACCTTTAAAATACTGACAATCATATTACCGTAATTAATATTCACCATAATTAATCTCAGCGATTGCAAAATTTTACAACAATATTAGAATTAAGAATAAACCCGAGTAGCTCCCCCACAAATAGTGACATTTGATATTTCGGAGACCTCACGCTACACTAGCGCCTCTAGCGACGAATTCATACGCGATACGTTCATTACGTTCGAGAAACATTATGTTCGAAAATCCTGCAAAATATATAATTGAACGGCGCCACAGGGCTTCTTGTGTCCATCAGTCTCGCAGAAAATAAATAGAGTAGACAAAAACCAGTCAGCCATAAAATTGCAGCTCTTTTTTATGGCGCATTCGTAACATGTTAAGAATACAGTATGATAGAATGCGGGGCGCGTGTTTATTAAATAATTCCTAAACGTGTATAAACAATTTTTTGTTCAGAGAATGAAACATAATCTTTCAATGTTTATGTAACGTTTCAGTAAGTTATTCATTTTGTTTCCCTTCGAAAGTTCGCGTGTAAATTAAATATTCAATACCAAGGTTTCATGTGAAATTTTATCACAAATGTGTTTTTAATTGTTTTGACAAAACTTCACCTTAAACAGCTTTTGAACAATATTAATATTCCATGTGGTTAATTTTTAAAAGTATAGACACCGTGTATATTTCTTTGGGTAAAACTAACGAAGAAAAATTAGGACATTCCTATTTGGTACATAATATGTCTCCCCACATATACGACAATGAGCATGTACGTGGAAACTTTGCACTATATTGTATGAGTGAGGGTTAATTAATATTCTATCGAGTAAGTTGCTATTTCGAAACTGTAGTTGAAAGTTTTCGTGAAACTGCCTACAGTGGCATTGTTAGGTTTAGTTCAACAATAGAATGTCGTTCGGTTAACATAATGGATAAAGTTAGTATCGGTAAAACATACACAGCCTGCTTACTAAGAAGTTTTGTTGTTGGTTCCATTGGTGTACGGCTCACTTGAGAATTACTGCCCAAATTTTAAGTAACTTATATAATTTACACGCCTAGATAGAGCCTCTTGCTGCTAGACAACCGAAGAAAACAGGCCAGGTTTATTACTTTAGTGTGCATGACAAGCTAGGTCTTACACTCGTGTTTTGAATCTCACATTGTTTAAATGTGCGTGCATTGCTTGTAAATAGAGGTTAACTGTCAACCTCAGTTTTTATCGACGTTTTCACAACTGTCGCAGTCTATCTAGACGTATAAATGATCCAAGTTTATTAGCTTTAGATTTAATTAACACCAGTTATACCAAATAAATAAATAAATAAGTGACAAATATAATTATTTGTCACTTTTTGATATATTGTCTTGTCTAACCACAGGGTAAATTCGCAATTGAAGATTGATGTTTTTATGCACTTCCTGCATTTGTTATTTCAATAAACCGATTTCATTCAACCGATCTATGGAAACGTTTTTGAATTATTTCTTTTAATCCATATGTGCCCAATATGTTCGTAAAGGGGTTGACATGGGGAGAAAAACTGATAAGAAACTTGTAGCTCTTTTTTAAATCATAGAATAACAAAGGTATTAATCTTTCTTTGTAATATCATACTATACATACAATTTCAGGTGGCTTGCGCAGAATAAGTCAAGAACAATATTATCTTATATATAATCTTTTAATTGAAACTTTAAATATTTCTTCAATAGTGATCAGTGGATATACTATATTTTTTAAAATCTAATTACCCCTAGCTAACCTAACACAGGAACGCACACTTTATTCCTTCTTCTTCACAACATGAATTTTGTAATAATTAAAATGGCATCAAAAGGAGGCCAAAGAATGATAAATATCTCCCCAAATATATGTTTAGTTACAATACAATACAGAAAATAGAAATGAGCACTAAAGTAATATTTATATTACATTCTCAAAATAAAACGAGCTTTCAAAATATCACAAAATGTCCAATAAAAATAAAATTCTTAAATTATTCATGTTACAATACTGTTTCCAATGTCAGATGCGATTGAAAAAGGTTTCATAAATATGTATGGAGGTAAGTGAACCCCTCACGGGTATGATGGGTCGACATGATACCACTCCTTGATGTATTACACGAAAATATAATTTATAAATTTATTCTGTTCACTGTCAACTCATCTTGAAATGAAATTGGAATTTTTATGTGCTATTGTACTCGTTCAACAAAGATTGTCACGGGCAGTAAAAATATTTTATTATTAAATTAATTAAGTAAAAAATATTATTTTATATTACAAATACTCTAATGTCTAAACTAGATTGGTTCCTCCTGCCAATAACAGAGACAGAATGACCTGACACTTAACGGATCACAAAACGCTTTGAGCTGTAATATAATTTGAAATTACTTAATCATTATAAAAAAATAATACATGAATACAATCAAGATGATTACCTAAATACTCGCTTAATTAGACGAATCTAAAAAAAAACATGTCGACCTACCCTGCTATTATAAAACAGATAATGTTTTGTAAGACTCCATCTTTAATTAGAATTTTAATTAATAGAACATGGGCGTCCTTATATTTAACGTAATATATTTTATCCAGTTGGAATTTAACATTCCTGTTAAAAACATTAAAATTTAATTGTTTTTTTTCTTTCAGTAATTGAAAGAAAAGCACAGGCCTACTTTTTTCATGAAAATAAGGGACGAGACGAGCAGGACGTTCAGCTGATGGTAAACGAACTACTAAATATTCCTTTATACATCTTTTCTTTTTTTACTCATATTTCTCTTTTATAAACTTGTAATAAAATCTCTTTAGCTGTACTGTTTGTATGTGGGTGGTTTGATAAAATTAGAAATGTAACATTTTATAAAAGAAACAAATTCATAATTTTCATGTTTTTCTTTCTGTCAAAATGAGTGAATCTAGTAAAAAAAAAAAAGGAAAAATCTTCAAATAAATAATAGTATCATATGACACATGAGCAAAAAAGAAATTACTGAATTAAAACATACAATTTGAAAAAAAAAACTTATTTCAGCGAATACACTTTTTGAACAACCTATGAAGTAGGTCTTAAAATACTTATTCCTTTTAACCCTATCTACGTGCTGGACGATAAAACTGTATCATGCTTATAACTTAGTACAAAATGTTTTTTGGGGGAACTCCACGAAACTGGGAAAACCTAGCTACCTAGGCTATTTGCGGATAATGAGTTACGTTTGAAAATTGCAGATTGTAACGTGTACCTAATAGCGGTACCAAGATCACAAATAATACAACTTAAGATAAATAATTATATTTTAAATGAATAGAAACATAAATAAATGAAGTAATGTAGTAGTAAAAAAGGAGTGGAAAGAACAATTAAATAGTAACAATAACTGCGCGGTAATACAATACCGAGATGACCGCACTCTTAACATCATGTCCAGGTTTACATTTACAAAAATCATAAATCATCTCAAAAATACTGTAAGATCCCTTATTTATTTTCGAAAACAAAAACGTAAGTTGCTATTTCAAAATGAGGTCTATCGGTCGATCCATTTCATAGTTTAGTCGTAAGGCTATCAAGACAGTAATAAATACACATAAAGATAAATTAACTATCTGATGATCCCAAAAAGCTTTCAACAGAATCTAATAAAAATATTTATTTGTAAGCAATCCTATACAGAAGTACGTGCTATGTTGATTTTACGACACGCTCAGACTCAAACAATAGGCTATCTATCCTAGAGAGTAGACCCGATGTGTGGCCATTTTATTACAGTCACGGAAAAACTGAATAAAATATTACTGGAACGTGTTTGTCTGGCAGACGAATATATAGGGCAAGATTATTGTGAATGTGAAAAGGTCTGGGCTTACTTTATGACTTGAAATATCAGACTCAGTACTATCAGACCTTTAATTATAAGCATAAATGGATTCTACAACAGGTGTATGGTCAGCATATAAATGATAATATTTAATTATTTAGTTATTATTTCGATTGAATTTGACATATCTTGTCGTTAACATTGTTATAAGATTTTGACTTTCATTTGAAATAATTAGGTTGTCATTCCAGGAGTAGATTCTGTCAATAAAGGATGGAATAACGTGAGCGCATTTCTTGACCTCTGGACTGCGGATGTTCATGGTTGTTGCCAGTTTGTATCATCTAATTTAAAAAATATATCACTTGTACTGCGCTCCTAAAGTAGTCAGTGGCTATTTATTAAGCCCTACTCTCCCAGGGACCCTGATAGCTGCTTGCAATTCGTCCCGAGACATGCTGTAGCCTGTGCAAAGGATATATACAGAGTGGACCAAAAGTCCGTTTATATTTGAATCGGTTGCCGCGTCTAGCAACGGCGGCAGAGGGGTTACGCATTGCAAGAGCGGCCAATGGGAATTTAGTGCCATGGCGTCGTTCAGCGGTAGTCAACGTGCGTTTTGTGTACGCGAGTACTATCAAAACAACGATTCTGCGACCTTAGCTCAACGAAAGTTTTGCAATCATTACAAGATACGACACAAAAATCAAGCTCCATCAGGTGTGTTAATTAAAAAATAGGTGCTCAAGTTTGAGAAGACGGGTTCGACAATGGATTTACCTCGATCTGGCCGGCCTAGAACGTTGAGGGACCCCGAAAACGTGGAGCGAGTAAAATCGTCTGTTCGTGACCAACCTGGACTTTCAACTCGAAAGCGGTCTGCTGTCCTTAACGTGCCATGATAATGATGTATTAAACCGCATTCTCAAGAAAGATTTAAGTCTTCATTCCTATAAAATCCAAATGGTGCAGGAATTAAGGCCTCAGGACCATGCCAGTAGGTTGCAGTTTGCGAACGAAATGGTAGAGCGATTCACCAGTTTTACAAACATATTTTTCTCAACAAGGCACACTTCCTCCTAAATGGCCATGGTAATAGACAAAATTGTCGTTATTGGAGTGACACTATGTCATGGGGATCAAAAACCCCTGCATTCTAGCCAACCAACCCAGTAATTCTTGACAAATTAAAGGATCGTATTCGCACAGAAATCCAAAACATCTCAACAGAAACACGTAAAGCTGTTATCGAAAATTTCCGTTCTAGATTGCAGCAATGTCAGAATAATGAAGGATTTCATATGGATGATGAGATTTTTAAGAAATAAATTCCCCTTTTGTTTACTATCGAAAACAATAAACAATTTTGGTCTACTGTAATTAGTTTTTTTTTAATCATCATTTGAATTATAAATAGACTTTTGGTCCACCCTGTATAATAGGTCTGTAGCAGACCTATGAATCCGTAGAGATTTTATTATGTAAGTGTACAGGAATGTTTATACTATGGAAGAGAAGAAGAAATAACTATTTATACTTTTTTTTTAACATTTTTGAAGTGAGCCTTCTAATGCGACTTCCAACAAGGTTGCGTTAAACGTTCAACGCTCCTGGGGAGGTGGAATAGAAAGAGACAGAGCGAGAGGGAATGCGTGGCACTCGAACGCATGCGCGTAGTATACCTGTTACAGGCCAGCGCTAGCGTTAGCAACGAGTATCGACGAGGGAGAAAGAAAGATACACAAAGGTACAAAGTAGGAGAGAGAAAGAGAGTGAGTCGGTAGATATTATATTATATAAATAATATTCATTATTTCATTTACTTGTTTTTTTAGTTTGATTTGATACACATATAATTTAATATTGAATAGGGGAGTATTTTTTATTCAAATTTTGTGGATAAGAATTGAAAAAAAATATTAAATAAAATAAAATTTCCTTTAATAAGGAAAAGTCCATAAAAAGGAATATTTCATAAATAAATAACTTAATAATATTTAATTAAGGGAACTACCATTGATGTAGTTTTTGCAATAAATATTGAAAATATAGAACTATAAATAATAAGTATAGTTATCATCCTATTGTAAATGTTATAAGTACATTTGAATATTTCTCAACTCGAAAATGATAATTAAGAGATGCGATCAATTGTGAATTGTAAGCAATGTTAATAAAGTTTGTCTTAAAGAAACAATATGATTTCACTAAAAATCAATTTCTCCCCCTTCCCATTTTCATTTCCAAATTACGAAATTTCACTTCTTCCGAGACTCGACGCACTATTTTTTTAAGTGAACAATTATTAAGGCGCGCTGTCTCTCTTGTTGTATCTCCGTTAGAGATGATCTTCTCTCTCGAACGCTTTGTAAATACCCTATTATATGATTGTTAACATAATGTCGGACATGTTTGGAAATATCTTGTTAGTATTTTGAATATTAAACTATCTAACCACTACCACTAACACTAATCACGTCACGCATCATTGGGCTGTCGGGTCATCTATGCACTACTATATTGTAACTCTAAGGTTGTTGCGTTTATCGATATCCGTCAGGTGTCAGGTGACCGATACGCTTTTTTGACCAGCTCATCTAACAATAGGACAATTAGAGGGATGAAATTAGGGTTTCGTTGTTTATTTTTCGAATTGTGTTCAAATTCGAATAACAGGCCCTTGCAGTATCATTGAAGCCCCGATATATTGGTCTCTACTGATGAAATTCGTTCACACATTTCAATATAAGCACGGTATCTACTAAGTCAAAATAAGATTAGTATACATTATTATTCACCAATGAATACTACATTCTTATTCAATGTATGATATCAAATATACAGTTATCACGCTAACACTTTCGCATTACATTCTTGAATCTCTTTGAACTTTTTTATTAATAGAAACGTTTTACAAGTGTAATAATTTATCTGACAGATGTTGAGAAGTATTACACTTGAAAACAAAAGTTGTGGATCTTTTTATTACCTACAACTTTGCAATTTGACCGTTTTTACCCTTTAATATTCCCTCCCCCCTTCCACTTCCCGACCTCAGATCGCCCGTAATTTATTTATCTTTCATTTTTGTTATATTCTCTTCCTTTTCCAATAGGTTTCATCTTACTATTACTATTTTTTCACTTTTTATCATTTTCAAGGGCCTCAGCACTGGTCTATAGCTTCAATTTCTCCATTCAAATGTTTGCAACTATTATTCAATCAATTCAATCATTCATATTACCCGACTGCACCACAAGGAGGGTTATTTACTTAAACTTTGTTGAAGCCTGGAGTGACCATCACACAGCTATCAACACTATTGTCCATGAGTAAGTTCACATTGTTGCGGCGTTGGACCTGGAGTCCAGCGACTATCGAATATAAACCACTTACATCTCATACGACACAATTCGCCCCCAAAGTCTATTTATTTCTGAGCCCATTCAAGATCAACGCGTGTTTCTCTTTGGAGTTAAAGTTAAAGTTATTATATATTTTATTTTATGAAATGTTCACATAATGCCTCTATTTATTTACGGTATGCGTGGATTGATGCATCTACTATACTCAATAACCCTTGTGTTTATAAGTATTAATTTAATTTTTTTTTCTTTTTTTGACTTACTCATGTAAGCCTTTCAGTTTTTGACTTTTGAGTATTTTTGTTGCGTCACTTTGCATATACTGTAATTGAAATGATTTGTAAAACAACTAAAATGTAAATCTTGACTTAAAAGAGTGGCAATGAGTTTCTTGCTACTTCTCATTAGCTCAACCCTTTACGAAGTAGCGGTAAATTCAATAAGAAACAATATTTATATATTTTTTTTTGACATTCATAAGTGTCATTTATGTGACCTACATGAATAAAGTGTTTTTGAATTTGAATTTGAATTTGAAGGAAAGGTAAATCAGGGGCACCCATTTTTCAAAATTTTTTACCGATTTCATGCAAATATGCCAATATTATAAATATGCTAATAGCAAACCATGTCAATAATTGTTTGGTAGTTTTATATGAATCGGCTTTTATCGACAATAACTAGAAACCAAAAAAAGTTAGTCGGTACTTTTGTGAGTAAATGAGATAATATTAATTGAATAACATCATTGGATATACGTCGATATTTTTATTGGGAATTCTCACATTTAAAATTATATCGCTGGAATATTTCACACATACGAAACTGGTTCTGAAACGTTCTAAATCTAATTCTACGAGGGATTGTATGTAGGAAATTAAATAACAACATGCAAATGAAAGTTTTTAGAATAAAAATAATAACATTGTTGTAGATAAATATAAAAAGGACAAGAAAAGCTAAAGTCAACACATGGTTTTTAGATTTGAGTATTAGTGAGTGAATGTTACAAGTTAATTGTTAAACACAATTTCTGTTGAAACTTTAAGAGCTTTGAGAAAACTTTACTTATGAGAGCGGTCCTAAAAAATAAATTACCCCAGGAGGGTACCGGCTCTTGTGGAGCCGGAGAATCCCTCCCCGAGCATTCGCGCTCGGGCTGCCCCTCGTATTCTGGGGAGGGCACAGTACCGCGTATGTCACAGGACAAACAGGGCAGCAACACCACGGCACCCCGCTCCACGCTTAATGTGGACTTTTGTAACATCCGGGGAATTCACTCCAACTTAAACGCCGTCCACCACCACCTTGAGACGGCGCAGCCGGCCTTGTGTTTCCTTACGGAGACGCAGATATCTCGACCTAGCGATACGTCATATTTAACATACCCCGGGTACAAAATTGAGCATAATTTCATGCCTCATGCCGGGGTATGTGTGTACGTTAGGGAGGATATCTGCTGTCGCCGTCTCGGCAATTTTGAGGGTAGGGGCCTGTCTACTCTCTGGCTCCGCGTAGATTTAGAGGACCGCGTCCGCATCTATGCGTGTGTCTACAGGTCCCATAGTGGTAACGCAGAAACGGATCACCTCATGGGCTGCGTTCAAGCGGCATTTGATGACGTGCTTGCTCAGGTCCCCTCCGCTGAAATCGTAGTCTTGGTTGATTTCAACGGGCACAATGCCGAATGGCTTGGATCACGTACCACAGACTACGCAGGGCGATCTGTGCATAATTTTGCATTGGCGTATGGTCTGTCCCAATTGGTTGAGTCGCCGACGCGGCTCCCGGATGTGGATAGCCACATGCCGTCCTTATTAGATCTTCTGCTGACTACACATCCCGATGGTTACCAGGTCTCTGTCGACGCCCCTCTCGGAACGTCCGACCATTGCCTGGTCAGGAGTGTAGTGCCTATCCGATGCCAACGCCGCAGACCACCAGCGACCCGCCGCGTTTGGCACTACAAGTCAGCAGATTGGGATAGGATGCGTTCCTTTTTTGCATCCTACCCTTGGGGAAGGGTTTGTTTCCTTTCAGATGATCCTAGTGCCTGCGCCGTTGCAGTAGCTGATGTGATACTGCAGGGCATGGATATTTTTATACCAAGCTCTGTAGTACCGATCGGTGGCAGATCACAGCCCTGGTTCGATGCGTCAGTTAAAGCAGCATCTGACTGCAAAAAACAGGCGTATCGAACTTGGGTTGCGGCGCTGGGCTCAAAGGATCCGAACTGCAAAGTTCTGAAGAGGAAATATAACCGTGCCTCCAGATTTTTTAAGCGGCAAATCGCCCGTGCGAAATCGAAGCACGTCGTCAAAATTGGCGAGCAGCTTTCCAGTTACCCGACCGGAACACGCAAGTTCTGGTCGTTGTCGAAAGCTGCTCTTGGTAACTTCAACCAGCCGTCCATGCCGCCGTTGCACATGAGGAATGACACCCTGGCCCATACGGCAAAAGAGAAAGCCGATCTCCTGTGCACTCTTTTTTCCTCCAACTCGACTCTTGACGACAACGGAAAAACACCGCCGACCATCCCGCGGTGTCAGAGCTCCATGCCTGAAGTACAGTTCCGACAGAAAACTGTTAGGCGAGCTCTGTTTTCGTTGGACGTCAGGAAGTCGAGCGGGCCGGATGGCATTTCTCCAATCGTGCTTAGAACGTGTGCCCCTGAGTTGACGCCGGTGCTAACGCGTTTATTCCGGCACTCTTATTCAAAAGGCGTAGTCCCTGATTCATGGAAGTCAGCCCTTGTCCATCCGATCCCAAAAAAAGAAGACAGTTCGGATCCGGCAAACTACAGGCCTATTGCTATTACCTCCCTACTCTCCAAAATTATGGAGAGCATAATTAACCGCCAGCTCTTGGTATACCTTGAGGGTCACCAGTTGATCAACGACCGGCAGTACGGCTTTCGCCATGGTCGGTCGACTGGCGATCTTCTGGTATACCTAACACACAGATGGGCGGCGGCTATTGAAAGCATGGGGGAAGGCCTGGCAGTTGGTCTGGATATAGCGAAGGCCTTTGATCGTGTATGGCACAAGGCGCTCCTCGCAAAACTTCCATCATTTGGGCTTCCCGAGAGCTTATGCAAGTGGACCTCCAGCTTCCTCACTGGGCGCAGCATACAAGTCGTTATCGACGGTTATTGCTCGAATCCCAAGCCCGTGAACGCTGGAGTGCCCCAAGGCTGTGTGCTATCTCCCACGCTGTTTCTTCTGCATATCAATGATATGTTGGACACCGCCAACATGCATTGCTATGCAGACGACAGCACTGGTGATGCCGTATACACGGGCCATGCAGGTCTCTCTCGGGAAAACGTCGACCAGTGCCGGGTGAAACTTGTGTCTTCTATCGAGTCCTCTCTCGAGAAGGTCGCGGAATGGGGTAAGTTGAACCTTGTCCAATTTAACCCCCAGAAGACTCAAGTTTGCGCGTTTACCACTAAAAAAACCCCATTTGCCGTATCACCGCTCTTCGAGAACACTTCCCTTAAAGCCTCGCCTAGTATCGGAATACTGGGTCTCGAAATCTCGAGCAATTGCCAATTCCGTGGCCATCTGGAGGGCAAAGCCAAACTGGCTTCAAAGAAACTGGGCGTCATAAATAGAGCACGGCAATACTTCAAGCCGGCCCACATTCTAGCGCTCTACAAAGCGCAGGTCCGGCCTCACATGGAGTATTGCTGTCATCTCTGGTCTGGCGCACCCCAGTATCAGCTCGATCCATTTGACCGCGTGCAACGCAGAGCAGCTCGAATTGTCGGGGACCCAGTACTCTGTGAACGGCTGGATCACTTGGCGTTGCGTAGAGACGTCGCTTCATTGTGTGTCTTCTACCGCATTTATCACGGGGAGTGTTCCGAAGAGCTGTTCAACCTGATTCCTGCCGCCGAATTTCACCTTCGCACGACACGCCACAAGTTACGATATCATCCCCACCATCTGGATGTGTGGCGGTCCTCCACAGTGCGGTTTTCAAGGAGCTTTCTTCCTCGTACCACGAAGCTGTGGAATGAGCTTCCTTGTGCGGTGTTTCCGGGACGATACGACATGGGTACCTTCAAGAAAAGCGCGTACACCTTCCTTAAAGGCCGGCAACACTCTTGTGATTCCTCTGGTGTTGCAGGAGAGTGTGGGCGGCGGTGATCACTTAACACCAGGTGACCCGTACGCTCGTTTGTCCTCCTATTCCATAAAAAAAAAAAAAAAAAAAAAACTTTACGAGTAAGCACTTAAATTTGTCCGGCGAATTCATAAGTATTTCTGTAATTGCAATGGTTATATCAATTTCACAAAACGGTGGTTTACAAAATTACTGGACTTTTAGTTAAGTATTAAATGAAGTACTTTTGAAGAGGATAATGAGATACTTGATTTTGCGTTCAATGAGCGAATTATGCGACATTCAGGCAAATATTTGTGATTAAATGTAAGGTATCTTAAGAAGCTCAAAGGCTGTGACGTTATGGTCCATGTTAGGGTGCTATGTGGCCCAAGTTGTTATTGAATTAATATAAAAAGACAATTAGTCAAAATGTAATATTAAATGAGTTATTGAATATCTGTGAATATCTGGATAATACTGAGGGCGAAATATACTCAGTCAGTCTCTTTTATGTTCAACTTAATATACAATTAATTTTGTTTATTAATAGCTTGGGGGCGATCACTTTACTACAACTTTTATACATATTTATTTATACACACAAACGTTTATAAAAAAACGTTACATGTACAATACATACTTCGTTTAAGAAAATACTAGATAGCTCGATTTAGGAGATATTGGGTAGGCATAACAACGTAATACTCAAAAACAATATCTCATAAAAAACTACTATCCTTCTTACATGAGAAACTAAAGTGCTATTCGCTCATGTATATACGCCCTAATACGTACTCTAGCATAAGCAAGATAAAAAGATTGATTAAACAAAAACAGCGAAAGAGGTATAAGAGGATTGAAATACTAAAGGGTCAGAGATAAATCTCTGATGTTACACAGAAAGGTGCGAATACTTTCCTCATATCCTTGCATAAAACTATTCAAAGTTTAGTAAAAGTACTGCACGACGAAACTAAAATAATTCAATCGCGATAAGATATATTTTAGGAAAATGGCACTTACTATATCTGCTCACATTATTCTGATATAGCTCTGGGAAAACCTCAAAAACACACACATATATATATTCAAAACCGGAAAAAAGGACACTTAGTCTCCTAAATTATATAGACTCACCTGTCTTACCTCCTTTGTATTTAATATATTGGAGAAGACATAGGAAAATGAGCCCTCTACATACCAGCCAGCATGCATAGCGTGCTGGCAGGTCGACGGACACGGCTTTTTATGAATTAACAAAAAGACGCTATAGCAGAGAAAGACAGAGTGAGAGAGACAGCACTCTGTCTTTTTACGGACACTGAAGAATGTTTTTTCAACACCTACCGAGCTATCACACAAACACTCAATGACAAGAAGGTTGAACCCACCATCGGGATAAGATGAGAAGATGGTCTGCTGAAAAATAGGTTATTGGTCAGCCAGGAAACAACCAGGAGAACCACCAGAGGTTTTTACGGATTACGGTAGATGGTAAATCTCTTGAATGGAAAAAGAAGTGAGGTATCTGGGATTGATAGCAAGCTCAATTTCCGTAAGCACGTGCAGGAGGTGAAATCTACAGCCACCAGGGCACTCATGATCTGCAAGCGTTTAGCCGGAAGGAACTGGGGGCTTTTCTCTAAAATCCTTAGATAAATGTATTTATTGGTGGCTAGGCCCATTATCACATACGGTTGTGTGGTGTGGGCAAATACGACATCTACTGTAGCGATGAAACTATGCCCTATAAAACTACAAAGGTTAGTATGCGTCTGCGTCACAGGCACTATGAAATCCTGCCCAACCGCAGCCAGGTGATATTAGATCTTCCACATCTGCATAAAGCAGTAACAACGGCCGCCAGAATGGCGGAATAATCACAATAAAACTATCGGGATTAGAACATAAAGCATAAATGAAAACCAGCCTGACCTAAAGCTACTGACAAAGTGCTCTCACACCTGTTTTATTCCACATGAAAGAATTTCCCCAGAATTTTGCTTTGAGCGGAAATTCAAGCCCATTATTAGCAACAAGAAAGACTACTGTGAAACCACGGTAAGGTTAGATAGTTATACCATTAAGTGGTATATGGATGGCTCCAGGACTGAAACCGGTACCGGTGCTGGATTTTATGGCCCAGCAATAAATTATCATGAAGCCTTAGGTAAAGCAGCAACTATATACCAGGCGGAATTATATGCACTAGACCGGTGCCTTCAAATGAATCTCGACAGGAACTACCAGTAAAGGAACATTGCTATAATGTCTAATAGCCAAGCAGCTCTCAAGGCATTGACATCCTACACAAGAACTTCACGGTTAGTGTGGGAATGCAGAAGAAAACTGGATATCCTCTGCCAGAGCAACATAGTTACCCTGGCCTGGGCACAAAGGCATAATAGGTAATGAGATAGCTGACCGGCTAGCTAAGGATGGAGGAGGAGAGGGAGGAGAGGAGCTCTTATCCGCAATGGCCTGAGGAATCAAGAAATGCTGGAAGCAGCCAGGCACTGGTCCTCGCTACCAGGCTATCGGCAGGATAAGCTGCTCCTAGGCAACTATCAACGTAAGCGCGTCAAACAATGCATAAGCTTGGACAAGAGATAACTGAGAGCCCTCACGGGTTTCCTCTCAGGTCACTGCAAGCTGAATGGGTACCTAGTCAGAATGGGTTTCAGTAAATCAAACATGTGCAGATTCTGTTCCTGGAATATGAAGAATTACCAGAATCAGGCTGGAGTGTCTTAAAATACCTTCACTCAAAGCAGAGGACGTGTCCTGCCTGGACCCCCTGAGGATCCTACGCTTCTTAAATATTATAGATCTTAAGAATATTATAATTTAATTCAATTGGTTTCGAAGAAACTGGGCGTTATAAATAGGGCACAGCAATACTTCATGCTGACCCACATTCTAGCGCTATACAAAGCGCAGAGCTGGCCACATATGGGGTATTGCTGGTCTGGTGCACCCCAGTATCAGCTCGATCCATTTGACCGCGTGCAGCACAGAGCAGCTCAAATTGTTGGGGCTACGGGTCTACGAATGGCTGGCTCACATCTTAGCGTTGCGTAGAGACGTCGCTCCATTGTGTGTCTTCTACCGCATTTATGACGGAGAGTGTTCCCAAGAGCTGTTTCACCTGATTTCTGACACCGAATTCTTCGCACGCCACGCCACAAATTAGGATATCATCCTCATCATCTGGATGTATAGCGGTCCTCACAGTGCTCCCTTATGCGGTGTTTCCGGGACGATATGAATTGGGTACCTCCAAAAAAGCGCGTACACCTTATATCTATTGTGCTCGTACGCTGACTTTACTTCCTTTTCGATAAAAAAAATACAGAGTGTAATGATCACTTCACACAAGGTGGATTGTGGGCTTGTTTGTCCTGCTATACCATAAAAATCCATGATTATCTCAGAATATTTTTATGCGTCTGGTTATTCGTAAAAACATCTCCACACTGTTGTACATTTATTACCCCTAATGGAAGCCTGTTTTCTTTAAGTGGCTCTACAAATGTTAAGAAATTATTCATCAAGGAAAAAGGTACGTTTTTTGTCGGAACAACTTATCGCGCTTTGTTCAAGCAAATGTGAAAGTATCTTTTTCATTTACGTTGGAAGTTGTATGGATTGTTTAGAAACTCAAGTCTTGTGAGAACGTTTACACTCAACACTTATTGCATTTTCTTCTTGTTGTTTCATATAATACTGAGAGTCTGATAAATGGGGGATGTGGTAATAATATGTATTATTATATTATTATCAATGTAGATGTGGCGTTCAGGTAGATGCTCTTGGGCGTCACGGGTTGTCCTGCCTAAAGTCAGCAGGCCATATCAGTCGTCACGCCAACATTAATGAAGTCATCCGAAAGGAATTTTCCGCTCTTAATATACCAGCTGTTTTAGAGCCAAATGTAATTACCCGCCGCGATGGCAAGCGTCCTGATGAAATGACGCTGGTGGCTTGTCACGGGGAAGGGCGCTGGTGTGGAACGCGACTTGCGACGACACTCTGGCTCCTTGTCATGTCCAAGTTACGTCAGTTGGTGCTGGGACTGCTGCTTCGACTGCCGAAGACAACAAGCGTAGCAAATATATCAGTCTCAGTGAGTCTTACATTTTTGTGTCGTTTGGGGTATAGACACTTGGTCCGTGGGACCCAGAGGCGCGGAGAATGTTCAAAGTACTATATTCGCGCCTCAATAAGCCTACTGGAAACCCAAGCACTGTCAGCTATTTCGGTCAACGGATCAGCCTAGCTATCAAAAAAAGCGAAAATGCAGTTCCACGTAGTGATGGATGACTTAAGCCATATGCAGCAGGTGCAATTTCGCGAATGAGGTCACTCGTCGAATGCAACTCAGATGGACAGCGTTCGGGAAGCTCCTTAAAATCTTCATGCTCACTCAGAGGACAATGGAATAGGCTATGCTTGGAGTTTCCCTGCGAGATCGAATTAGAGATGAGGAGATTCGTAGGAGAACCAAAGCTACCGACATAGTCCAAATGA
This sequence comes from Leptidea sinapis, assembly GCF_905404315.1. Lineage (NCBI taxonomy): Eukaryota > Metazoa > Arthropoda > Insecta > Lepidoptera > Pieridae > Leptidea > Leptidea sinapis. Next base: position 11,515,908 of record NC_066294.1, read on the forward strand.
TTGCGAAACTGAAGTGGCAGTGGGCAGGGCACATAGTTCGACGGACAGATGGCCGTTGGGGCAGTAAAGACCTCGAATGGCGACCGCGTACCGGAAGACGTAGTGTTGGTAGGACCCCAACAAGATGGACCGAAGATCTGGTCAAGATCGCCGGAATACGTTGAATGAGGACAGCGCAGGACCGATCGTCGTGGAAATTTTTGGCGGAGGCCTTTGTCCAGCAGTCTTCTGACTGATGATGCATGGTTCTTTTCTGGTTATGCACTGGCCACTAACATCGTATAATAATAGATTAAATAGGCTAAGGGGTTCTATGATTTAAAAGATGGGCTGGGAATTTCTTATCAGTTCTTCTGTCCATATCAAAGTCCTTTTATGATCTGATGTAGCTTCGTGACGTTTAGCAAGTATTGTTGCAATATGTTATGTTATTGTCACTCCCTAAGATAAATAAATATATTTCTGCTCCGTATTCTTCAACTTACTCGTTAATTGCTTGCTAATTCTGCACATAACTTCTTCACAGATTCTGTCGCGCAGAGAAACTCCGAGCATAACTCTCTCCACAGCTCGTTGAACAACATTAAACTCCAAGAGGGATGTTAAAACCACACGTTTGAAGGACCACAGGACTGATAACACACAAAATGGAATTACTAGACCATTGAGACCTTAATTAGTTTTCAGGCACTAAGTAGCCAGACACCAATGAAAAATAATTACGAAAAGTAAACCTAAATTTTATTATCTATTTCTCCTAAGAAACAAACGAGAAATAACCAGAAATACTGCAAACTCTCGAACAAATTGCAAATTGTATTCAAATCCGTATCAGATTTGTACTTTGTTATAGATAAAACATCTATTAAACTTTATGAAGGACTTACACAATTTATTTTTCATTTTCTCGTAAGCCTTGTCCACTCTGCGTCTTATTAAAACGTCAGATTAAAAACCAACGCTACAGGGAACGCAAATTAGATTGCTTCTGTGTTAAATTGCTTTTCTAAGGTATTGTTTTCCTTAGACATTCTTGCTAATAAGAAATTTGTATTATACATTAATAAAGATATTTGGAGGTCGCGAAACCAGTCTATTAAATATGATGTCAAATATAATATGTATGTCATACAGAAACTATAAGCCATAAATACAAGTAAAATAATTTATGAATAAATCTTTGAAGGAAATTGTTTATGCTATTATATCTTCCGAATTACTTACCTTGGTGTCTTACAAATGGCTTATTGGTATTTTGCATATTCTTGGTTAATTCTCAGGTATAACTTTATACCAGTTTTATTTGTAAGGCTGTTCATGTATTGCACGTATTAGATTTATGATTTAAATAAGCATATTTATTTCACTTCCTTATATTGCTACGTGATTTATTGCATCAATAGGTAGCACATACAAATAATAGTAATTTATTCATATTAAAGGTATAAGAATTGCATGAGTGGTGTAATAAATTAAATCTCTATTAAGATATTTTATACTTTTGAGTTTTGAGTCGGTTTTTTTAAATGTAGTTTGTTTTTATTTAAATAAAGTAGAATATTTTTTTTTAAATAGGGAACCTTACATGCGACACTCAAGTAAATATAATATTATATTATATGGAATATTATCTTCTAGTATACTTATATATATAAATGGAGAGCCGGTTTTTTCTTTGGTTATATTACGAAAAGTACTGAACTGTTCAAAATAATACTTTTACCATAAGATGCAGATGGTTGGTTTTACTTTGAAATACCTATACATATACACCTATATATTCGTCAATATATATATATATTGTCTGTCGTTTGCCGGGTCAGCTAGTAAAATATATTTAAATGTAATTAATACGTTACAATACAATTCCAAATGAACAATATTAAATTTGAATATTACCAGCCGCAGTACACACAAAATGGAGCGTTGTAATCCCTTTTGTTTTATCAGAAAATCTCGTGTGATTTATATTAAATTGTGATTCATTTCGGCCTGTATGCTTATTAAGATTACAACATTTTACAAGTAATTTAAAATATATCCGTTTTGTTTGTACTAGATTCCATTAGGTAATGTCAGTCATTTAAAAAATTGTATATTCTTATTGTTGTCATATTATATTTCAAACCATATTTAGTTAAGCCTGCTTTAACCTTTAATATATTCATTGTTTCTTTTATCATAAACTTCGTCGTAAATCAAATGAATTAACTAAATCAATATTTACATTTTTGTTTCGCATTTACGTTCTAATATTTCATTATTGCTAGCTAGTTTTTACTTTAAAAAATCTTTCTATTTAAATATTAATAGATTTCTTCAGTTAATGATGGTTACGATAAAAACTAATTATATTTTGATTCGAGTTCATATTTTCAAACAAATCTGCAAACGTTCTGCACGTGGGTGATAATGATAGACTAATATACTATGGTATAGATGATCTGAGAGCCCGATATAGGATGACCTACTTTGATTTGTCAATATGTGCGATAAAGAGCTAATGCCAAGCTAGCTGTCTGTTAATGACTTGTTAATCCAATCTCTTACTGTAACACTATTATACTTTCTTATGTATCTTGCTGTATGTATATTCGTTAGAAATGGGAGTTTCTTATCAGTCCTTCTTCTCATGTCACAGCTTCTCTACGAACTAATGTAGCCTGTTGATGTTGTTACAGTAATGTTATGTTATTGTTACTCTCTATGGTAAAAAATATATATTTGTTTGTCTAAAAACGTCGAAAGTCATGATCAATGATGTGTGTGTTACACATAATTACGTCGATGTATAGTATATATAGGTGAATTATACGAAAGTGTAAAGCTTTACGGTTCTTATAATAACTTATTATATACAATTTGGTATTTATAAGTGATATCCGTCACTTCAGGTCGTGGCTCCTAATACTCGTAGTTGAACTTGACATACGTCACTCGGACGGAACCCGAAAGGCACTGGTTCGAATCCGCATCGTTCATAAATTTTGATAAAAATTCAATTTGTATTCTTATTAATATATATTTAAGAACCCGAGCGACATCAGCCAGATGACTAATACATAACAAATCTACAGAAATATTGGTATTAAAAGAGTGTCAATAAGGGTCTAAAATATGTTTTCATCTAATCTGAAATCTGAGTGTTCAAATTAATTATCATAGTAAAACCCGTAATAAAATATCACTGAGTGCATGAACGATTCATATATTTTTCCTATACCTTGTTAGTGCTAAAGCCATTATTTTTAAAGGGCTAATGGTCTCTTTTTTCTGTTCAAAGTATCTTCTTAACCACAAAATGACGTAAAACGTAATCACAAAAGTTTTTATGGGTATTGGAACCCAATCTGCATTGAACCATCGAATTAAAATCGTCTACCAGTTCAACATAAATACAGTAAAATTAACTCTAATTTCGAAATACGTTTGGACTAAATGTGTAATTACATTCAAATAATAGTTCATAGCTGCATAGCTAAATAGTGGCTTGTATATTACTGAGCCAAATATTATTATAAGTTTTGAATTGTTTAACCATTAGGCAGGTCATTAATACTAATGTGAATGTAGTTACGGCTCGTAATATCTCTCTCTATAGTTCGTATAGTTATCGAAGTGAATTTTTCGATTGGCCCGCACGTCAACACCCTCATGCTAGTTGATCAACTAAACCATATTATATATAATTATCATACTGGGAGTGGGAGCATAGTTGCAGGCTCCTTTGCACAGGATTCCGGCTAGATTATGGGTACCACAACGTTATTTGCTGTTTCAAAACCTTTATTTGTAATCGTTCACAAGTCGTCAACATTAGGCGTGAAAATGGTCTTAGCACTTGTATCTCTCGTTGCGCCCATGTTTGTAGAGGAATTCCTCAAGGCTCAATTTTAGGGCCACTTCTGTTTATACTTTACACAGCGGATATCGCTAACTGTATAAAGAATTGCAAATACCATATCTATACTGATGATATACAGTTGTATATATCTTTTAAAGTAGGAGATTTGAATTCTGCTCTTGCGAAATTACAGGAAGACCTAAATCGCATATCTATATGGTCAAAAAATAACTGCCTTGAGTTAAACGCGAAAAAAACAAAATATATGATATTAGGAAGTAACCATCAAGTCAACACAACATCAGACCATAAACCCAAAATTTTTATAAATGGAGAACAAATAGACAGAGTCTCTGAAGCGCGCAACCTGGGAGTTGTATTTGACGAATCCTTGCGATTTCAAAATCACATTCTTGGTGTCGCGAAAAATTGTTTTTATAGGTTAAAGTTACTTTATCGCATCAGAAATTCGCTAAGCGTTTGGGTTCGCAAAGAGTTATGTGAATCACTTATTCTCTCTAAATTTAACTACGCTAATACAGTGATTGGGCCTAGGTTGTTGGTGGCTTCAAAAAAACTTATACAAAGGGTACAAAATGCTTGCACAAGATTTTGTTATGATATTCCTTACCGTGCACACGTAACACCCTTTTTGAACACCAACAACATAATGAAGATGGAATTACGTAGGCAATTTCAGTTTGCCTCGTTACTTTTTAGCGTGGTTAAGTACAGAATACCATTTTACCTATATAAAAGGCTTAGGTGGTTATCGGACTCAAATGAGAGTTATCAGACGCGTCACGGCAAGACTCTCCTTGAAGTGCCTCTACACGGTACCGCAGCATTTAGGGGTAGCTTTAAATACAGCGCCTCCAAATGCTGGAATGATTTGCCGCCACCTATTAAAGATCAAAAAAATTTGTTCTCCTTTAAAAACAAACTGAAATCTTTTCTATTAGAAAAACAAAAATGTTCAGAGGCATAAAATCAAAAATAAACAGCATGAATAAATAAAATAAAAAATCAAAATATGTCTTATTTAATAAAATTAAAATAAAAATATTTTTAAACTCGTTTTCCAATTCAATCTTTTAGTTTCTTTTATTTTATTTTTCTACTATTTTTGGATGGTCACTTTTAAGACCTATAACAAAAGGAACCGTGTTGTCTACAGCTACTGTCAACGAGTCGACTTGGTAGGTACCTACTGAAAATCAGTACTGGAAATCATTTCCAAAAATACTGAGTGGGTGTCCTTTTCATGACCCCGTATTTTTTTATTTGTTAATTTAACTATGTATATATGTTTTGTGATGTCATGAATAAATGCATACTTTACTTTACTTTACTTTACTTTACAACGGCGCCAATTTCTGCCGTGAAGCAGTCATGTGTAAGCATTACTGTGTTTCGGTCTGAAGGGCGCCGTAGCTAGTGAAATTACTGGGCAAATGATACTTATGTCTCAAGCGCAATTGTAGTGCCACTCAGAATTTTTAGGTTTTTCAATAATCCTGAGGGGCACTACATTGTAATGTGCAGGGCGAATCAATTACCATCAGCTGAACGCCCTGTTCGTCTTGTTCCTTATTTTTATTAAAAAAATCAGCAACTAGTAACTCATATGTCTACTGAACCAAAAACATATTTTCCTTATTGTATAATAATAATTTAATGATATTTAAATGAACGATATTTAAGTATTTTTTACACAAATTATCTTGCCGAAATTGCAAGACAACGATATGTTTAATACAATATGGGTACTTACTTAAACATATATAAATACATATAAACATCCATGACTCGGAAACAAACATCAATATTCATCATATAAATGCTTGCACCTACCGGGATTCGAACCCGGGACCTCTAGCATAGTAACCACTCGGCTATACAGGTATATAACTAAAAAAGTTTTTATTTATTCTTATATACATATAGACATAAGAATGTCTGCTTTCATATGTAAAGCAAAAGAAAATTGAATGTGAAAAAATATATATATCCCAGAGAAGCGTGATTGTTAACAAGATCGTTACGAAGGAACGTGCTCGTACTATCAAAGTGATACGATGAAGGCTTTATATCGTCGCTTCCCATTTCCTTTATTACGTGAAATTTAATTTGTAGTGCATGCATTTGAATTAGAAAATAGTTCCACTTTGGCAGTGAAGGACTAAAATAAATTCAATGTTAATCAAGTGTTAATTAACTTTAACCCAACTAAAAGTTTGGTCAGTTTCAATGACCTATGTTAGTTTTATGACATTTTCATTTAGGTTAGTCATCAAGTTCATACCTGTATTAATTCTCAATAAATCTCCTAAAAATATGAGAGATAGCTCTTTCGATTTGGAAAGACGTGTAGAAAAATATTTTATCAACAAAAAACAGATAGCATTTAGTTCTTTCGTAAATAACTCAAAAGTTTTTATATTTAAGGAATTTGAAAAAATATACTTAAAGAGGAGGAAATTTCCAATAAAAAAGTTCTGGCTCTCGGAACTCTATCTCCACTATTTATAATTTAAATTTAACGCCAATAGTATATAAGTAGCGCAGTGCCGCTAAAAGACGGTAACTAGTTTTTGAGTTATTTACGACAAACTACTTGCTATGATTTTTCAATTGAATATGTTAATAATAAATGCAATATTTTATATGCTAAATACACACTTTTGATACATTTTTTAGACGTCATTATGATTCTGGTGAGCCATCACTTATATTTTCAGACTGCTTTTTGACTAGCTTAAAAAGAAAAATACAAGTTATTGCAATATTTAGGACCCGCACAACCAGGAAAGTTGGAAATTATGAATAAATCTACAATCTACACAAATGAGAGATATATATACGTAAAACGTTTATATATGTAAAATATTTTTTTAAATTATTCCTCCATTTTTCCTGTTTTTACTAGCTGACTTATTTATACAGTTATTACAAAGTACCCCATTGTTTCACACTTTGAGAGCCACAGATGTGTCTCACTGTGGGCTCATTAAGGCCAACAATATGACTTAACAAAATTACAGTTTATGGAGAATATTAGCCAAAAGTGCTCGCACAGTATGTAACAACTTTGAAACACTTTCAAGTTTAGTAAATTAAAGTCGTAGCCCCTTGCTCTAAATAATTTCATGGTGACTACTCTTAAAAATAAGGTTATGCGTTTAACTTAATCTAGTAGGACAAGCCGCGGCAAATCAAGTCCAATCATGAGTTTTTCAAACCACTTCGGAAAAGGTTGAGCGTTAATGAGGTGAAGTGGCTAGAAACTCATTGCCATTCCTTAAAAACGACATTACAGATTATTTGTTTGTAATAAATGAAACATGATCAACAAAATACTCAAATTATCAAATATTCAATCTCTTAGATGAATGAGTTAGTAAAAAAAATTGTGTAAATTAATAAAGTGTTTCTATTTCTATTTCTAAATAAAAACACAACATATATTAAGTACATCAGATGCATCAATCCACACACACTGTAAAAAAAATATAAGATAATTTTATTAGCGATTTAAAAACATGTATAATAAGTAAATAACTTTATAACATCACCACACTTATATATTAAAACATCAAATGGAGGCACCACAAGTAGCGTCCGTTCACGAATATATTGTAGAGAAGGAAATGAATAGCCCCGAGACGAGCAGTGACATTGAAGTGAACATGACGAACACTGTCATGAGAACTAAACTAAATAATAAAAAGAAATAGTACATTCATTCTTCTCACATGTTATCTATAAGTAATTAAAACAATAAAAAAAAATCAGATTTAAATTTTACTTTTCACCAGCACAATATGTAAACTATCAGACAACATGGATTACGTTATGATTATCTTATAGCAATTTAAAGAATACTAGCAAAGCTTCTTCTCTCTCAGAGCACCATTTGTTTCCGGAGCGGTGGAAGTGTAATTAGCATAGAAAGGAATTCCAATTTAGAAGAAAATTAATAATAATTTATTTTATGCCTTTTGCAGGAAAATCTTAACACGATCCAGTTAACAATGGTTTCATTTTAAAAAATTACACAATATACAAGTGATTTGTTGAATAATCATAATATTATTATTCATGTTTTGATTACATTTTGTATAATTTAAAATTTTTTTAAATTATCAATACTGTTTATAAAGTATGTAGGTATTCGGTGATAGTTCATATTCAAATTCAAATTTAACTAATTAATATTATTGTTATTAACTTAAGTTTGTATGTATGCCTTAATAAATGAATATATAAACATCACTCTGTATGTGCCACTATGCCTGAGTGAGAATTGTTATGGAACCCATTTGTTGGTCCAATACATTTAAATTAAACGATTTATATTATTTGTACTTACTTGCTTTTTGGAGTCTTGTAGTTTACCTGCAAACAAAATATAATATATAAATAATTAAATATATGTAAACGGCTATAAATAAATAAATGTAACCAGTGGGAGGCTCCTATGCACAGTATGCCGGCTAGATTATGGGTAACACAACGGCGGCTATTTCTACCGTGAAGCAATAATGTGTAAGCATTATTGTGTTTCGGTCTGAAGGGCGAAATTACTGGGCAAATGAGACTTGACTCATGTGTCAAGGTGACCAGTGCAATAATTGTAGTGGCGCTTGGAATTATTGGGTTTATCACGAATCCCGAGCGGCACTGCATTGTAATGGGCATCGCGTATCAATTACATCCTGCTCGTCCCTTATTATCATAAAAATAATACGGCACTAATATTTAGAAATTTAAATTGAAGAAATGACAACTGTTATAACCAAATACATAATACTAGAATGATTAATATCATAGACATACTAGCTTTTGATGTTAATTAGTATCAAGCTGTGAAACTCTAAAGAATTTTGGCATAGCTTTTTACGAAGCACAGCAATTTTATGTGCAACTTTCATTATGATCAACTAAGTAGTGGAGGCGTGGAAGCATAAAAAATAAAACCTAAAAATCTAAGCCAAGTGATAATAAATTACAATTATGAAATTATAAGACCATCAATATAAATAGGAAACGTGAATTTTTTAGAAAAATAGATTTATAAAATATAAAAAAAACGAATTTTAATTACTGTAAATGTGTCACTTACGGTTTGTGTAAAAATACTAAAAGATTATGGAAATATTGTTGCTTTTTTTTAAGTATGAATTCGTAAGAATCCACAAGAATGATACAAATATGATCACATAGTAGGGAAGGATACTCACGTATTTAATACTACATCTTTGCTGTGACTCAAAGTCGCGAGTTGTAACTATTGCTATGTTTCTGACAGTTTAAACATAATATTCCTATGTTCCTGAGTTGCCAACAACCACTACATAACTTATTAATAACTTTGTTAAGTTAGCTGTAGGTTCCAATGTTATCTAATAGGACAGTTGGAGTTGGTTTCAATGTTTTGATAACTAAATACCAGTTCATTTTACAATAGAAAGGTTGTATGACGCTGTTTTACTATACCAGTAAATATTAACACAAGTTAAATAATGCTTATGAAAATAAATGGGAGTTCAATTTTATAAACGAATTTCTATAAAGTAACAAAGTCAATCAAATGAAAAATAAACTAATTAATAAATTTATATCTATAAGTTATTTAAGACGTATTAACTAATTATTAATAAGTATAAAATTAACACGGTTGCAAATTACGAACTGCAAAAAGTAGCGGTTTTCGCAGTTTTTAAAATATAACAAATTCATGTTATATTTTATTTGAATATAAAATGTAAAAATATTTTTTATAGGTGTTAAGAAAAGAGGCTATATATTACAGAAAATATCTCATGGCTACCGTTCAAGCCTTAAATTCGTATTCCGTAGATTTTCCCGAGAAACTGTTTCGAATTATAAATTCAGGAAGCGAACAGTTGGTGAAAGGAAGCAGTAAAATATTGCTTTAGTTTGCAATCGAATGTTTGAAAATAAGCTTTATATGTCCTTTGTATACTTGCGTTGGATTGAAAGTTCCATTGGTACCAAGAAATCTGGATAAAAGCACAATTAACTCTTCTTGCTTAGTAGAACTAAATTTTAATGCGGTTTGGTTGGTTGACTGGTTGATTTGGGACAAAAGTTCGACAAAAAATTGATAAAGTGTGGCAGCCCTTAAAAATTTACTTGGACCTATCATGTCACGATAACTGTACTTTTGACCAAAGACTCACATTTCTATTATTATATCGGATATGATGTGAATTTGCAACCGACTCAAAATATTATTTTCAATTTTAGAAACACGAAGTGACCACGAACTAGAGAGAAAGAAAATGTCAAAAACCTAAATCATAAGATTTTGGTTGTACAGCTGTTCCTTTAGATGTTTTCAAATTTATCGATATATAACCTAAATAATCAGAGAATTAACTCAATCATAATAACAAAAGTAATATTAAAACTCAAGCCATTTATAAGTTTTATCGTTTCTAACGGACAGTACGACTCATACGATTTTATTTTGACTAGACTTATGACTTATTATCAATCATGAAAAGCTTATTAATCTATATCATTCTAAATAATACATCATAAATATTCAATTCTCCAAAACAGCCAATTAACGTCTGCCGTGTCATGAAAACCCACTATAATAATTCTCGAAACTTCTCTGTGGGAACGTTGTCAAAGAGCCCCAATTAGCTTTGTTTACTATTGATGAAGTCAAAAGGCTTAGTTAAGATTGGTCAACGTTATTGGCCTTTTGAGACTTACTCTGCTTGTCCGTGGACTATCTTTGATCTTGTCTATTGTCGGTTTCTTTAATATAGAAGTAACAATGGTACGAGAGCCAACTGCATCTTTTTTTCTTTATTCGATTTTCAGTCAAGGTTGACAAATAAATTACCTAGAGATTTTATCAACGGATTAGGTTTTTTAGTGAAACCCGAAGTAGCTAAAATAGAAGAAAGGAGCAAAAACTGTGTTCTTAGACTTTAATTTTTGTCAACTAAATCCAAATTACTTTATGTATGTTAAGTAGGACAAGGTTGTAGCTGACTTGCTGAAGAAGGTAATACATTAATTGTGTCGTACACAATTAATTACGTAATATATAGAACCAGAAGCGTTGTGCCTGACACAATCAAACTGCCAAACGCGATCAATAGGTGAGCTATAGCGACGACTTTTAATATTATTTGGACGAACTTCACTGCTGTCCTTAAACCCCCATTGAAATAGGAAACAAGAAACTTTATAACATAACAGATAGAGAAGTAGTTATAAAATCAATTCGCATATCTTGTGAAGTTCAGATAAGTTTCGACGTGAAGTTTTAATCGCTCTTCCGAGATTCGTGAGGTTGTTGGCAACTGCAACGAACTAAAAATTGTTGCCAATACGTAAATCGATCGTGTGCCTCGAAGTACGCTTCGAAGTGATGCAATAACGATACAAGTGAATTTACTGTAACATTACTGTTCTGAGCTTTATTATTGTCAATTGTATTCGACTTGATTTTATTTAATCTTTTTTTTCTGACATTCTAGTTACTATCACAAGCACCCTTGTCTCCTCCACCAGTGTTCCTGAGTCACTTCTTTTGGAAAATGTTTAAGAATGTAAACAAAATTTCAAATTCAGTGTTGTTTGCCCAGCAGAAATAATTATGATAATGTGATAATATATGACTTGAGAAAAAAGCCTTCATAAAACGAATAGTTGCATCTTCTCAGAGTCGATCTATTTCGTGTTCAATTCATAAACATTTCAATGCAAAACGTAAGTCGAAGACATATGTGCCTCAAAAGGGATAGTCATTTTATCTCTAAATTGATTCTTAGAAATTTGCCACAACGTGCTATCGAATAAAACCCATAATAAGGCTAAAATCCTTCATTGATTTCAACTTAGGTGGAGGCAGCAGGTGTTGTAGAGAGATTGGAAGCTTTCGATGCTCCTAATAAAAGCCACAAACGGTTTCAAGATGACTTGCCAACGGCTTTGCCCATTTGTAATATCAAATTTTCCCGAAGTGCTTCATAAAATACAACTAAAAAACTTTGATCTAAAATAAATATTAATGTCAGTAGAGTTAAAATTACATTTTTTTTTATTTTTATATTAATATAATTAACAAGAACGATAAAACTGTGCGTAAATTTATATAATAGAATTATTCATACAAAAAAAAAATAATATTAAAGAATATTAAGGGAAATAAAAGTTAAGTATAAATATTAAAGTTGTCTTTCTTTTTCTCTCAAGTTGGATCAACCTGCACACGTTGTGCATAATTTGATTAATTTCGGTTCAGTAGTTTAGGAGTCCATCGCGGACCAACAATGTGGTACAAATTTTTTATATTTAAAGATATCAAGAAGATAAAATAATCAAATTCATAAATTTTATGTTTATATATATACAGGGTTTGATGCATGGTGCAGTATAGACTTTGTTGTTGCCGCAATTGAACGAAATTACACAGCATTCTCAACCTAACTCGTACAAAGAATTGATGTATACTAGTTGATGAGCAAAATTATTATGCGTCGCGTCGTTCAGAAATCACTACCAGCACTCAACATAGGTGCGTAGAGCGGGACACATATAATATGTAAGTAGCTAACAGTATGTGTACGCATTTCGAAATCCGCACTTCTCAGATTGTATTAAGAAATACCTTCGTTCACTTGTAAAGCAAACAATTATCTGTTTCTTCCTTCCCCTGTCAAACTATGGAATGAACTCGCATTTCTAGCTCAATATGACACAGTTTGCAGCATCAATTATTACGCTCTTAGAGAAGAAAGTGTGGGTAGCGGAGACACCACTCACTCACAGATGTGTCGTATGCTTGTTTACCCTCTAATATAAAAGCAGAAGAGAAGTTTCAAACGATCGAGATGAGAATCATTGAGAAGGCCAAGACATATGAACGATTGTGACTAAAGAGGAATGAAGATTTTATTTTACTTATTATTAAGAGACATGTATGCATATTTGTAACGCAAAAACAAAACGAGAAAAAAATTAAGTATTCAAAGATTTTATTATTTATTAAAAAAACAAAATTTATTTGAAACCTTATGATGAAAAATTAAAACAGCAGGACTAACTTAATATATATGTTTTGTTATCTTCTTACATCTTTGAAAACATTAATGTTGTTGTTATTTATTGATATCGATATAGCGAAGTATCTCATATAAGCACATTTGTTCAGTCATGTGATTTGATACAATGTTTTATTTATTAGACAACCGTATTTTCCGAACAATACACCGGGAGCTTGAATTTAGATGAAACATATAGATATTTATGCGATATGCTAGAAATAAATAATAAAAATAACAAAAAATTAAGTATTCAAAGATTTTATTATTTATTAAAAAAACAAAATTTATTTGAAACCTTATGATGAAAAATTAAAACAGCAGGACTAACTTAATATATATGTTTTGTTATCTTCTTACATCTTTGAAAACATTAATGTTGTTGTTATTTATTGATATCGATATAGCGAAGTATCTCATATAAGCACATTTGTTCAGTCATGTGATTTGATACAATGTTTTATTTATTAGACAACCGTATTTTCCGAACAATACACCGGGAGCTTGAATTTAGATGAAACATATAGATATTTATGCGATATGCTAGAAATAAATAATAAAACAACTTTACTAAATACTATATATATTTATATATATTTATTTTGTGGAATAAGAATATATCGTCACCTGATCAATAATTGATTTCTTTTTCGTTTTCTCCAATCTGTTTTTTGGCAACAGAAATCAGATTCAATAGCTTCTTGAGGCAATAAAAGGAATATTTTTAAAGAGGGGGTGACACGATTGATTGGCTTTTTAACCGACTTCAAAAAAGGTGGAGGTTTTCAATTCGTCGGTATTTTTTTTTTATTTTAATGTTTGTAACCTCAAAACTTTCGACTGGGTGAACCGACTTTGATAATTATTGTAATTTTTGGAGTCGGTGTCATCAAAGATAGGCTTGTAACTACATACATAGTTATAGGTGAGATGTGCTTGAGTCGTGAGGAGATGAGAAGCGAGAGCGGGTCGCGGCGGAAGAACACCGATTCCAAAAATTACAATAATCGTAACTAGAATTATATTGTATAAAAATACGCAATTATTTTTTTACTTTTTATTGCATATTATATCTATTGTTTTGGAATAGTGTTTTCGAAATTGGTTGTTTTTTTGTAATTTTTTTTGTGGTTAAGGCACAAATCTGTTAGACTGAACAATGTACCACTGTTCTAGATAGAAGATAAGTTAAGACTTAGACTCTGCATTTTCAGTTCAATGATGCCGATGGCAGACAATCTCTTGCGCGCCCCAATGTTCACGCGCTTATGGTCTGAGCTAAAAGAGTACGGCTATACATGTATATGCCATAGGGGCTGAATAGATTTAAATTCTTGATAAGCCCAAAATATTGAAGTTGTAGTGAGAGTTTGTATAAATCAGTGATTACATAGGAATGCCAACAGTACATATTGGTCGCTATTGAAGAGAAGAAACAAATCTATGTTGAAACGCTTAACTTCCATTACTGATCAAACTTTATAATTCAAACACTTCAAATATGTTTTTTATGGAATAAGAGGATAAACGAGCGAATGGGTCATCTGGTGTTAAGTGATCACCGCCGCCCACAATCTCTTGCAACACCAGAGGAATCACAGGAGCATTGCCGGCCTTAACATTATTTTTGCCGCTATTGATGAAAGAAAAAGTGTTATAAATTATACATTTTCCTAAAAAAATATAAAAATTCAACTTCCAAATTGTTGACAGCATAACTTCCGAATTTCTTGTATTGCTAATATAAAATCTATAAATCAATGTCTTAAGATGCGCCGTCTCTTTTCGTTTTGTTGGATTCTTTCAGTGTGACCGTTTATTTTGTGTTAAATACCCGCACGGGTATAGTATTTAAGTTTTATCATTCTAAAGCAATGGGTTTATAGCGTATAATATACTTACCCTATATTCTATTTGGTATACTACGCCAAAAATGCTAATAATCGAGGCGTATACAGAACACAGATACTCGTTGTCTTCGTGCTACGCGCTACGTTGCTACAAGCTATTTGGCAGCTACGTCTCTATTCGTACGAAGATGTTGCTAACTTGCTATAGCAAGTATACGTATTGCATGTCTCAAGCGCGAAGTACGTAGGTATTGTCTACTAGGACCTAGAAATCGTATATAACAAAAATATTGTAACCACTAGTAACTAAAAACATTTTTTTTTTTAATTTACATTACCGTATTCTCTTACACTCTGAGAGAGTGTATAAAATCTTATATGAAAAAAAATATTATGATTAAGAATACAATATGTTATTTATAAGTTTAAATTGATAGTTTTGTGGAACGAAGAATTTTATGAGCATTATCGACATTTAGGGTGACTTTGTAATAAAATAAATGAAACATTCTGTTCTGTATAATAATTAATAATCAGAGTTTTATTTGATACACATACATGCTAATATCATATTAATAGGTAACACATACTCATTTTCACACAGTAATTGGGTAACAAATTTGCATGCAATGCTGTAAAGTAAGATAATTATCAATTATGCCAAACCTGTCTCGGGTTAAATTTGGCCCGACGTTACATCATCAATTAGTGCCTGTAATAACTTAGTTTTAGAACACTGAACATCGCTTCAACTTGAATTTAAATTTGTCTGACATGCTTTATTAATAATATCTATATTCTAAGAAAAATTTAAAAACCCAGCTTCTAATTAAAACGTAGTAATAATTACATTAATTATGCAAACATACATCTATATAATATTATGTAACTTATAAGTCTGATCTCTATTTGTCATGTTCCCGATACTCTTTTTTTACCTTTTCAGTCTCAGCGGAATTTTGCTGATTTTAGTATTATTATTATTAACGAACGAATTTTAGTAATCCCAAGATATCCTACACGGCTTGTTCTCCCTTTAAAAAAACTGAAATCTTTTCTACTAGAAAAACAAAAGGGTTCAGAGTCATAAATTATAATATAGAAATTAAACTAAAAAAAATCAAAACAAAATACAAAACGTGCTCTATTTAATAAAATAAAAATCATTTAAAACTCTAAAATTCTTTATTGATTTTTATTATTTTTGTACTATTTTTAAGATTGTCATTTTTTAGGATATACAAAAGGAACCGTGTTTTCTACGGCTGCTATCAACAGGTCAACTTGGTAGGTACCTACTGACAATCAGTGTTGGAATTGGACTGATACTAATTTCAATCAAAAAATGTTCAGTGCGTCTCCTATAATGACATCATATTTTTTTTTTGTTATTTTGTTAATTTAACTATGTATTTACTATGTTTTGTGTATTGTCATGAATAAATGCTACCTTTACTTTTACTTTACATTCACAAATACCAATATACTCCATCGTTAGATGTGATTCATTTCGCTAACCTAATAAAATATAGGTAGTTAAATAATATTATGTTTTCTAATAAAAACCAATCTCGGTACCCTTTAAAATATTTAAAACGGTCTAATCCATACTATGATAATACAAACACGTTGATAACCTCCTTTCTTTGAAATCGCTTGAAAAGTCTACATCAATAACATATTTGTAGTGCCGTAACAAGTGCTACAATTTTTCAATCTTTTCTTTTACTTATTTATGTTGTCTTCTCACCTAATTTCATAATTCTTTTTAGTTTTTGATTTAATTGCGACATTTTATTTTCGTGTTCGTTAATTTACACATGAACTGACTTTTTACCGAACGCGTTATGAGCCTCCACCTATTCATGTTATCAATAACAGCTTCTCAAATCGATAGTAAAAATATACCGGGGTAATAGACACATTTCTTGTATTTCCTCTTATAACAACTTTCACTAAGAATTTGTACATACAAAGCAGGCTATATCGGTAGTCTTGTAAATCATCAGTTATTTATTAACGTAGCTACGTTTATTATTATAATTTAATTTTTATCTAATAAATACCGAGGCGTAAGGACAACACAAAACCCTCTTAATAATCAGCCTTAAACATCCTCATTGAAAATTAACTATTATTGAATATTAAAAAAATAGTAAGCTTATATTATACTTATGTCACAAAGCTCGTTTAGTCTTTTAGTCGATTTGTCTGTTTGTTAATGCTAATCTCGAAACTTGCTTCGCCGACATGGATTGGACTTTCGGTAAAGTATGTTAGATTCATTTCCATCGGTGCAAAAATTAGCAAGTTAAACTAAATTGAAATAAAACGCTAAAATTTAAACGGAAAAAGCCGTGCGCGTCCCAATTGTTCGCCATTTTGTTTATTCTATAGAGACGAGCAAGATTATCTGATGATAAATAATACTCCGTGCCTGTATATATGTAGTGCCGTATATTCTGTTTCAAGGACGTGTACTAATAAAATATTTACAATTAAATGTCGTATTGTCCCGGAAACACCGCCACAAGGAAGCTCATTCCACGGCTTTGTAGTACGTGGAAGAAAGTTCTTTGAAAACCGCACTGTGGAGGATCGCCACATGTCTAGTTAACTAACTAATCACAATTTCCCCTTCAGAATGAAATACCTTCTTCTTTTAATACATGTATATTATAATTATAATATATTATAGAAGCAGCTTTATATTTTTAAGTGACATCCCTCACTTCTGGCTTCTGGAGATGTCCCTACGGAGCGTTCTTAATAATGCAACGGAACACGAGGGCCGCCGATTCGAGTCTCACATCGGCGATAAGTTTTGGTAAATAATAAATTTGTATAAATATATATTATATAACTTAGTTTTTTATATAAAACGGGAAAAACTATTCATAATTACACATTTATTTTTCTTGTTTTTTTATTCAGTGAAGTAAAACATAATATTGTTTATGAAACACACATCGTTATTATAATAATTCATCTTTTACATATAAATTGTCTTATTTTTTTTAAATTGTGTAATGTAGAACGTACAAGAACAGGTATGTGAAAATATGTTTCGTATTTTTGTATACATGAAATCCATATCGAGGCTTTTAAGTGTAAAATGATTTGTCAAACGTAACACCCGATCACAACCTATTTTGATTTTTTAATGGATAATAGGAAACACGAGCAACCCGTGTGCTGGTTCCTTGTTCTGCTTCAGATTTTTCTAGTTCTAATAACAGACTAAAAGAAAGAGCGTTCATTGTCCATTGGACGTTCACGGTGTTTTGGAATATACACATAAGTACATATCATGAGATGCATAATACCTTTAAGGTAACATGTATACACTTTTATGACATAATCCCAGCCACTGTTCAGGCATTATCTATAAATAAATATAAATTTCAATATTCTATTAAAAATGGCTCCGTCGTAAATCCTAATACTCCACAGCTGAATATCTATGTGATCGGACAGCCTGGTACTTGATTATGATTATTTTCTTGATACAAATTTCTTGCGCCGCGTCTTCTCTCTCAGAGCGCCATTTATTTCCGAAGCGGCGGTGGTGTTTGAAGTAACTTCAAAAAGAATTCTAAAGGATTCAATTTTTAGAAAATTAATGCCTTTTATATAATATCTAGCAGACCCAGCAAACGTTGTATTGCCATAAAAAGTAATAAAAAGAATACAAGAATTAAAATTTTCGGGGTAAAAAAAATAGATGACGACCGATTCTCAGACCAACCAAATATATTGAACATAAAATTTATAGTACTATAATAATCATTATATTCGATTAACATTATGCAACTCAAAATACGACGGGAGAAAATTTGAAGTTGTATATATTATTTAATGCTTAATCTTAATAAAATAAAAATAAAAAACAATTGAGGGTTGGGTTGACCCTTGTCATTTCGAGTTTGGTAATAAACACCCGGACACGAGATTTTTATATATATAATGTAGTTATATTTTGTATTATACTGTATAATATATTATATTGACAAAGAAATACCACCGCGACCGGCGGCAGGGCGAAAATAATTAAAACATTGTCGTCTTATGATTATAATATATAAATGAATAATATTTAGAGCAGTATTTGCTTGTTAATAAATTATGTACAATTATTATTTTTCTCAAAGACATATAGCAGTTGTTTAATAGTTCTATCGATAATTTTTTAAAAGGCAATTTCCACGCAAACCCAGATTTAAATCATGAAGTGGTAGAGGTTTTTAAAAAATCAATGTCACTTTAAATTATGAAAAATTAAATTGTCTGACATTAAAAAGCTTTCCCTTATTATGTCGGAAATAAGATTTTTCTATTTTTTATTTTATTTTGTCATGCCCTATAAGTACGAATTTTAAGTATAGCGTGTAATTATTTGACTAGAAAATAACAATTTTTAAGTCAATTAGCAAATTTTAAAAATTAAAAAAGGTTATTATTGGAATTTTTTATGACTCCTTACTACTTTTCTTCTTTAATATGTTTTCTTCTTTCAATTACATAGACGACTCTCATTCGTAGGTAATAGAGTAATTGTTTTCTGTTTCTTATTCACCGCTAAATAAAACAAATATGTTTAATTAAAATATTGAATTCCTGTCTCAGGTTTTATTAACGAAAAAAATTATTATTCTAATGTAACATGAAACTAAAACGAACAACAAACAACTTATGTAAGATACAAGTACTGTTCCTCTACCTGACGTTGAGGGCGCTCGTATCAGCAATTGTTACTAAACCGAAAGTTACGTAAAAAGTTTAGTCAAATGATGAATTAAAGATATCTAGTTAACCCTTATCTGCAATAATCGTTTAACTATTGTTATATTAGACAAACAGTCCAGTAAATTATTAATGTAGCCATAGTTGCATCTTCACTTAAAAAAAACAGTTGCGTAAAAAGTTTTAATCTATCTGAGTTTAAGCCGAATAAATTAAACTTTTAAAATAAAAACCAGTAAATAAATGAGTTTTGTTATTTGAAAAAAGAACTGCAAAAGTATATTATGTGAACTTTTTAATTTGTATAAGCACGGAGGTACTCACCGTGAAGGTTCCAGCCGGTTGCTTGCTGCCGCGCCCCGTAGCGATATGCCGTGCGGCGGATAGAGGCTTCGGTAAGCTTAACGTATTGCAGCAAAGAACTGGGGGCCCAAAGATTGATCGCTCACCCCAAGATACATCCTTTACTCCACGATCAAACAAAATGGCATGACAAAGTTTTAATATAAGTCGATTAACAACAATTACTTTTGGAGTGTGAACGTTCGATGTGTTCTGGAAGTATTGTAAATCTTTTCACTCTGTTTTTTTTTTTGTATTTTACTTGATTTTTTAAATTCTACTGATACAGCATGATATGGTGGAAGTAAGGAGTTAATTTTAATTAATCCAAGGAGAGTATTTTGATTAATACGAGTGTTACACATTTAAACAAAATACTTTTTAAAGGATGGACCTTTTGCAAAAAATACAGTTTTACACGGATTTTAATTGTATTAAAGTATTTTATTTTAATATGCTGTGCAAGAATGTCAATTAAACTAAACCGATAAAAAAAGTGCATTAGTTTTTTGACTTATTGTAATCATTTTTGGAAATAATTGTTGAAGTCTCAGCAATAAATATAAAAATCTATTCTAGATGTACCTTCGCCTATGCAGGCCTTTAATCTGTCTGGCCACGAATGTAGGGATTTTTATTGTTTTCATGAGAAATTTAATCACTGCTTATTCTACAGACTTCTATCCTTCAAATTTAATTCAAGTGACTCGATGTCGGTGTGTTATTTAGAGCAGGTTATGATATCTTCTAATCGTATCCATAAGTTGTAGTCCAAGTGTTTCAGATGTGGCGAGAGCCAATCTTCAACTTTAATAAACCCGCAATATTGATTCCTAGCCTAGCTTGTGTAATTGATTATTCATTTCCCTTGACGTGTGGCCCTTGTACGTATTTTTTATGGAAGAGGAGGACAAATACCAGCATACGGGTCTCTTGATGGTATGTGATTACCACAGCCCATACTCACTTGTAACACCACAGGAATCACAAGAGCTTTGCCGACCTTATAAAGTATAGAAAAAACGTACTTATGAATCCGAAAACCGAGAACACATTGGTGCGTGACAGGCAAGGAGCGAACCCGAGGAACCGTTGTGAGAGTCAGCGGTACAACCTATTTTATGAAAATATAAAACATAATACTTATAACTATCATTTCCACCGTATTTATTAAATATATTCCACTTGAAACACCGTTCCTTTTAGTTACAAAACTTCTATCGAGGATTTCTCATTTCTAAATAATCAGCAATGGAATATAAAGCGATAGAAAAGAAATAGATTAAATATAAAATAGATAATTTATTAGCAACAAAAAACTGTGCGGCGCGTGATTACCAGTTAAAAAAACTGACTCAGTACATTGTTGGTCAGTGCAGAAGACACCAACACAACACTATATTAGCAGCCCCTCGTGACACTTGGAATTGAAGCTGGTTCTGTACCAGCAATGAGAGCAGCAATCGAGCAATGTGCAAGTGCAAGTGCTCTGCACGTACAAATGACTTGCAGCTATTGAAACGAAGTGTTCGGAGAATTCTGCATCGGAATATGCAGCTCTATAAAAATTTACACTAAACATAATTCTGAGAGAATGTTTTCCTGGGCGTATTGTCTTTTGCGTGGAGGCATTGTTGACCACCATACTCGACAGATTTTATCCCTTTATAGTTTTTCTTTTGGTACAGCGTACTACACGGTCGTCTCATACTATTGCCATATGGCAACGGACAGCGGTGGGGAAGTTAGAAAAATGTGAACCAACATCGTCTCGAAAGTCTGGCAACCATTAGGGAGACGATGAACCAGAAAATTGCTGTCATTTCACCTTAAATAATCTGCATTGTGATGGAAATTTATAGGGAGAGTCTCAATCACTTTGTTTTTTTACATCTTGGTTAATTTTATTTTTAACATTTTTCCAAACAGGGGAATACCCTGACCAGTTTATTCAATTGATCCTATAGCTTGTGCGCTGGCAAATTAAAAATAGTGCTTATTTTAGACCGTGTTAGGAATTAAAAATCCCAAAATTAAGGTAATATGAGTGATTAAGTTAAACCTACATTTCCATCAGTTTCTATCCTCATCAATAGAGTCAAAAGCGTGACCAATCAAAAGTTAGTATATGGAACTACGAGATAAATTGCCATCAATTTTCACTACGGAGAACATTTCTATTTGCTACAGGTTCTTATAAGTTGTGGCCGTCAATATATATCAAGTGATTCCCGTGTGTGAGACACTTATTAATGGGTTTCTTTACACATTGAATGCCGGTGTTTAATATAATAATAATATATTTATTTGCTAAGAACATAGTATACAATGGTGTCAAAATATTATAACAATGAGCTTATATGTTTTGCTAGTACTATTCCTAGCATGCAAATATTTAACTACAATGAATATCAGAATTTAATTTCCATAAATTCCTTAACACTATAAAAATTATAAACATTTAGCCGACTATATAGCTTATTCCTAAATAATCTAGAATTTAAATTTGTATTGCAACTCGGTAACTTATTATAAACACGAACACAATTACATACACAACTTATATAGTATAGTATTTAGCAGAACGTGTCTTTGTGCACCACGTCGGTTCCGCGGATTTATATCTACAATTCTTAAATATATAAACAATTCTTTATTTTTTTTTACAAACATACATATCTCGAAAATATAAAGAGACGGCAAAGGCAATATATGCTCTATTTATATCTGTGCTGTGTACCCATAATATAAGCCCGTAATGCAGTAGCGATTCTACATGTGCTTGATAAGTCATGATAGCAGTTTTTACGCTTGTTACGTTTCTGACTTATTTAAGCGCATATACGAACTTATTTATTCTCTTAGATATATTGTCTACTTGCTCTTTTCAATTGAAATTCTTATCTATTTTACTCCTAGAAACTTTGTATGAGCTACTTCTTTAATTGTTGTTATTTTGTTGTAATATTGACGTATATAAACGTTTGTTGTATATAAACGATTGTAATATCCACAATAAATAACAAACATTAATATTTGGTTATGTTAATATTATCATTAATATATAGTAAGAATAGGATAGGGCCCAGCATACTTCCTTGTGGAACGCCACATTTATTGTGCTTGTATTCGGACAAGAAAGGGATCATATCTCCATTGTCATCTATTTTCTCAATAACAAGACATTGTTGCCTGTTGCTAAGATATGATGCTAACCACTGAAGTCTAGGACCCTTAATACCGACTAATTTAATCATATCTAGTATTGTATTCTTTTAATAATTCTTCTTCTTACCGAGTCGACGGTCACCTTAACTACGGGCAGCCCAAAAAGCCTTTTAATAATTAAGAATAGGAATGATTTCAGGAGGAAATTACTAATCCTACCTTCCGGCTTCACCACTAGATCAGCCTTTTAGTTTGTTTGGACCTGTGAAAAATTTACTATCACATAGTTACAATATTTATTTTGTGTTCTTCTGCATCAGTTGCAGCTTGCAACAAATGATAAATTTATATTCAAATGCTTGACTTTATATTGAAATTAACGCTGCATAATGTTTGAAGCCCAACCTTGTAAAATTTGAAGAGTTTCATTAATAACTCGTAGATTTGTTTTTTTTTATAGTGTGACGAATCTTGGAGTATTATATCCATTCATATAAAATTTAAAAAAACAGTCAACAACTTCCTGTTTTGACACGCGAAAGTGATTATAATAAACTGTTCATTCTTCTTTGAAATATTCGCAAGTTATTAGAATATCACCGTCTCGGTATAATAGAATCAATCAATTCAATTCTAACATTCTGCAGAAATTCAAATGACATTTCAATTACAAATAGTCCTGCTACATTGTTATTCATCCCCACGATCCGGACTACTACAGATCAACCATAGAAAATAATAAAACTATGAATGCCTGAATTGTTCAACTCGGAGACTTGAATATAAATTGGATTCTTAATGAATACTAGAATATAATTTTCCAAGGAATAATAACGAGGGATTTACACTCGCAATAGATATAATTGAGTCATTAGAAAGGTGCTTATACCCTCACCTCAGGGCTAATACAAAAGCTTAGTGATGTTTACAACTGTGTTAAGTTATCGATAGCTTAGGGAAATATTATATCATCGAAATATTTCATAACATCTAAAGTTTTATATCGTGTGCCGGTAACTATTATGAAAAAAGGGTTATACTGGCCCTCTTAGTGTTCCTACTTATAAAATAAAAGAAAATATCCCTTAAAACTTGCACAGTAATTCAGCCCCATAAGTAATCTCGCGGTGTGCAGTGGGATGACAATGAAGTTGGCTTTTATAGCTAAGTGGTAGCGACAATGATGATAATGTATAAAAATTTATATATATAACGATTCTGTTATAAAATTAAATAAAAATAAGTCTGAGAAAAATAAACATAAACCAGTAAATAATAAACTTTAAACATTGTAAGAACACAAAATAATAAATTATATACACTGGCCTTCAAAAGTAAGTATCACACTTTTAAAATTGGTATAACGTTTTCAGTTCACAAGATATACTTTTGAAATAAAAAGGACTCCAAAGAGAATTTAATTTTGTACATAAAAACTTTATAGTCGGTAACCTTCTTTTAAGAATTGACTGAAAAAAAACTTCAAAAACAAAACCATTCCTTTTTCAAAGTGGACGTTTCCGAATTACAATTTTACCATTCACATTTTTCTTTCTGTTTTAAATTTTTTTCAAGATAGATGGGTCTTGTTTTAAAAATTTATGCTAAAAAGCACATAACATTTATTTTTCATGCCTCTTACAGTTGAAGAATGTGCTAGGATCATGGCTTTTCTGGAACTAGGCATCAGTATGCGTCGCACTGCAAGAATGGTGGGTGTGACGGTACGAACGGTCCAGAAGGTAAAGCGAAGGTACGAAGAGATTGGACACCATCTAAGGAGACCTTGTAATGGCAGACCCAGCTGAACCAGTGCCCGAGAAGACCGTTACATTATTTCCACTGTGTTAAGAAATCGCCACCAAAATGCAGTTGAAGTCCAGCAACAGCTACTTCAGACCCGGAGGGACTACATTAGTGACAGTACAGTGAGAAGAAGACTCGCTGAAGCAAATTTGAAACCCCGAAGATCAGCGAGTGGCCCAAAACTCGAGAGACAGCATCGAGTAGCGAGACTGCGATACGCCCGTGAACACATGCAGTGGGATGAAGAAGAATTCTCCCTTTACACTTCTGATGGAAGGCGAAGTGTTTACAGGCGACCAGGTGAGCGATACCTTCAAGCCTGCATCTCAGAAAGAGTCCAATACGGTGGAGGCAGTGTACATGTATGGGCTGGCATATCTTCAGAAGGTCGCACAGAGCTAGTAGCCATAGAAAATGGCACCCTCACTGAACAAAGATATGCTCAAGAGATTCTCAATGAGTATGCAGGGCCGTATTTAGCAAATATGTGTGATGGATCGATGCTGATGCATGATAATGCCCGGCCACACACGGCTCATATCGTACAAGAGTATATTCAGGAGGTCGGTATCAGCGTGATGGCTTGGCCATCAAGAAGTCCTGATCTCAACCCGATTGAACACGCCTGGGATGAGCTTGGGAGGCTAGTCAGAAATCGCAGACCACCACCTACTACCCTCAGGGCACTAAAGCAGGCCCTGGTAGAAGAATGGGAGAATATTTCCCCAACATCGGCTCCGAAACCTAGTGTTCAGTTTGCCAAACCGGCTCGAAGCTGTAATCAGAGCTCGAGGAGGCAATACCAGTTATTAAAATTAAATAACATGTAATACATTTTAGTTGAATTTTTTACACTAAACTAAAAATGTCTATTTTCATTGTTTTATCTTTTTTAAGTTAATAATGTTACTAATGTATAATTTTAGTTTCTAAGAATTAAAGCCTATAAAATTTGCAACAAAACGTTTTTAATCTTAAGTCTCTACCTTCTATAGTTAAGAAAAAAAAATAATTTGAAAAGTGTGATACTTACTTTTGCAGGCCAGTGTATATTTAAATAATTTGACTTTGCAAAAATTTTAATTATTTATATATAAAACATGCGCATACGTTATTTTTCGCGAGCACACAATAATTTGATAATATGTTTATAATTTAGGTAGGTTGTATTGTATGATATTGATAGTAGAAGATATAAAAATCTCAGTTGCTGCATTTGGTCAGATGTGACTTCACATAGATAATATGTAACATTGTACTAATAGTCTTCTAAAATTACCTCCTATATATCACTATTCATATCTTGGATAAATTGGGAGTTCCACTCCACTACACAATTTATCTGTTTAAAAACGATGAAAATATTCATAAAATTATGTTTACATTTTTGTTTGAGCAGGCAGAACAACATACTATCCTTATTTATTTTTATTTTGTAGTTCAAACTAACCCGATAGATTTAATGAAAATTGCTGACAAGATGACTTAATTTAATAAACTCGCGGGCTGTCATGAGCATCCCCCACAACACTCACGTAAAATAATGAATTAACAAATTCTAAAATTAATAAAATGATAATTATTTTTGAATTTGAAGTCTCTGGGGTGCTAGTAACACCCTGCGTGAGATAGCAGTAAAATGATTTTTTTTGAGCTTAACTTAAAACTGTTAAACGCCTTTAGGAGTTATCATAATATGGATAACCAAACTGTAGAGCTATACAAAAGTAACCTTTGAAATAAGTTTCTGATAGACATCACTAGATTCTTACGCTAAAGTCATCGATAAAGATCCAATCATCCGTGGAACAAACTACTCACTAAGCACTGCTTTACTGCTTTAATCGGCTCCCAGATCCTCCAATATTTGCTTGAGTAGATGTGCTAACATTAAATATCTGCGTCAAAGACTTAACTTCTTTGATAAGTATTAAACATATATTGGCTTATATAACACACTTAATATAAACTTATCTCAAATATTATGTCGATACCATACAATTATAACCATACATACAATAAGTTTTGGCGTATTTCTTTTTGAAAATTTATAAATTGTAATTACGACTTTTTTCACTCTACATAATCATTAAGAATTAACAACTTAAAGATAAAGAAATGAACCAAGAGTTTTTTTTGAGAAAAACTCTTACATCCCATACATCATGTACATTACATCAAATTCAAATTCAAATATTTTTATTCAAAATAGGACGTGAAATCACTTATTGAAAGTCAAAAAAACTACCACCCATTCCAAAATGAATGCCTCAGGCCTGAGAAGAATGGGCCGCCGTTGCACATGAGAAATGACACCCTGGCCCATACGGTAAAAGAGAAGGCCGATCTCTTGTGCGCTCTTTTCGCCTCCAACTCGACTCTTGACGACAACGGAAACACACCGCCGACCATCCCGCGGTGTCAGAGCTCTATGCCTGAAGTACAGTTCAGACAGAAAACTGTTAGGCGAGCTCTGTTTTCGTTGGACGTCACGAAGTCGAGCGGGCCGGATGGCATTTCTCCAATCGTGTTTAAAACGAGTTGACGCCGGTGCTAACGCGTTTATTCCGGCACTCTTATTCCAAAGGCGTAGTCCCTGACTCATGGAAGTCAGCCCTTTTCCATCCGATCCAAAAAAAGGAGACAGTTCGGATCCGGCAAACTACAGGCCTATTGCTATTACCTCCCTGCTCTCCAAAATCATGGAGAGCATAATTAGCCGTCAGCTCTTGGTATACCTAGAGGGTCACCAGTTGATCAACGACCGACAATACGGGTTTCGCCATGGTCGGTCGGCAGGTGATCTTCTGGTATACCTAACACATAGATGGGCTTCGGCTATTGAAAGAAAGGGGGAAGGCCTGGCAGTTAGCCTGGATATAGCGAAGGCCTTTGATCGTGTATGGCACAAGGCGCTCCTCTCAAAACTTCCATCATTTGGGCTTCCCGAGAGCTTGTGCAAGTGGACCTCCAGCTTCCTCACTGGGCGCAGCATTCAGGTCGTTGTCGACCTGAATGACCCGTACTGAGGTGACCCGTACGCTCGTTTGTCCTCCTATTCCATAAAAAAAAATGGGCTCAACAAACTCAGCGGGCTTTTTTTTCATCAAAAATATGTTTTACAATTAAAGTAACATTTACAAAGTAATATTGTACAATTAAACTTATTATTTAATAGCCTGAGGGCGGTCGCTCCATTCACAATCTGTGGTATCATTAAGAAAGTCATTTATGTTATAGTAACCTTTACCACACAAACGTTTTTTAACAATTCTTTTGAATAACGTAATACTTTTGTTTTGAATATTTTCTGGGATCTTGTTGTAAAAGCATATACATCGCCCCACAAAAGACTTACTAACTCGACTTAGCTGAGTAGTAAGCATCATCAGTTTATGTCTGTTCCTGGTGTTAACATTATGGTTATGACAGTTTTTGGCAAATTCACTTATGTGCCTATGAACATACATTATATTATCAAGAATATATTGAGAAGCAACAGTCAAGATGTTAATTTCTTTGAATTTTGCTCTCAATGATTCTCTAGGACCTAGGTTATTAATAGCGCGAATAGCCCTCTTCTGCAGCACAAATACTGTATTAATATCAGCAGTGTTGCCCCATAGCAATATACCATAGGACATAATACTATGGAAATAACTAAAGTATACTAGTCGCGCCGTATCTATGTCAGTTAACCGTCTAATTTTTTTAACCGCGTATGCTGCAGAACTAAGTCTATTCGCCAATCCTTCAATTTGGGGGCCCCATTGTAATTTGGAATCTAGAGTTATGCCAAGAAATATAGCAGATTCCACCGGTTCTATCACCTCTCCGTTTAACAAAACATTTACATTTACATTTTTGACATTGGGTACGGTAAATTTAATGTATTTAGTTTTCTTGCTATTTAACAATAGGTTATTAGCGCTAAACCAGTACACGATGTCAGATAAAATATCGTTCACTTCGTCATACATAGCTTGGTTTCTTTTCACCTTGAAATCAGTGAAGTGTCGTCCGCAAACAATACTACCTTATGATTTTTCTCTATAAGATTAGGAAGATCATTTATATAGATAAGGAAGAGGAACGATCCAAGAATAGACCCTTGTGGTACCCCCATACTGAGAAGAGTCCCAGGAGATCTCCTGCCCTTCACGTCAACCCTCTGAATTCTATTGTTTAGATATGAAGTCAGAAGATCGAGCGCGGTTCCTTTTATGCCATAGTGGTATAGCATCGTTAATGAAATTTTGTTTTTAGTTTTATTTGTGTAAAATTTATTATTACAAAGCTTGAGAGCAGTCGCTTCATGCCCAATCTGCGGTATCGTTAAGAAAGTTATTTATATTATAGTAACCTTCACCACGTTGAAGTTGAGAGAGCGATTAAAACACAGAAAGACTATAAAGCACCGGGAGAGGATAAAATATGTAACGAACTTATCAAAGGAACAATATCTGAAACTATCTCGATCATAACAAAAGATTTAAATGTAATCGTTGAAAGTGAACATATCTAATCAATCAATGGAAACAAACCAATTCTGCTATATAAAAAGGGAGACACCGAAATGATAGAAAATATAGACCAATAATTTTAATGCAAATCTTTGTATAATTTACACAAAAATAATTTTAAATAGAATAACGAAAATATTAGAGGAGTCTCAACTTCGAGATCAGATAAATCATTGAAAAATGTAATAAGTACAATCCATCACACAATATAGATTTCGAAAATTATAGTTAGTCGACTAGATCAAACTAAAAAAAAATAAGTATCTTTGGGATTCACTATAATATGAACAAGGAATCCACAGTAAATATATAAATTTGATAAATATAATAAATTCAAATTCAAATATTTTAATTTAAAATAGGATGTGACATCACTTATTGAAAGTAAAAAAAAACTAAAATATACACCGGTAGCACGGCAAAGTTAGGTTGGTAACAGTAGGTAGGTGAATTAAAGATACAAAAAGGGGTGAGACAAAGTGGCCTATTACCAGTTTTCTGGAGTTCTAGAAGGTATCTTTCGAAGATTTGATTGGGAACTATACCGGATGAACATCAACGGTGGACGTATACATAAATCACTTGAGATTTGCAGATAAGCTTACTATCCTGTCAGAAACTTCAGAAGCGTTACAGATCATGCAAGAATTAGCTATGGAGAGCAAAAAAGTAGGTTTTCATATGAATACCTAAAACACTAGAAATAAACAGCAGAGCCATTGAATATGTAGATGAATATGTGTATCTGAGCCGGATACTTTTTAAGAAAGAACTTATGGATAAGGAAATTTAACAACGAAAAGCTGGCAAAAGTACTGGTCACTCAAGCAAATAATGAAAAGTGCTCATATCTCCCAATCAATTAAATTAAAAAATAATAATACGTGTATAAAATGCATGACTTATGGGTGCCAAACCTGATCTCTCACAAATAAAAATTTAGACATATTAAAAGTGTGCCAAAAAAAGGAAAATGTGCAAAAAGCAATTAAGCAGCTAAAATGGCGTTTGACAGGACATGTGAAGCAAACAAGATAAATGTACAAAAGACATTATTGAATGGTATCCAAGATATGGAAAAAGAAATAGAGGGAGACAAACGATATGATGGGAACATGATTTCAAAAATATTGCTAGACCAACATGGAGAAGAACAATTTACGACAGGAAAATGTGAGAAGATCTGGAGGAGACCTACGTCAGCGGACAAGCGAGCAATGGTTGACATAAGAAATGAATATAATATATTAGGTGATATATAATTAAAATCATTTAGTGTAAGTTGTAATGTATATCATAAGTTAAGAATGTACCATTTTAATTAGTTTGCTTGCAATAAAGGCTTCATTCATCCTTTAATTTTTAATTAAACCTTTACCACACAAACGTTTTTTAACTATTCTTTTGAATTTTGTAACACATTTATTTGTACATTTTCTGGAAGCATGACGAAAAAGCATAACAAAAGACTTAAGTAATTGACTTTACCGAGTAGAATTATGTGGCTCGCAGTTCCCTCTGCATTGAATTAAAAACAAGTAACTGGTAGATATCGAAGTAATATTGATTTTACAGTAGAACATTTTTAACATGTTACTATTTCACCAGCGCCCATCGAACATGCAAGCAAGCAAACTTACTTCACAAAAATATTTAAGCTTACTTATTCTAGAAAGTTTAGATGTATATAAACAAACAAGTGTTTATTGCAGCTTAATAATATTAATAATAAATTAATGACAAAAAACATGAACTGCTTTTTTATTTGCTGCTGTTAATAACAAAAAAATATTTTTCCTTGATAGGTGATACTGAATTATATTTCTGATCAATATATCAAGGATCACCAACTGTTAGGTATTTTCTCCAGCAGAAAACGAACATACGACCTAAATGGAAAACCTCTCGCCCGAGGCATTTATGTTCGCCATCTAAGGTAACTTTAATACTACTAGAGAAATTTAATTTAAAATACTTTGTAGTATTTTATGGTCAGCGAATAAGTATCGTATTTGAAATTCAAATACCTACATGTTTAGTTACAATGAAACGTGAATGATGCATCATTTATCCTTTCACGGAAATTGCGATATAAAGTTGGACCACATATCCGCTGTGTCGAACTTTTATTATTCGCCCAAATTAAACTAACTTCAAAAGACAATTGAAACTATGCAGATGAAATTGGATAGAAAAATGGTCTCTCATAGACTAGAGACTATTTTTTAGGCGAAAAGTAGAAAACCTGATGTAATGAAAACGGCATCCCACTTAATCTTCGGGGATTTTTATGTTTATATGATTTTTATTTTAAAGAGTGGCAATGCAACTTCTTCTCATTAAAGCTCATCTTTTGCGAAATGGTGTTAAAGTCTTTGACATTCATGTCATTTTTACCTTTGAATTAACGATTTAACTTTCTTTACACTTACTCTAGCAGCACCAAATAAATCACAGAATCGTTGTTGTACTTTAAGATAAGTGTAGCACTTTTCTGAAGTTACCCACGTCATATTGCCTGGTGACACTGGACAAGGAAGTACATGCCACACTTTAGTTGTAAGTGCCATAAAGTTGGTGTTGAAATGCCAATCCGATGGTGAGCATAATGTGCTGTGCAAAGATGGAATTTTAGCGGTAGGAATCAGGTCAAACAGCTCTTCTTAGCACTCCCCGAGATAAATACGGTAAATGACACAAAATGGATAATCAATTGACGTCTCTATATAATGCCGATTGAAATAATATAGAGGATTTGATCAGCTTGTTAATAAGAAGATGAAATAAAATTATAATTACGTTTCAATAGCTTAAAATATGACAAATAAATTCATAACAATGATGGATAAGTTGTAACAAATACGAGAACATTTAAAAAGAGTAAATCAATTCCATTATCTAGACATTATTATAGAACGTGACAGGTGTAAAACCTTTCAAAATATTGCGGCCGTTGAATATTGTGCTGTGTTCATATCAGTAAATACAATTTTTTACATCTCCCAAACAGCCATCGCATTGTGCCTGTATGTGCATACTTGTACCAAACAAAATATGTATAATTAATTTATTCATTACAAGTGGTGACCCGACAAACGTTGTTTTGCCATATAAATTAAGTACCTTTCTCCCCCCGCTCATTGTATGAATTGTCATATGTAATGAAATGTCATATATAGGTATATTTTATTTATGAAAATAAGGGACGAGACAAGTAGGACGTTCAGTTAATGGTAATTGATACGCCCTACCCATTACAATGCTGTGCCGCTCAGGATTATTGACAAACCTAAAAAATCTGAGCGGCACTACAACTACGCTCGTCACCTTGAGACATAAAATGTCAAGCCTCAATTGCCCAGTAATTTCACTACTACCAGCTACGGCGCCCTTCAGACCGAAACACAGTAATGCTTACACATTACTGCTTCACGACAGAAATAGACGCCGTTGTGGTACCCATAATCTAGCCGGCATCCCGTGCAAAGGAAAAAGTGCACTGTAAAGAAGAAAAAATATCTATGTCAAATAAAAGTGAATTAACAACCAACTGACCTTGTCATGTTGTGCGTGTGACACAAGCGCATCTCACCTACAACCTTCCTACAACTATGTAATATATAGTTACAAACCTACCCGCGGTGTCACCGCCTCCAAAAATAACAATAATTGTAAATAGAATTACATTAAATAATTAGATTGTATAAAAAAACGCAATACTTTTTTTTACTTTTTAATGCATATTATATCTATAATAAAAAAGACTATTCCAAAACATAGATAGAATATGCACTAAAAGCTATAAAAATAATTGCGTATTTTATACAATCTAATTCATAAATCTAATACTAGTTACGATTATTATTTCAATCGGTGTCCTCCCGCCGCGGCCCCGCTCTGGCCTCAGCTCGCCTCCTCACGTCGCGCGTGCGACTCAAGCACATCTCACCTATAACTATGTAGTAATATATATGTAGTTACAAACCTACCTTGGCTGAATCGTAAATAAAATAAGATTGTATAAAAATACGCAATTATTGTCATACTTTTTAGTGCACATTACATCTATTGTTTTGGAATAGTATTTTTGAAGTTGGTTGTTGTTTTTAATTTTTTTTGAATTCGGTTAATAATTGAGAACCTCCTCCTTTTTTGAAGTCGGTTATAAATAGACATTGTATCATATTGTATGAACGATTGTTTATTGGAAAAGATGACTTGTATGCCTTGATAGTAGTTCTCACTCCAGTCTCGTTCTTATTCTGAACAGCAGAAGAATACTTATAACATTTAGATAAGTATTGATAATAATGACAAATTCAATCAACTTTGTTAAATCTGCAATTATATATACAGACAATAATGGAGGTAATTTATAAATGTAAATTTAAATCATATTACATGCATCCGCATGTAATATGATTTAAAAAAATATGTGTGAGATTCTCACACATATTTTGTCTAAGTAACATCCGCACAAAACTGGGGTGGTCCTCTCTTAATACTTGAATATTTTTCAGCTCAATTATTATTGCTAAGGGAATTGGCAACTTAGTTAACAATGTAAAAGCATAATGATCATTAAACTGTGTTTTGAAGATTTCTTGGCAGCACAGCCAAAATTCGGAGTGCTTGCATAAATTATTGTACTGTTCATTACTTCACTAATATTACTGAATATAATAATGTCTTCATCATAAAAACATTTTTATTTGTGTTTGTTTGATTCGGCGAAGCGGCCTTACACAAACAATAAATTCAAGCTCTAAAAGTTGATGCGTCTAATATACGATAATTTATATACAGTTTATTGTTTGAAGTTTGAAATTTATTTATTTGTATGAATCGTGGTAACAAAGTTCTTAGCAATTGGTAGATGTACAGCACAATTCACTAAAACAGAAATCTATTACTAATATATAAAGCTGCAGTGTTTGTTTGTTTGTTTGAACGCGCTAATCTCTGGTACTACTGGTCCGATTTGAATGATTCTTTCAGTGTTGGTTAGTCCATTTATCGAGGAAGGCTATAGGCTATTTTTCAAAATTAGGGATCCGTAATAAAATTGCTATTTTGTAACACAAGGTGTAAAATCGAAATCCTATTTTTGCGAGCGCTGCAACAACTATTGACAATAGAACAAAATAATGTACAGGCTATAATATAGGCAATATTTTATTACTTATAAAACTATCGCGTGAATTATACTTTATATGGCAAAACAACGTTTGCCGGGTCAGCTAGTATTTGATATTATTTAAACACGATTCATATATACAGATGCATCACCTTACAAACTCATTTTTTATCTGTATCACAGTCATTGTAAAATACTATAATTGATTGAAACAAGTGGCTGTTGAGTTTCTTGTATGTTCTTCTCACGAGCTCTACTTTTTCCGAACATATGTTAGATTCAGTAATTTAAAAGAAGTATTTATAGTGACGATTCAAAATCTGAGAAAAGTTTATTTGACTTTGAGATATGTTACTTTTGTTAACTTTAATTTAGTAACGTGACAGTCCTTGTTTAGGTTAGGGAATAGCTCCGAGTATTTGTTTCTGGCAACTATCTTGTACTTAAGTTATTTTAATTAGCTTTCTCAGCAGTTCTCCAAGGATTTAACGTTTCGTCTACTACGTTAGATAATGTCCTAAAATGTTCTCAACATATTTGTAATCAAACTGCAGTACGGAGTTTGGCAGAACGCCATTCGCTTATCTCTTGCACATATGATAACTTGTGTGCAAGTACGAACTTAATACAGGCTTCGTATTATATTTGAAACACTTACTAACACACTTGTACGATAATTGAAATTTAGAAAAATAGGAAATGGTGTAGTTAAACCTTTTTAAATGAAATCAGAAATGCTTATATACGTTCACAAAAAGCGTCACCTTTTTGCTCTTAATAAAGATTTTCATTATTAAAACACTAAAAATAAGGGATTGCTTGTGACTGATTATAGTAGGCTTCATTAGATACATAATAGCTTTAAGGGTAAATGTATACACTATTAAAATAAAGTCCCAGCTTCTGTTCAGGAACTATTTATAAATAAATTTAAATATTTTATTAAAAAATCGCTCTGTCGTAAATACCTACAACTTCACAGCTGAATATCTAAGTGATCCGACAGCCTGGGACTAGATTATGATTATTTTATAGCAATATCAATGACAGTCCCATATTGTATATTTCGATTAAAAAAGAGCGCAAAAAAAAGAATGCTGTGAGAATTTCTTGCGCCGCTCTTCTCTCTCAGAGCGCCATTTGTTTCCAAAGCGGTAGTAGTGTCTAGTATATTAGGAATGACATCAAAAAGAATTATAAAGGAGTAAATTTTGAAAAAATTAATGCCTTTATGGCTTTATAACCTAAAATAGTTGGTGTATGTACGGTGGTTTGGTTCCGTACAGAGTAAAACACAAGTTAGGCTCAAATGGTATATTGAAACCTTAACTTATGCTATATGGTAAAATGGTAAAATGTTGGTATGGTAATGAGCACGCGAATCGATCGGCGGCTTGTCGCGAACTGGTTACAATATTACTTAGGAAATAACGCGAGGCGACGTAAACGCTGATACGCGAAACGTGATGTACAGTCGACATGCTGTTGACCGTACATGCTGCCACCGCGAGAGAAGAAAGAGTGGTGGTGAAGATGGTACAAAAAAGAAATGGTTATGGTTAGCGAGTGACGTGAGACAAGGTGATAAACAAATTTGCATTATCTAATGGTAACCTTAATGTCTCTAGCCACAGTAATCACTAAAATTATGCCTATGCACTACAGGAGAAGTGGATTGGTCTTTCACTTCATCACTACACTTATCACTATTTTTACTAGCACTAGATTGCCCGTGGTTAACTACACTTACACACTGGTCACTAACACTATACACAAACGCTGCGTTCGTCAGACCCCGCGGCTCAGGGCGCGGCGGGTGCGACGCGGCTGGCCCTGCGCCAGCGGCTGCCGGCGCGGGCGGCGCGCTGGAGTCCTGGCGGCGGCTGCGGCGCGGGCACCACCGCCGCACGGCGTACGCGGCGGCCCCGGCCACCAGCACACCCGCCACCACGTATATCGCGACGTAGTGGTGAACGTCGTGATAAGATATACCACCCTTTAGACCACTCTCTGAATTCATTTGTTTTATTTTTGCGCCTATATCATCTAGCTCCTGATCGTAACCACCCATCACTGATGCTGGCTCCGAAATCAGCGACACGAACGTCTTATTCTGGTTAAAGATGTGGTTGATGGGGTGAATGTCTATAGCTGGTATATCCGTCTGTATGGTTAATGTATTGTTCTGAAGCCTCCGAGCATAAATGGTAATGTCTTGTCCTTTCAGAACACAATCTGGACCCAACCTAATAATGCCGCTATTATTAAGATGATTGGAAAACATTTGCTCTCCACAGATGATACGTACTGGATACGAGTCGCAGCAAAAGAAAAAGTATGTATTGACCTCGCTTAGCTGAGACCACCAATCTAGACATTTGGCAGTTTTGGTTCTGCACTGCTTCGTCTCCTGGTCTTTGGAGCACATGACGTCATCATGACTCATATGAGAAATTGGTTTTTCCAAAGGACAAAGTTGTGTCTCAGTATCTAAATGAAGACAATTATTTAATTCTAAGTGTGATATGGTCATAAATGAGTCTCTTCGTAAGTTGATCGCAATGTAATCCGAAACTGGAACTAGGGTGACCATGGTTTTGCCGTTCCGTCTTGGTACAGGATAAATTTTATATACTTGGTAATGGTCTCTACTCACTAATGGTATTCTAATTTCAAAAATAAAATAGTCATTTAGCATTTTCGCTCTGACCTTGAGTAAATGGTACATTTTGGTTAATTCTGTATGCGTGTTCTCTATTGGTAAACTTAAATCGTTGGACAATCTTCCGGAAATAATATTTAATTCTTCTAGAAGCTGGTCGGGTTTCAAAAGATGTATGTTGAACTTCCCAAAGTACACCTCCGAAACAGTATCTAAAAGAACATCCTGCACATTCTTCAAATTCGACTCCAAGCTGTTAGCTGCCATAGCGCATAATAAAAATTCATTATTGTTTTCCACGTCTTTCAATTGACTCTTGACATCATTGGTAGCGTTCTTTAACTGGTTAAGGTAATGAGTAAATATTTTATATTGTTTGTCAATTGAGCCTTGCATCCTCTTCAATACATTATATTCTGCTTCTATTACGGAAGTCTGGTTTTTCCATAGAGCAGCAAGATGGTTTTGGTTTTCCCTAATTAAATCGATGTCCTGAATATACTGCTTAGCGAATTGGTCATCGAGTACACCGAACAGCGCGTGTGCAACATTACCCACAGCGTTGATAAGGCCGCGCCTGCGCCGCGCGTGCCCGCGTGGGAACTGCTGCGTCGACAGAATGTTATTGTAATGCGATAACTCTGTATAACTGTGCTGTAATTGTATTAAAATAGATTCACAATGGTTTCTGACTGACGATTCCTTGCAAATATATTCCATATGATCAATATATTTGGATAACAATTTACTGCCTTGCCAATATGGTTTTAAATCGTAGTATACAACTAGTTTCCATTCGTCCTGAACTAGTCGCATGGTTGATATTTTATCTAAATATAAACTTTGACTGTCGTTGAAGTTTATAGCGTTGTATGCACACGTGGCTGGTGAAAATAAAAAGGTAAACAACATAAGTGCCATGGTAAATAAATTAACAATTCCTCTTCTAGCTCGTCGCTTTGGTTTTGGTAAATCGTCGTTCGACTGGTGTTTCGGCTGGTTATGGTCAGTGGTTTCATGAATTTGGTTACTGTCTTCGTCGTTGGAGTGGTTAATAGGTAAAAGAGATAGTTTGACTACTGGTCGCTTCATAATGCCATTTTTGGTTTTAACAGAGACTACTCGAACTAGCCCATCTTGCCCCGGATGTAGCTGCACGATTCGACCGAGAGCCCATTTACCCGGTGGCAGGTTAGCATCGTGTATAATTACAATGCCGCCAACATTTAAATTTGGTTGTGAACGTCGCCACTTGGACCTAGCGTTCAACTGTGTGAGGTACTCCGCTCTCCATCTCTTCCACACATCTTGGTAAATCTTCTGCACTAACTGCCATCTGGTTCGTAAGTCGTGTTCTGACTCAACAATGGTCAATGTTGGTCCACTGGACAGAAAATGAGAAGGGGTCAAACAATCTAAGTCTTCGACGTCTTCACTCAGCGGGCACAGAGGTCTGGAGTTAAGGCATCCTTCTAGCTGAGCTAGAAGAGTAGAGAACTCCTCGTAGGTGAGTTTTTGTTCTCCTATTACTCGCTTCAGGTGGTATTTCAAGCTCTTCACTGCAGCCTCCCAGAGACCGCCTGCGCTTGGCCAAGATGGTGCGTTGAAGTGCCATTCTATCGACATTTCAGCTATTTCTGCATAAAACTGGGCATTCAATATGGTTTTCAAGTTAACAATCTCCTCTTGCAAAACTCTATTTGCTTTTATAAAGTTCGTCCCGTTGTCACTGTAAATGTGACCGGGCGATCCTCTCCTGGCCGCAAGTCTTCTGAGGGCTGCCAAAAATGCTGAGGCGGTGAGATCAGAGACCAACTCCAAATGTACAGCCTTGGTCGCCATACACACGAAGACGGCGACATATCCTTTGGTACATCTCACTGATCTACCCTTCGCAGACTTGACGTCAACAAAACCAGTAAAATCAACCCCCAAATGGTAAAAGGGGCGGGTCCTGTTGATTCTTGCAGGTGGTAAGTCTCCCATCAACTGGTCGTGTTTCAGGGGGTCGTGCCTTCTACATAGCACACATCTCCGTAGCCTCTTCTTTACAGCATTGTTTCCTCCCAGGATCCAATATTCTTGACGCAGCCAAGCAAGGGTTAACCGGGGACCCCCATGAAAGGTCATCTTATGCGCGTGGTCAATAATCATGTCAGTAAGCAAATGGTTATGTGGTAAAATACACGGATGTTTCATACTATCTTCTATTTTGGCGTTGGTCAATCGCCCCCCAACCCTCAAGAGCCCCTGGTTATCAATAAATGGTTTCAATTTTAATAATTTACTCTTAGGGTTAGGTTGGTTATGGTTTTTAATATATTGTATATCTTCTAAAAATTCTACTTGTTGTATATGCCTTATAATTAAGTTTTTAGCTTTTCTTATTTCTAATATAGTTAAGTAGTTTGTTTTATTAGTATTAAATGACTTAGGTGTAAAACGTAACACCCACGCAAGCACTCTTGAAGCTCGCGTAAAATCGCTGTATCGGCTAATTATACTATCTATAACCTTGTTTTGATATTTAATTGTGTTTACATTTATATTTAATAATGGTTTTTTAAGCTCTTCGCAGGTTGTATATAATTTATTGGTTAATTTGGACTCTTCAAACGATCTTAGCCAGTGGGGACCTATCCACCACATGGAATGGTTAATCAGCTGTTCTGTGGTAATGCCTCTACTTGCGCAGTCAGCTGGGTTGTCCTTTGTTGACACATAATGCCAGCTACTCGATGGTATAATGTCAATGACCTGCTTCACCCTATTCGCGACGAATGGTTTCCATTTACATGGGTCGCCGTTGAGCCAGCCTAACACAGCTGTCGAATCAGACCAACCGTAGATTTTGATGTTGTAATCTGATAGGCATTTACAGGTGATCTTCATGACCTTGGTAAGTAGAACCGCTGCACATAACTCTAATCTAGGTAACGATACATTTTTCTTTACAGGTACGAGACGAGACTTCGAAGCTACTAATACTACAGAAGACTGGTTGCTGGTAATATTGTTGACTCTGCAGTATACAACACAAGCGTAGGCATTTTGTGATGAATCACAAAACCCATGTAATTCAATGGTGTCGTTCTTAGAAGACTGCAACCACCTTGGTATGGTAATATGGCTAATTTTCGTGATGTCAGCCTCTATGGTTTTCCATTTTGTGTTGATGTCAGCTGGTAATTCGTCGTCCCACAGAAGATTTAAGAGCCATACTTCCTGGAAGAGTAGTTTCAACTTGGTGGTAACTGGTGAAAGCCATCCAAGCGGATCAAATATCTTCGATATATTCGAGAGTAAACTTCTTTTGGTGAGTTTACTGACTGGTTCGGAATTCAATTGAAAAGTGAAATAATCTTCGTCGGGATGCCACTTAAGTCCTAATGCCTTGGTTGATTCCTGGTATTTAAAAACATATGCTTGGTCTTCGCATGGTAACTGGTTATCTGGTAGTACATCTGGTTGATTTGACGACCACTTCCTTAGATTGAATCCACCTAACTTAAGGAGATTTATGAGGTCGGAAATCAGCCTCCTTGCAGACTGGAGGTCATGATGTCCATGGAGGAGGTCATCCATGTAGAGCCTGGTAGCCAGAACTTCTGCTGCTTCTGGGTAACGGTGACCTTCATCCTTAGCCAGACGTTTCAATGTCATCATGGCTAGGAATGGTGCGGCCTTGGTGCCGTATGTGACAGTGGTAAGTTGGTATTCTTCTAATGGTTGCTTTTCAGAGTCCCTCCACACGATCTTCTGGAGCGGCTGGTCATCATCATGGACATCTATAAATCTGAACATCTTCTCTATATCGGCTGTGAAGGCTATTTGGTACTGCCTCCACTTTAATATGAGAGTAAACAAATCCTCTTGTAAATTTGGTCCAGAGTACATAAGGTCATTCAACGAAAGTCCAGTCGAAGTTTTCGCTGAGGCATTAAAAACAACTCGCGTGGCAGTCGTCGTGGAATCCGTTCTGATTACACAATGGTGAGGTAAATAGCACTGAAGTATCGGATTACTATTACATTTCTTCATATGGTTTAAATTAATATATTCATGGATAAATTGTTTGTAGTTCTGTTCGATAATTTTATTTTTACAAAATCTGCGTTCTAATTGCCGAAATTGGGCTACGGCTTTGGTTTTAGACTCACCCAATTTTTCGGTAATCTCTGGTTTTAATGGTAACCGTACAACATAACGTCCGTCTGGTTTGCGCGTAGTATGCTGTTGATAATGATGAAGGCAATGGTTATCTTCATCCGTAATATTTACAGAGTTGTCTGAGATATCTTCAATCTCCCAGAACCGCTGTATATCCTGCAAGTCGACCATGACGACGTTGCAATATGTTTGGTTTGGTTTTATGGTACCACTAAGAATCCAACCGAGCTTGGTATTTTGCGCGATTGGTAGTGATGTGCCATTACGAATTAAACCTGGTAAAATAATTAATTCGTAAACTTCAACGCTTAAAATTAAATCTATTGGTCTACTTTTATAAAACTCTGGATCTGCGAGTGGTAACTTTTGTAAATACGGCCAAGCTGGTTTTTCTAATGTTTCGTGTGGTAAATTCCCGACGACATGCTTCATCACATAGGCTTCCGTTTTAAATGTGAAATTATTATGAAGAGATGACACTGAAAGCTGTGCGACTCCCTTACTATTGTTGGCTTTTGCGCCTACTCC
Source organism: Leptidea sinapis (assembly GCF_905404315.1). Classification (NCBI taxonomy): domain Eukaryota; kingdom Metazoa; phylum Arthropoda; class Insecta; order Lepidoptera; family Pieridae; genus Leptidea; species Leptidea sinapis. The sequence continues at coordinate 11,557,773 of NC_066294.1, forward strand.
GACCACCACACAGTGGCGCTTAATCCTGGGTAGGCCTAAAAGTTGAGCGGCATTCTCTGTAATGAGAGATGACTCCGCGCACGGGTCTATGAGGGCTCGCATGGTATGGTGACAGCCATCCATAGACATAATATTAACTTTAGCTGTTGCTAATAATTTGGGCATGGTTTCTTGTGGGGCATTGGTAACGCATATATTGGATCTTCTAGGAGAATTTTCGATCTCGGTATTTCTAGAAGTAGATGGTGCAAAAGTGACAAGAGCATTATGCAGAAGAGTATTATGCTGCTGGTTACAAAAACGGCAAGTTTTTTCCGAAGAACATTCCTTGTCATAATGGTTAATTAAACAGTTTTTACATAATTTGTTGGATTCAATGACCTTAAGTCGATTCAGCGGTGCGGATTCTAGAAATTGTTTGCATTTAAACAATTCATGGCAACACGTTTTACAGAGTATGCATTTCCGTTGTGGCGCAATATGTACTGGTTTCGTATTGACGTGGTTTATTACAGCTGGTCTTGGTTTAAAATTTCTGTTCATAAAATTATGTAAATGGTTATTGGTATGCTTTTCAGCCCATGGTTTTTGGTATTGGTTTTGGTGTACCTGGGATGAATTTGATTTGTTGAAGTCCTGCTTACGACGAGAGCTTTCTAACGAAGTAAATTTAATTTCTAAAAATTTCAAAAAATCTAACAAAGTAGGCAATTCTTTTGGATTCTTAAGCGACACAATGTAATCATTATGGGTTTCAGTATCTAACTTTTGGCACAAAATATAGACGATCAATGGGTCCCAGTTGGAAATGTCGATGCCCATTGCTTTTATAGAGTTAAGACACTCGTTGGTGGTGTCATGTAACCTTTTGATGACCGCTGCAGATTGATGTTGAATCGTAGGCATGGTTAGTAACAATTGTATGTGAGAATTAAATATTAACCTAGTATTATGGTAACGTTGGTTTAATATGTCCCAGCATACTTCGTAGTTTTCAGAATTGATGCGTAAATGGTGAACTAATTTTTCAGCCTCGCCACGGAGCTTACTTTTCAAGAATTGCATTTTCTGCGCATTTGGTAAAGATTTATTATGGTGAATTGTTTCGGAGAATAAATCTTTAAAACATATCCAATCTTGGTAGTTTCCGCTGAAGGTGGGAATGTCCATTTGTGGGGTTGAACGTTCCCTGTAAGATGACGACCACATCTGTCTGTTCACTGCCTTCTTCATGGTGTTGTATTTCTTCTCCATCTCAGCGAATGCTGTCTCATACTCTTCGTTGTCGAGCAGCCCTTCGCTGTCGATGTCCCAGTGAAGAGAATCGATGACCGACCATCTTGATTGGATAGTTCGTAAAATATCTTCGAACTCCCAGCGGTCGGAGCAGCTTTCAAGGTCGACAGCCTCTATGGTACGGGATAGCGCCTTGAAGTTGCTCTTCTGCTTTCGCAGCATTTCTTCGACCCTACTGGAGTTGCCCTGGTTCGATAGCTTTGGTGCAGGGAAGCTAAAAGAGGGACCCTCCTGAGCGGGAGAGAAAATATCGCGCCTATCTGAGCCCTGCGATAATGGTGTAGCAGGTCTCAGTAATGGTTTGCTGGGATCGCTGGTTACGTAATTAGAAATCATATTCCTAACTTCCTGGTAAAAATCTTTCGTCCGCTGGTAATGGTTTTCCGCGAAGTAGCGATGGTTAGGGTCTTCAAACTCAGCACAAAGCCTAGTATGGTTGGTCTGGAATTCACTCCAGTACGAGTCTAAAGCGTTGAGACGTTTTTCAATATAGGCGGGTGTCTTTCGTTCTGGCCCGTCCTTCTTGAAATTAACACACTGCGTGTTAATCGCGGACATAATCTGGTTTTGGGTGGTTAATAGAGCCTCCATGGTTACGGGTCAAAAGAGAGTGGTAAAGAGTGGTGAGTGATAAAAAGGAAAGATCTTACTTGAAGACTGGTACGTGGTGACCTGGTGTGTCCTCAGCAGTCTCCCCGTTGGTAGTCGCTGGTAGTATCGCCGATCTGGTGAACTGGTTACACTCCACACACAAGCACTTTGGTCAACACTAATTTGGTTCACTACACACGCGACGAATTTTGGTTAAAATGGTTAACTAATGGTACTGGTTAATAGAACGATGGATCACAATGTTTTTGTGTCCTCGAAATGGTTAAAAAAATTCTGGTCACTGGTTAACAAAAGGCCGAAGGACCACAATGTCCTTGGAATGGTTAAAAAAAATTCTGGTCACTGGTTAACAAAAGGCCGAAGGACCACAATGTCCTTGGAATGGTTAAAAAAAAAAAAAAAAAATTTGTCACTGGTTAACAAAAGGCCGAAGGACCACAATGTCCTTGGAATGGTTAAAAAAAAAAAAAATTTGTCACTGGTTAACAAAAGGCCGAAGGACCACAATGTCCTTGGAATGGTTAAAAAAAAAAAAAATTTGTCACTGGTTAACAAAAGGCCGAAGGACCACAATGTCCTTGGAATGGTTAAAAAAAAAAAATTTGTCACTGGTTAACAAAAGGCCGAAGGACCACAATGTCCTTGGAATGGTTAAAAAAAAAAATTTGTCACTGGTTAACAAAAGGCCGAAGGACCACAATGTACAGTGTAGGATTTAATTTGTTAATGTTAATCTTCTTTAGGCACATTGAGCTCTATATATCAATGTTATGAAACACTCAGTATTATTGGCCAGGCATTCACAAGAGAAGCAGAGATCAGAGTAATATTTGGTAACAGCAATGGAAGTAAGTATTATCCTGATGACCAGGGCCTAATATTAAGTTCAAAGCATATTATGCTTAGCTTCTTCACAATGTTAATAAGGACGTCAAGTACGACAAAGGTTGTATTTATATTACAACAATTATTGTACCCAGATGTTTTATTTCCTATTAAAAAAATATAAATTATATATATAAATATAATTGTAATAAATATAATTCATTTATTAATTTGGGTCAGCTAGTCTAATATATATAATTCTCATGTCGCGGTGTTTGTTACCAAACTCATCCGAGACGGCTGAACCCATTTGTATGATATTTTGTGTGCATATCGGGTTGGTCTGAGAATCGGTTAACATCAATTTTTTTAGCCTTTTGGGGTTTGACAGTTGAAAAATGTTAAGTTTTGAAAAATAATCATAACTTAATTTGAATTTTGTATTTCAACATTTGCATTTTATAGTATAATATGAAATATTAAATAATTATAATAATATCAAGTGTTTTCCACGAGGCTTCAGATTTACTGAGAAGGATAATACGCCAATATTTTATATTCATATCATTTTTATATAAATATGAATGCGCATATGTAATATTATATGGAACTTACCTATAACTATATATACATTTTTCTACTTCTATTGTAAAGGCCGGCAACGCTCCTGTGATTCCCCTAGTGTTGCAAGTGAATGTGGGCGGCGGTGATCACTTAACACCCGTACGCTCGTTTGTCCTCCTTTTCCATTAAAAAGAAAAAAATATCATTCTATTCACTTTTTATAGCAAATCTTGATAATCAAAAAAAGTATAGATTTTCTTAGATTTTTCTACATTAACTTTAGATAAATCGTAACACGAAACAATTTTTAAGAGTATCAAAGCTCAGAGTCTTTCAGCGTATTGATAGGAAATTGCAATACAGACTCGAAGTACAAGTGAATAGATAGAAGCCCGCATGTGAAGCTGGATATTGTAACAGTTTCTGAAATACGTCCTTAAGCTCTAAACATAAATGATGTAATTCAAATAAACTTCCAGATAATGAAAGCTTCATTTTAATTGGACCGTAACACGAAAGTTTTGCAGTCTCAGTATGTATTATTAATTACAATGTTTGTTCCAATATATGTATATATAAAAATGGTTCCGAGTTTATTTACCGGTAGTTGTAGAGAGTTGTATCTAGAGTTTAACACTGTTTTCATTATAGTTTAATGAAAAAAAATATCAATCTTTTATTAGAGAGGAAAAAAGACTATAATAATAATAATTAAATGAAGTGAAACTTCTTTAGAATCATTGTGATTTCAAACTCGATGAATCGAAAAAATAAGTCTAAGATGGCCGCCGCGCAAAATTATGATTTTTGACAATATTTTGGATATCGTATCCGAAGATCTCGAGGGTGCAGAGTACGAATTTGGGATCAATTTTGAAATCCAAGATGGCTGCCGCGGAAATTTGTGATATCAACAATATGGATATCGTATCTGAGGTTGTCGAGGGTGCAGAGAAAGATACTGGGATCATTTTTTGTAATAAAAGATGGCCGCTGTACAAAATTATGATTTTAACAATATGGATATCGTATCCGTGGTTCTCGAGGGTATAGAGAACGAATTTGGGATCATTTTTGAATTCCAAGATGGCCGCCGCTCAAATTTATCATTTTAACAATGTAGATATCGAATCCTAGCTTCTCGAGGATGCAGAGAACGAATTTGGGATTATTTTTTAAATCCAGTGTCTATATGTGCCAATGAAGTGTCACGAAAATGTGAGAGATTTTTATCCAAGAAGAGGGAGAGGGAGATTGAGACCGATTGAGATAGAGTGAGAAAGGGCAAACGTAGGATGAAGCACATGGCACCGCTAGTAAGTAGAACAACCTTCCTACTAGAGTTATATTGTACAGGTTCAGCGCGCGGCTGCGAAAACGTAGAACAACTTCCCCACTAGCTTTGTATCGTGCAGGTTTAGCGCGTGGATGCGAAAAAGTTGAACATCTTCCATACCAGCGTTGTATCGTGCATTAGTATCCGGCCGCGAGAAAGTAGAACATCTTCCCTACTAGCGATGTATCGTGCAGGTTTAGCGCGTGGCCGCTAGTAAGTAGAATAATAATTTCTAATATTGACAAAAAGGATTGGTTTAGGGAACAGATTAGGATAATTGATACAAACAAGATTTTTTAAATAGTTTTCCAAAGAAGTTTAACTTCTGACATGTGTACTTTGTACGCACGCCATTTTTTTTTCAGAAAAAAATCCATAGTAATTGTAAGTAAAATTATAACTAAACGGGCACACGAAGCCGGCCGCATAAATGCCTTTATAACCAGTGCACTAGTGCATTAGTGCACCCGATCCCTAAGAAAGATGTACGCTCGGATCCGTCCAACTACTGCCCCATTGCCATTACCTCCATTTTCTCCAAAGTAATGGAGTCGATCATCTACCGCCAGCTTAAGGGATAACTAGAGGAGCACAGCTGATCAGCGACTGCCAGTACGGTATCCGTCAGGGTCGCTCAGCTGGTGATCTTGTATCTTGCTTACCTCACCCATAAATGGGCACAAGCGATTGAGTCGAAGGTAGAGGCGTTGGCGGTGAGTTTGAACATTAGGACATTTAGGACATTGATCGAAGGCCTTCGATCAGGTGTGGCATAAAGCGCTTATAGCGAAACTTCCATCCTATAGGCTTCCCGAGAAGTTGCGCAAATCGGTCGCTAGCTTTTTGGCCGATCGGAGCATCAAGGTTGTTATCAACGGTGCATGCTCCGACTTAAAACCCATAAACGCTGGTGTCCCGTAAGGCTGCGTGCTATCCCCTACACTGTTTCTTCTGCATGTCAAAGATATGCTACAAATCAGCAGTATTCATTGTTATGCGTACGACAGCACAGGGTATGCTTCCTACACCGGCCGTGCCAACATATCCCGGGATAGCGTCGACGAGAACCAGAACAAACTTGTATCTGAAATGGAGACTATGCTTTGCAAAGTATCGGAATGGGACCGACAAAATTTAGTCCAATTCAACTCCAAGAAGACACAAGTTTGTGCGTTCACCACTAAAAAGTCTCCCTTTGTCGTATCCCCTCGATTCACTCCTCTAACTGCCACAGCCTATATTGGCATTCTTGGCGTCGATATATCGAGTAACGTTCAGTTCCGTGGTCACTTGGAAGAGAAGGTGAAACTGGCCTCTATAAAGCTTTGTGTACTCAGTAAGGCGAGACAGTACTTCACTACAAAGCCACAAAGCCACAAAAGCCACCGCCTGCAACTTTATAAGGCACAAATTCGGCCTCACATTGAGTACTGTTCTCACCTCTGGGCGGGTGCTCCCCAGTACTAGCTTCTTCCATTTGACCGCTTACAACGAAGAGCGGTTCGAATCATTGACGATCAAGCCATCTCTGATCGGCTTGATTTTTTGGCATTGCGTAGAGATGTGGGTTCTCTCTGCATCTTCTACCGCATTTATCACGGGGAATTATAATTTTAATATAATTCAATTTTCATTTTTTATCATTTTTTTTGTGCTCAGAGGAGCTGTTCGGGTTGATTCCAGCGGCCGAATTCCACCAACGGAAAGTACGTGCAAAGTACCATCCGCAACACGTAGACGTGTGTCATTACACAACCGCGCGTTTCGTTAGAAATTTCCTGCCTCGCACAGCCACTCTGTGGAATCAATTACTGGCTGCGGTTTCCCGAACAGATAAGACTTGGGGACCTTCAAGAAAAAAGCATACTCACCTTAAAGGCCGGCAACGTATTTATTGACACACCTGATGTTGCAGATGTCCATGCGCGTATGCCTCACCTCTCCCCATCCCATGAGCTTCTTGCCCCCTCTTATATAAAAAAAAATGTTATGAAAGTTAGATTATGATGAGAATAAAGTGTGGGATGATTTTTATAAGACAATAAGGGACAAGATGAGCAGGACGTTCAATGATTGTAATTGATACGCCCTGCCCATTACAGTGCCGCTCAGGATTCTTGAAAAACCCAATAACTCTGATCGGCACTATAATTGCGCCTATCACCTTGAGACATAAGATGCTAAGTCTCATTTTCCCAGTTATTTCAAGAAGAAAAAAAATAATAAATACGAGTAGCTATTTTATATAATACAATGGAATTTACACAGTGCTCACCAAGGTAGGAGATGTAGGGAGGTTTTGGTGATTAATATGTATTTTTTGTATTTTTTTTCTAAAATTCGAGACTGTATATAAACCCCGTAGCGGCGGTGATAAATTATTCTAGCACTTGGTGGCATTGTACTTGAAACTTCCCCTGAAAGCCGCAGTGTGATGCTTGGGAGGACAAAGCTTAGCCTTTACAATGTTCCTTGTTATAAAATTCAACACCCTGCCCTCATTTGCCCATAACAGTTTCGAATAGAGATATGCTGGCGTTTAAAAGGCAAAAGGCTTAAAAGGATAACATACGGACTCACATGAGATCTGTGTGGAATATTCCAACAAAACCGGGCGCAGGCATTTTGCACTCGTTGTGTAGTACTTTTGGTGCGGGCTCGTAGTCTAGGACTATACGTAATGTCATTATAATTAAATTTAGAGAGTACCAAAGCATCACACAACCTGACACGAAGATTTGTATTTAAAATGGTCCTAATGCGATAGAGTACTTTTAAACGATAAAAACAGTTCGCAACAATAGAGTTTATATGTTTCTCAAATCTAAGATTCTCTTCAAATATTAATCCTAGATTACAAACCGCATGAACTCGCTCAATAACTTTATTATTAACAACTATTTTAGGATTTTAACGTTCAATTTTTTCAACGACTTTAGGGGTTCCCAGTATCATAAATTTGGTCTTAGATGGATTAAGAACCAGTGAATTGTTTACCGACCAAGTATAGATTTGGCTGACATCTGAATTAATAATTTTTTCTGCTTCTGTAATCTCGTTTGGCTTAAAAGTTATGTAAAGTTGAATATCATCTGCATAAATTTGATATTTACAATGTTTAAAGTTTTTAATAACATCGGCACTATACAAGATAAATAATAGCGGTCCTAATATTGATCCCTGAGGTACTCGGCGCTCAAGAGCATTACAATCTGAGAATGACCTACTTCCATCTTCATGTGTAATGACTACAGTTTGGGTTCGATTACTCAGGTAACTGTGGAACCATTTTATTGCTTTCGGACTCAATCCATAGTAACTTAGTTTGGAGAGCAGCAGACTCGAATTTATGGTATGAAATGCGTGTGAGTAATCAAGTAGTAATAAAATCGTACCCTTTTCATCATCTTGAGCAGTAAGAATATTGTACACTACGTCCATTAACACTGTTGTTGTCCCTCGGTATTTATATGAGTATTCTGTTTAATATGCTTCCACAATACTTGAGGTTTATTTATATTGGAGTTTATGTACGTATCAAAATATGCCTGTTTCTCTCTTTGTATTGCGAACTTAACAAAGTTTTTTATTTTTTTATAAAATTGCTTATGAGTTTCAAGCTTACTTTTGCGTGCCCTTACTTGGGCTTCATCACGACACTGCATCATCTTCCTAATATTGTAATATTAATCCAAGGTTATGTATTACATTTGATTTTAACAAATTAGATTATTATAAAGATAATAGTATCGATGTTAATGAGAATACAATTTCATCAACATTTTCTAATATCAATAATTTCTCCCACTGGATGTTACTTAATGATTGCTTATAATCATTCACGTTAATGTCTTTTATAGGTCGACACATAACCTGTTTTGGAACAGGTTGGTCTTTATTTATATTTAAAACACATGATATAAACGCATGGCTACTCAAACTTTCAACATGATCCACTGTAACAGATGATACGGGAACATGTGTGTATATTAAATCTATAAGTGTTTCTGTTTGAGAAGTGAAATGCGTTGCCTCTGTCACATGTTGTTTTAATTTAAAGGTGTTTAAAAATGTTTCAAGTTTTTTGTAATTAATATGATTTGAATCAAAAAAGTTAATATTAAAATCCCCAAGTAAGACAATGTTTTCACATCAGACAAACGCGTCCATTGACTCAGTAAGAGCATCAAAAATGTATTGACATCCATCCAAGGAGGTTGATACGCGGTGCCCACGACCAAAACTCTGCCATGGATAAAAAGCTTAAGCCACATCTGTTCAACGCTTGGTGTAATTGGATGTGATAAGATACGTACAGGCCTTGTCTCGTGTAGAGTCCAATGCCACCGCCTCGAGAGCGAACGCTGGTTGGGCGCGGAACATGTCGTAGTTTGTATCCAGGGACAGCGGGTGCGCGACCCTCCTGGCCCTGGCACAGCCACGTCTCATTTATAGCCATCAAATCAACAGCATGACGTTGCATTGCTGCTACAAATTCGTCATGTCTGGTTCCAAGTGAGCCGGGATTCAGCAGACCAATTTTAAGTTTTTTTTTTGATTGAACATAGTGATATTTAGAAACAATATATAATATGTGACCAAGTGAAATAACGTTTATATGTGTAAGAGAATAAAAAAAAAATATAAATTTGTTAATATAACATGTAGATAATTTTTTATTTTATATAACCATACTTCATAATATTTATACGTACATATAATAAAATAACAACACAACCACTTTTAAAATTTAAAGTTAGTAAAACTTGTCCACAATAGTACTGCAAAACCATGTCACATAGAATCATAGGGTTCGAATCCCGGTAGGTGCAAGCATTTCTATGATGAATATAGATGTTTGTTTCCGAGTAATGGATGTTTAAATGTATTTATGTATGTTTATATGTAGATATATTTATATGAATTTATGTATGTTTAAGTAAGTATATTGTATTAAAAATATCATTATCTTTGTAACCTAACCTAAACACAGGCTATATATCCTTAACTTGGGGCAAGATAATTTGTGTAAAAAGTGTCAATATTATTATATTATTATTATTATTATTATAGAATCTCTATATAATAAAAACACATTAAAGCTAAAATAAAGATAACTAAAATATAGTACATAAAGTTCCAGACAATATTATAATTATTGTCGTTATCATTTAGACTCAGCGTCATTAGAAAAGAGAGAAGTGCATTAAAATAATAATAATTTGCTGTGATTAATGTTTTTGTAGCTCTCCAAATTCCAATATAATGTGATCGACAACTGTTAACTATAGCGAAAACAATATAATTATGTAATAAAAATAAATTACTTTTAAAAAGTACTAAACTTACTCTTTGCCAAAAACCTTACTGTGTCCTGTTTAGAACGAATAACATGAACAGAGGATTTCAGATCTCGCCGAGCATATCCCACCCCGGGTCCACACAAAGCGCCAATATCTCTGTCGTGCAAATTCCTCTCTCGCCAGGTAAAACAATTTACGATTTACGCGAGTCAGGTGCTCATACAAAAAAACGGCGCGGTTCACCACCTAAGCCCATTCCCGTGGTGTCCACTCCACGCCGGACTTGATTTATGAAGATTGCAATGTGGGTAAGCAGAAGAAAAAACCACCGGTCGTAGAACTATTTCGGGGTTTTATGCAATAAGACTTTACACACTGGTATAACACTGTATGTCACAGGTAAAATAATATTACACTAATATTTTCACTTTTTATGTCCGGGATTACACTTTTTTCACTAATTTACGAATAAATTGCTTGACAACTAATGACAGTAGCTCCAAGACGAATGATTAAAAATTTTTGTTGTACTCATACCTAACATTATATTATATATTCAGTATATGAATCACATAAATTGTTCAAATCTTACATGCAGCTAATGAAATAATGTTATATATCAACGATATTTCACAATTTATCTTCGCTAAAAGTTGATTGGCATTTGGCTCACGCTCAGCTTATTTTTCTGAAGAAAGTGCCAAATTCTGAACTATATGTTCCACTAGATTTACAGAAATTTTATTTAAGACTATTTAATTTCGACTGACTTACAAGATAGCCAAGCCCAAAATACTGCTCAATCAACATAAAATAATTAATTAAAAATCACAGTACATAGTTTATAACAAACACTTCAATTAGGAGTTATATTGCCCTGTACTTTCCCCTGGGCATAAAAGAATAGGGGAGTCCCAGGCCCATGGGTGTCGTAAGAGGCGACTAAGGGCTTATTAGAAGTGGGAGAGTCACGCTGCCGTCTTTTGACGTCAGCACAATTGGGCCAGACTCGTCCGGGTTAATTACCACACTCGCACAGAAAGGCATGAAGTAGCGGCCTAGTGCCGCTACTTCATGCCGGTATTGGAGGCCATTCCCCCCCCCCTTCCCCAACAAAGATTAAGAAAGTTGTCCCTAAAGAGATAATATCCCAGGAGGGTACCGGCTCTACCAGAGTCGGAGAATCCCTCCCCGAGCACTCTAGCTCGGGCTGCCCTTCGTATTCTGGGGAGGGCACAGTACCGCGCATGACCAAGGACAAACGAGGCAGTAACACCACGGCACCCCACTCCACACTCAACGTGGACTTTTGCAATATCAGGGGAATTCACTCCAACTTAAACGCCGTTCACCACCAACTTAAGACGGCGAAGCCGGCCTTGTGTTTCCTTACGGAGAAGCAGATATCTCGACCTAGCGATACGTCATATTTAACGTACCCCGGGTACAAAATTGAGCACAATTTTTAGCCTCATACCGGGGTATGTGTGTACGTTAGGGAGGATATCTGCTGTCGCCGTCTCGGCAATTTTGAGGGTAGGGACCTGTCCACTCTCTGGCTCCGCGTAGATTTAGAGGACCGCGTCCGCATCTATGCGTGTGTCTACAGGTCCCATAGTGGTAACGCAGAAACCGATCATCTCATGGGCTGCGTTCAAGCGGCAATTGACGACGTGCTTGCACAGATCCCTTCCGCTTAAATCGTAGTCTTGGGTGATTTCAACGGGCACAATGCCGAATGGCTTGGATCACGTACCACAGACTACGCAGGGCGATCTGTGCATAATTTTGCATTGGCGTATGGTCTCTCTCAATTGGTTGAGTCGCCAACGCGGCTCCCGGATGTGGATAGCCACATGCCGTCCTTATTAGATCTTCTGCTGACTACACATCCCGATGGTTACCAGGTCTTTGTCGACGCCCCTCTCGGAACGACCGACCATTGCCTGGTCAGGAGTGTAGTGCCTATCCGACACCCACGTCGCAGACCACCAGCGACCTGCCGCGTTTGGCACTACAGTCAGCAGATTGGGATAGGATGCGTTCCTTTTTTGCATCCTACCCTTGGAGCAGGGTTTGTTTCCCTTCGGATGATCCTAGTGCCTGCGCCGTTGCAGTAGCCGATGTGATACTACAGGGCATGGATATTTTTATACCAAGCTCTGTAGTACCGATCGGTGGTAGATCATATCCCCGGGTCGATGCGTCAGTTAAAGCAACATCTGACTGCAAAAAACAGGCGTACTGAACTTGGGTTGCGGCGCTGGGTACAAAGGATCCAAACTGCATAGTTCTTAAGAGGAAATACAACCGTGCTTCCAGATTTTTTAAGCGGCAAATCGCCCGTGCAAAGTCAAAACACGTCGTCAAAATCGGCAGCTTTACAGTAACCCGACCGGAACGCGCAAGTTCTGGTCGTTGTCGAAAGCTGCTCTTGGGAACTTCAGCCAGCCGTCCATGCCGCCGTTGCACATGAAGAATGACACCCTGGCCCATACGGCAAAAGAGAAAGCCGATTTCCTGTGCGCTCTTTTCGCCTCCAACTCGACACTTGACGACAACGGAAAAACACCGCCGACCATCCCGCGGTGTCAGTGCTCTATGCCTGAAGTACAGTTCAGACAGAAAACTGATAGGCAAGCTCTGTTTTCGTTGGACGTCAGGAAGTCGAGCGGGCTGGATGGTATTTTTCCAATCGTGCTTAGAACGTTTGCCCCTGAGTTGACGCCGGTGCTAACGCGTTTATTCCGGCACTCTTATTCCAAAAGCGTAGTCCCTGACTCATGGAAGTCAGCCCTTGTCCATGCAATCCAAAAAAAAGGAGACAGTTCGTATCCGGCAAACTACAGGCCTATTGCTATTACCTCCCTGCTCTCCAAAATCATGGAGAGCATAATAAGCCGTCTTGGTATACCTAGAGGGTCACCAGTTGATCAACGACCGACAATACGGCTTTCGCCATGGTCGGTGGGCAGGTGATCTTCTGGTATACCTAACACATAGATGGGCTGCGGCTATTGAAAACAAGGGGAAGGCGGGGCAGTTAGCCTGGATATAGCGAAGGCCTTTGATCGTGTATGGCACAAGGCGCTCCTCTCTAAACTTCCATCATTTGGGCTTCCCGAGAGCTTGTGCAAGTGGACCTCCAGCTTCCTCACTGGGCGCAGCATACAGGTCGTTGTCGAAGGACATTGCTCGAACCCGAAGCTCGTGAATGCTGGAGTGCCCCAAGGCTGTGTGCTATCTCCTACGCTGTTTCTTCTGCATATTACCATAGACTTCTCCAACATTTATTGCTATGCAGACGACAGCACTGGTGATGCCGTATACACGGGCCATGCAGGTCTCTCTCGGGAAATCGTCGACCAGTGCCGGGAGAAACTTGTGTCTTCTATCGAGTCCTCTCTTGAGTAGGTCGCGGAATGGGGTAAATTGAACCTTGTCCAATTTAACCCCCAGAAGACTCAATTTTGAGCATTTACCACTAAAAAAAACCCCATTTGTCGTTTCACCGCTCTTCGACAACACTTTCCTAAAAGTCTCGCCTAGTATCGGAATACTGGGTCTCGAAATCTCGAGCGATTGCCAATTCCGTGGCCATCTGGAGGGCAAAGCCAAATTGGCTTCAAAGAAACTGGGAGTCATTAATGGAGCACGGCAATACTTCAAACCGGCCCACATTCTAGTGCTGTATGGAGTACACATGGAGTATTGCTGTCATATCTGGTCTGGCGCACCCCAATATCAGCTCGATCCATTTGACCGCGTGCAACGCAGAGCAGCTCGAATTGTCGGGGACGCAGTGCTTTGTGAACAGCTGGATCACTTTGAGTTGCGTAGAGATGTCGCTTCATTGTGTGTCTTCTACCGCATTTATCACGGGGAGTGTTCCGAAGAGCTGTTTAACCTAATTCCTGCCGCCGTATTCCACTTTCGCACCACACGCCACAAGTTAGGGTATCATCCTCACCATCTGGATGTGTGGCGGTCCTCCACAGTGCGGTTTACAAGGAGCTTTCTTCGACGTACTACAAAGGTGTGGAATGAATTTCCTTCGCAGTCATCTGTATGGCAAAGCCAATTTGGCCTTCTAGTAGCAAGGTCTCTTAAATAGAGCACGGCAATGCTTCAAGCCGGCTCACATTCTAGCGCTGTACAAAGCGCAGGTCCGGCCACACATGGAGTACTGCTGTCATCTCTGGTCTGGCGCACCCCAGTATCAGCTTCGTCACTTGGCTTTACGTTGAGATGTCGCTTCATTGTGCGTCGTCTATCGCATTTAACACGGGGAGTATTCCGAAGAGCTGTTTCACCTGATTACAGCCGCCGAATTACACCTTCGCACGACACACCACAAATAACAATACCATCCCCACCATCTGGATGTATGGCGTTCCTCCAAAGTGCGGTTTTCAAAGAACTTCGTTCCCCGTACTTCCAAGCTGTTGCTTCCTTGTACTGTGTTTCGAGGACGATACATGGGTACCTTCAATAAAAGCGCGTAGGTACCTTTCTACAGGGCAGGCAATGCTCCTGTAATTCCTTTGGTGTTAGAAGAGAATGTGAGTGGCGATGATCACTTAACATCACCCGAACGATTATTTGTCCTCCTCTTCTAAAAACAATAAAAACATTCTGTGTCTTGCAGTGACGAGTGCATTTACAAAGCAATACAAATTCGGGTTCGTCTTCTCATATCGAGTAAATGACTTTGCTCGTCATGTTTTATCCTCATAAAAAATAACAGCCACCTATGGATATTCGCAATACCATTTGGTTTGTAATCCTTTTACATGGGGTGTGTTCTGTTCTAGTCTAGAAGGTGCGTTATTTGTATCAGTTGGAGAACACTTTCGGAAAAATGATTCCATTAAGCGGCTGTGCAAGGCTAAAAGTATCTGGTGAAACATACAGTTATTGAATACCAGACACCAAAGAGATGCGGATGGAAATTTACGTTTTAACGTTATCTTTGGCAAAGAAACTCGATTGCTGAATATTTGAAAAATATTTCTGAACAAATCTCGTAATATATGTGGTAGAATATGCAGAAAGAATATGAATTCTACCATATGCATAATGCCAAATAACTTAGCTAGAGATGACTTGATCGTCGATGGTATTGTAATAAAGTTAAATAAAACACTTTTAAAGGATTAAAACGGGTGTTTATGTAACAATTTTTACATTATATTTTTGCGTAAAAGTATATATGTAATATATTATATTAGTTAACCCAACGTTTCAAGACCTTTTATGATCTCGTTTTCACATAGAAAACCGTCTTAATCACTACATCCGGTGCGAATAACCAAAAGTTTTGGTAAAAGAAAATAGATTTTACCAAGACTGGTACGTAAAGCCATTGAAATTTAAAAACACCCAAATTTTAATACAGAAGACGGTGTAAACCCACAGCAACACATACGCTTGGATCAGGCCAAAAAATCCACACCCTTGGAGTTGTCTCGTACTGCGCACGATCGCATCACGCTTACTCGTACGGTGGACATTGCTAATAACACGAACCGGTAACGAATAAATGATACCAATTCAGGCAAATCATTCAAGCTTATTTAAAGCAGCACTTTATAAGGTCGGTCATCAACAAATGAGCACGATGATTGATAGCACACGATCACCCTCTCTCATCACAATATCATAAATGGACCGCTGATGACTTTTCGTGTTAACTTTACAGGGACTATACGTTAATTGACAGCCTTTTAATTGATTTTCATACACGAATACAATATTATAAAAAAAAAATAAAGACATAGTTACATAAGAACATCATAAAAATATACAGTAGCGGTGATGCAAAGATTTGAGGCATTGTCATTCGATCCTTGCCCATACTAATAAGTTTATTTTTGAATTCATATAATTATTATACTTGTATTTGATATACCAGTACATTAACAAAATAAATTGCATGCGTACAAGGTACACATTCATTGGCAAACTAATTTTTAAATCTCGTGCATATATTTTATACTAATCTGTTCTCTAAATTTTGTCAGTACGTAGGTCACACTAAAAGTTTTGCGTAACTTAAAAAAACAACATCTTATAACCAAAATATTATGATTATTGCTTTTCTAAATACGTATACTTTATATTTTAAACATTTCTTCAAGCGATCGAATCATTTTTTAAAAGAGGAGGACCACAGATCTGAAGGTATGTTTCCTACGTGCTGATTGGACGCTACCACTGCCTGTTCGGAATTGGTAAAAGTGAAACCTCTCAAGATTTGAATTTTTAATTTTGGGAAAAATACAGAATCACAGGGTGCTAGGTCGGGCTATGTGCAGGATGGGTGACGAGTTGTACTTTTTCGGAAGCTAAAAATAACTTAGTTTTGTTAGCCGTCTGTGAAGAAGCGTTGTCATGATGTAGGAGAAGGCGACTTTTTGGTCGTCTTTCGCGAACTTTTTTTAACACCCTGGGTAAAAAAAATGGTAGAATACTACTCGGCATTAACACTCTTTTGATCTTCAAGTGGAATTGTGCAGGTGGGACCCATAGCTGAGAAAAAAATTGTGATCATTTGTACCAACGTTTCTCGCCTGCCTCACTATTGTTGGCCTGTTCTCATTTTCAAACACCCATTCACAAGATTGCTAGTGTTTTTCAGGTTCAAAACAATAAATCCACGTTTCGTCTCCTGTGACAATGTCATAAACAGCATTAGAATGTCCGTGGTCGACTTCATTAGCATCTGTGAGCACCATTCCACGCGAGCCCGCTTCTACTCCGCTGTCAGTTCATGAGGGATCCAACGACAACAAAGTTTCCGAACTTTCAATTCTTCCTGTAAAATTTTCTGAATTTGGCTCATATCAATTCCCAATAGTCCTTGAATTGTCTCATAGGTAATCCGCGGGGTTTGTTCAATAAGTCGCCTTACAGTAGCCACATTATTTTCGTTGACGGCAGTTGAAAGCCGCCCTAGTATCTGCTCGATCCATTTGACCGCGTGTAACGTAGAGCAGCTCGAATTGTGGGGGACTCACTACCTCTGTGAACGGCTGGATCACTTGGCGTTGCGTAGAGACGTCGCTTCATTGTGTGTCTTCTACCGCATTTATCACGGAGAGTGTTCCGAAGAGCTGTTTAACCTAATTCCTGCCGCCGAATTCCACCTTCGCACGACACACCACAAGTTAGGATATCATCCCCACCATCTGGATGTGTGGCGGTCCTCCACAGTGCGGTTTTCAAGGAGCTTTCTCCCTCGACTACAAAGCGAATGAGCTTCCTTGTGCGGTGTTTCCGGGACGAAACGACATGGGTACCTTCAAAAAAAGCGCGTAAACCTTCCTTAAAGGCCGGCAACGCTCCTGTGATTCCTCTGGTGTTGCAAGAGTGTGGGCAGTGGTGATCACTTAACAACAGGTGACCCGTACGCTCGTTTGTCCTCTTATTCTATAACAAAAAAAAAACGCATGACAACGGGCCATGTTTATTACTTTAGTGTGCATGGCAGATACGTCTTACTCTCGAGATACGTTAGTCACTTTGTTTTAGTGTGAGTGAGTTGCTTAAAATAAAGGAGAGAAATTAACTGTTGGCTGCAATTTTTTTCAATATTTTCACATCATATAATTGGCGAACGAGCTGAAACTAAGTAGTTTAGTACTAACTAAAAAGTTTAATAATTAAATGATGAATTTACTAAGAAACGTGAATAAGGTCTTAATTGAAAAATACTTCCTTTATGCAAAAAAATATCATAAATCTATTTAGATATATATAATTTTATACGCGGTTTAGATAGTGCACCCAGTTGTTCAATTCGATTTTATGTGATAAAATCTATCGAAAACTCGATTTCAAAGTCTTATTTGAAAAGGGAAACTTAATCAAGCGAAGAGTTTTGGGGTTTTCCAATCAGCGAATTTATTTTGCTCAAAGCTATAATACTTAATTAAATTTGGAAGATTTAATAAACTGAATATTTAAAGAGGTTTGTTTTAAACGTTCTTATAGCTATATGTAGCTAATATACTTCAATGTCAATTTCTACAAAACTCAATTTGCTTCATATTTGTTTTTTTTTAACAATTTTGATAGCGTGTGAAAATCTCACTCTATTATCCAAAGAAAAAGCCTTGTAGGTTTGTTGGTTAAAATTCTCCAAACTAATGTAAGATTCATGAAATTTAATATTGATAATATTTCGAATTAGGAATCATTTATTGTACTGGTTGGGTGAATAGAGGAAGTACCTATGTGAGGCGAAGAATAATTATTAATAATTGGCCCCTATCATCTCGAAACCTTGTATCCTTCTTTGTATGGAGGCCAATGTGAGTAAGTACAGATATTACTGGAAGAAGTTCATCTCATTCGACTTTGATGGGTTTAAAAATTGAGCATTTAATCGTGTTAGTGTATAGTACCGCGCATCGGAACTTATATTTTCCTAACGGAGTGTCTGTGAGTGTTCACCCGTCGTCCACTACACACTTTTTCGTAATTCTAGCAACTGGTCAGAAACACCTCTAAGCACAGATAAATAAGAAATAAAAATATATAACAATATCATATTAATAGCAATACTTTGTAGAACAATTTCAATGCGATTAAAAAGCTAAACTTAAAGAAGTAAAGATATTAAATTATTAATAAAACCCGAGGGCTGGGCTAGCTACAATAATTATATTATAGCTAATCTCTTTCCATTCTTGGGAGCGTGCTATTACTGGCTGCAGTTTGACAAATCAATCGTTTTGAGTACGTGACAAAACGCACTTTATAGGGAATTTGGCTATGGCTTGAGTCGTTACTGAAATATTTGAAAAACAAAGTAATTTACTAGAGAAATTCACAGATTGCAAGCAGGAAGTTTCGTGTACTGAAAAGAAATTTCCATTTTGTTCTCGTATTGAACTCGAAGATCAAGTCAACCCGCATTTGAAGCTCGAGCTGCAGTAGTTTCTATAATCCGTCCTTAAACTCTAAACACATAATGTAATTGAAGGAGGAAACTGCAACGAGGCTGGCACGAGTTAGACTCCCGGACACAAACAGACATCCTCCCTCAGTTAATGAAAGCTACGTTTTAATTGGACTCTAGCTCAAAAGTTTGTCACCCTCAGGCATAATGTATTATTTAATGCGATAAAGTTTGCCGAGTGTGTTACTTAAAGGGATTTTGTTCCGCGTTAAAAGTGAAGAGATGTTCTCTATATTATTATTGTTCCAATGATCAAGTTACAAGGAATACAATATAATATTCAATTTTCTTATGAGCATACGACAAAGACGTTTACCTGGCACACTGTCATTCAGCTTATTTTTTTTTTATGGAATAGGAGGACAAACGAGCGTACGGGTCACCTGTTGTTAAGTGATCACCGCCGCTCACAATCTCTTGCAACACCAGAGGAATCACAGGAGCGTTGACGGCCTTTAATATGGCACTAAAATAATTATTATGAGAAAAAAAATTATGATTAACAAAAAAAATGTTAGTAAAAATAAATAATGACAATAACAAAAATAATAAAAAACGTATGTGTGTAAATATATAAGGAAGACCAAATAATAATAAATACGAGAAGCTATTTTATATAATACAATGAAATTTAAACAGTGTTCACCTAGGCAGGAGATGTAGGGAGGTAATGGTCATTAATTAGTATTTTTTGTATTTTTTTCGAAAATTCGAGACTGTATATAAACCCCGTAGCGGCGGTGGTAAATTATTCTAGCACTTGGTGGCATTGTACTTGAAACTTCCCGTGAAAGCCGCAGTGTGATGCTTGGGAGGACAAAGCTTAGCCTTTACAATATTCCTTGTTATAAAATTCAACACCCTGCCCTCATTTGCCCATAACGGTTTCGAATAGAGATATGCTGGCGTTTTTGTCTTTATAATTCCAAAAATCATACAAGCGAAGTGTAGCCGTCTGCGACTTTCCATGTTCAGAATATTGGCTTTCCTAAGATACGGACTCACATGAGATCAGTGGGGAATATTCCAACAAAACCGGGCGCAGGCATTTTGCACTCGCTGTATAGTACTTTTGGTGCGGGCTCGTAGTCTAGGACCATACGTAGTGTCATTATAATTAAATTTTGAGAGTACCAAAGCATCACACAACCTGACACGAAGATTTGTATTTAAATAGATCCTAATGCGATAGAGCACTTTTAAACGATAAAAACAGTTCGCAACAATAGAGTTTATATGTTTCTCAAATCTAAGATTCTCTTCAAATATTAATCCTAGATTACAAACCGCATGAACTCGCTCAATAACTTTATTATTAATAACTATTTTAGGATTTTAACGTTCAATTTTTTCAACGACTTTAGGTGTTCCCAGTATCATAAATTTGGTCTTAGATGGATTAAGAACCAGTGAATTATTTACCGACCAAGTATAGATTTGGCTGACATCTGAATTAATATTTTTTTCTGCATCTGACATCTCGTTTGGCTTGAAAGTTATGTATAGTTGAATATCATCTGCATATATTTGATATTTACAATGTATAATGTTTTTAACTACATCGGCACTATACAAGATAAATAATAGCGATATTATTTATTTTTATTATTATAATATTTTGAAGGTACCCATGTCGTATCGTCCCGGAAACACTGCACAAGGAAGTCCATTCCACAGCTTTGTAGTACGTGGAAGAAAGCTCCTTGTAAACCGCACTGTGGAGGACCGCCACACATCCAGATGGAGAGGATGATATCCTAACTTGTGGCGTGTCGTGCGAAGGTGGACGTCGGCGGCAGGAATCAGGTTAAACAGCTCTTCGGAACACTCCCCGTGATAAATGCGGTAGAAGACACACAATGAAGCGACGTTTCTACGCAACGCCAAGTGATCCAGTCGTTCACAGAGCACTGGGTCCCCGACAATTCGAGCTGCTCTGCGTTGCACGCGGTCAAATGGATCGAACTGATATACTGGGGTGCGCCAGACCAGAGATGACAGCAATACTCAATGTGTGGCCGGACCTGCGCTTTGTACAGCGCTAGAATGTGGGCCGGCTTGAAGTATTGCCATGCTCCATTAATGACGCCCAGTTTCTTTGAAGCCAATTTGGCTTTGCCCTCCATATGGCCACGGAATTGGCAATCGCTCGAGATTTCGAGACCCAGTATTCCGATACTAGGCGAGGCTTTTAGGGAAGTGTTGTCGAAGAGCGGTGATACGACAAATGGGGTTTTTTTAGTGGTAAACGCGCAAACTTGAGTCTTCTGGGGGTTAAATTGGACAAGGTTCAATTTACCCCATTCCGCGACCTTCTAAAGAGAGGACTCGATAGAATACACAAGGCCCGTGTATACGGCATCACCAGTACTGTCGTCTGCATAGCAATGAATGTTGGAGGTGTCCAACATATCATTGATATTAGCCGAGTAATTGCACTAGCTACGGTGCAAACCAAGACACAATAATGCTTGAATATTTATGCTTTATGACAGAAAAATACGCAGCTTTACGCACCTGATATGATAATGCACCATGATAATTTTTATTAAATAACGGCATTTCCCTACTCGGCTTTGCTAGTAATTTATACAGAACATGATGTAAGAGTGTTAGGAAAACATAATATGATATTATTTAAATTGAAAAATCAGTTGTGGCTAAATAATAGGCTGCCGTAGGTACTGAGATTCCGAGGCGCGATGGTCTGCAGCTGGGAGCCCCCGCTAATCGTTTAGGAACTCCTGGTGCTAAGGTGCGTGTTACTTCCTCTCGGCGTATGGATTTATGCGTTGTGTTACACAGACAACATAAGGCGAGGCGATTAGATCGTTGATCACCACGATCACTGATGAAGTCTTAATTTACTTTTTATATTATGCGTATATTGCGATTTGCGTACGAACTGTGTTGCTCGGTGACACTTTGGTTATATTATATTCGGCGCAAGAGACAACTGTCACTAGATTAATCTCTCAGATGACAAACTCTCTATGTTTTTCTTCTTTCTTCGGGACATCGTCTGCACTATAATTTGCCATATCCAAATTACAAGAAAAGAGACAATAGATTGCGGCGCATCCAAGTATTTTTTAATCTATATATTAATAAATGGAGTGCCGTTTTTTTCTATCGGTTATAATACAAAAATTGACTGATTAAAACCGTACAGTACCGATTATAATAAACTTTTTATAACTTTATTACGCTACTAGCTTACAGGAATTGCTGCTTTCTTAACGACGTAACAGTAGTTAAGGACATTCCATCACATTTTTATGATTTCTTAACATTGTTGCCAACTTTGAATGTGTTATAATTGTACGGTGAACTACTTTTATTTAGATTGTAACAAGTTTTATCACATTACGATTGGTAGGAATCAGCTTGGCTTATATGATGGCAATTAGAGGGAGAACTGGAAACATAACGTTAACTTTAACGTTATGTCCAGTGCCTCCTGTGTCCACCACGTCTTGTGTGCCATCGTAAATTCATTCTTTATAATCAATTTGCATAACTTTAGAATCTTAATCAATGGGCTATTTTTGGCGATGTTGGAAACTGGTGTTTCGTTGATTTGCATGTTTATTTGATAATTTGAAGGCAGAATGTGTAATTCGTCCACCTCTTAACAATGCTGCATGTATTCCAGATGAAGCCAATACTAGGGCTACTTCATTTGGTGATTTGATCTTTGCCAACAGCAACTGCAAGTATCTGCAATCGTTTAAAGTCTTTTTAAATTATTTCTTTCTGATAAATAATTTATGAACACAATATGCGTTGCGCCAAATTGCGTCATTTGAAAGCAATTGTTATATTTTTGGATGTTGTCTAAGAAATGTTTAGAGTAAATAAATAAATAAAGTTAAGAGTTACCCAATAGTATGTTTCCTAGAACACAGCTAAGCTTTATAACACGTTGGTAAGTCGCAACTTGCGATCGTTACAAGCCACTTGGCAGACATCCATAGCACGACATTCAGCTGAGTATTAAATTGTATTCTTGTGGGCACATTGATAAAACTAAACAAGAATTTCAAAATTTCGTAATAGAAAAATACCAAAGCTAATTTTCTTCAACCCTCGCGTGGACGACAAAATGCAACAATGAAAATTCCAAAGTTGAGTTTTCGTTATTGGCGGACAATGTGATATTGATAAGAGATTTATCCGCTGCAGAAAAAAATTTGTTTAATAACTATTGTGAAATTGAGAGCAAAAATACTTTTTATCATAGGAAATAATAAAACTCCTTAATTGATCATCGTTTCTATGACAATATTTTCAGAATAGTAATGAGGCCTTAAATACGAAGTAAGAGGAAACTGCCTTAAGTATCAGTGAGAGTTAATTTTGATGCTATTTGAGACTAAAAAGATGAAAAAAGTGACATTAAGTGCAATTTACTTTCATTATACCATCGCTACTACAGAGTACACATATTTATTAATCATTCAGATATTAATTAATATAATCACAGGATTATATTAATAAATATCTGAATGGACCTTATATTATCTATTAATACAAATCCATTACTAAGTATAGAAGTTTAAGTTTAGCTTAGCCATTGCTCAGTAGTTGCACGCTTTGCAGCTGATATAATGATAATATAAATAAATTATTATCTATTACTTTCTAGGATACTATGGGCAAAGATGTTCAGGAATACGTGAAGGTAAGAAGTTTAAGATTAACAAATAAAATCTGTTAAAGCTTCATATTGAACTAGAACCATAAAATTTGGTAAGTTTCTAATTTTCATACCAGATGTCATTATTATTTATCTTAATTTACATAGAAGCTATTGAACCTAGACGATTTAGAATGACATGGATTTAATTAATGGCCTAAACGGACATTTAGATTATTGACTAACATCTGTACCTGTTTCAATATAATTTCCTCCGGGATAAAATATAATAGATAAATTGAAAAACTGATTCGTAAATATATATATTTATAACGATACATTTGAATAAAAAGCTGGTCATAAATTGAATGAAGAAGTTCGTACAATTATTTGCCCTTTTTATTGTAAAACTTTGCTATCGGCTCAGATTCTCAAATGAAATTTTTAATAAAGAACATACTCTTGTTCTTCGAAATGTATTTCAACTTTCTTACGTTTATTACAAATTTTTGTTAGAATAATTTCATTTTCTGTTTAACTTGTAAAATTTTGGTCATTGTTTTTATTGCAGCAGCCTGTTAGACAAGCGAAGTAAGTATCTGAAATGGTCTATGTAGTTATAGCGTTCAATAAAATAGTGCTAGTAGTAGTATTACTAAATAGTAGACACAAGACGAAGTTAAGGGCATCAATACTATAATTAGATACCTAAATAATAAATAGATGTGCCCATTTAAATATTTTAAGGTAATGATAGTAAAACTTTTTACGCCCTGTTCGTAGTATAGATGTAGTCAGCTGAAGCAGCAAATTGTGGGAAAATAAAAACCAAAATAATGAATAGAGACTTTTTTAAATATTATTACAGCCCTCTCTCTCTCTATAAAAGTATTTAAAAATGTATCGTGTAAGATGATTATAGGAGGTATATATTATAGAAGGGACTCACACTTGGCTGTCACCTCTTATAAGATCGGGTAACTAAATGCCATCTTGAAAATACTACAATAAAACGTACCATTGCTTGATAATTAAATTTTCTAGCCAGTTTTTACAATTTACGATACGAACAACTATATACCTTGTTAAATTTAAGTGTCTATAATAAATAATAAAAGTTGTGAGAGTTTGGCTAGGTTGTAATTACGGAATCCATGACAAACTAACGGAACTCTTCAATTCTTAGGAGCAAATTAACGATACTCGGCCGAATCTTATTTATACACTTATTTAGACAAATTGTTAGTTAGTGTACTTCAAATTCACTAAAAATCAACAAATATTTTTTTTAACAAAAACAATAGATAATGCACTAAAAAGTA
The DNA here is from genome assembly GCF_905404315.1 of Leptidea sinapis. NCBI lineage: Eukaryota > Metazoa > Arthropoda > Insecta > Lepidoptera > Pieridae > Leptidea > Leptidea sinapis. The sequence continues at coordinate 11,582,635 of NC_066294.1, forward strand.
TAAAAGTAATTGCGTATTTTTATACAATCTAATTAATTAATCTAATTGTAGTTACGATTATTGTTATTTTTGGAGTCGGTGTCATCCAAGTTTGGAATCCATTCTATAAGGATCCTATCAAAAGAATCAAAAGAATCCAGAAACGCGTTCTATTTTTGTTGTCAGTACATGAAAAAAAACAGTTCGAATTAACCTCTCATAGCGATAGATTAAATTTCTTTAATATAACATCACTAGAAAATCGTCGCTGGGTGAATCTTCAAATGTTTCTATTCAAATTTTTAAATCACAAATTAGACTGTCCCAATATCCTAGCCAAAATTAAAATTTCAGTGCAACGCGAAAGTGCACATTCCTCAAATTTCAAAACATTTATTGGAAATTTATATAGAACTGAACTCGGTGCTAATAGTGTTTTAGAAAAGATCTGCCGGGAACACAATAATCTTTTCAAAACATCTCACTCACTCCTCCCCCCCTCAGGATTACAAAAAAATATTGCATCAATTTATCAGTGCAGAAACCACATAAACTTATGCTTTGTTTTAATTATTATTTTTAGTACCAAAGCATCACACAACCTGACACGAAGATTTGTATTTAAATAGATCCTAATGCGATAGAGCACTTTTAAACGATAAAAACAGTTCGCAACAATAGAGTTTATATGTTTCTCAAATCTAAGATTCTCTTCAAATATTAATCCTAGATTACAAACCGCATGAACTCGCTCAATAACTTTATTATTAATAACTATTTTAGGATTTTAACGTTCAATTTTTTCAACGACTTTAGGTGTTCCCAGTATCATAAATTTGGTCTTAGATGGATTAAGAACCAGTGAATTATTTACCGACCAAGTATAGATTTGGCTGACATCTGAATTAATATTTTTTTCTGCATCTGACATCTCGTTTGGCTTGAAAGTTATGTATAGTTGAATATCATCTGCATATATTTGATATTTACAATGTATAATGTTTTTAACTACATCGGCACTATACAAGATAAATAATAGCGATATTATTTATTTTTATTATTATAATATTTTGAAGGTACCCATGTCGTATCGTCCCGGAAACACTGCACAAGGAAGTCCATTCCACAGCTTTGTAGTACGTGGAAGAAAGCTCCTTGTAAACCGCACTGTGGAGGACCGCCACACATCCAGATGGAGAGGATGATATCCTAACTTGTGGCGTGTCGTGCGAAGGTGGACGTCGGCGGCAGGAATCAGGTTAAACAGCTCTTCGGAACACTCCCCGTGATAAATGCGGTAGAAGACACACAATGAAGCGACGTTTCTACGCAACGCCAAGTGATCCAGTCGTTCACAGAGCACTGGGTCCCCGACAATTCGAGCTGCTCTGCGTTGCACGCGGTCAAATGGATCGAACTGATATACTGGGGTGCGCCAGACCAGAGATGACAGCAATACTCAATGTGTGGCCGGACCTGCGCTTTGTACAGCGCTAGAATGTGGGCCGGCTTGAAGTATTGCCATGCTCCATTAATGACGCCCAGTTTCTTTGAAGCCAATTTGGCTTTGCCCTCCATATGGCCACGGAATTGGCAATCGCTCGAGATTTCGAGACCCAGTATTCCGATACTAGGCGAGGCTTTTAGGGAAGTGTTGTCGAAGAGCGGTGATACGACAAATGGGGTTTTTTTAGTGGTAAACGCGCAAACTTGAGTCTTCTGGGGGTTAAATTGGACAAGGTTCAATTTACCCCATTCCGCGACCTTCTAAAGAGAGGACTCGATAGAATACACAAGGCCCGTGTATACGGCATCACCAGTACTGTCGTCTGCATAGCAATGAATGTTGGAGGTGTCCAACATATCATTGATATTAGCCGAGTAATTGCACTAGCTACGGTGCAAACCAAGACACAATAATGCTTGAATATTTATGCTTTATGACAGAAAAATACGCAGCTTTACGCACCTGATATGATAATGCACCATGATAATTTTTATTAAATAACGGCATTTCCCTACTCGGCTTTGCTAGTAATTTATACAGAACATGATGTAAGAGTGTTAGGAAAACATAATATGATATTATTTAAATTGAAAAATCAGTTGTGGCTAAATAATAGGCTGCCGTAGGTACTGAGATTCCGAGGCGCGATGGTCTGCAGCTGGGAGCCCCCGCTAATCGTTTAGGAACTCCTGGTGCTAAGGTGCGTGTTACTTCCTCTCGGCGTATGGATTTATGCGTTGTGTTACACAGACAACATAAGGCGAGGCGATTAGATCGTTGATCACCACGATCACTGATGAAGTCTTAATTTACTTTTTATATTATGCGTATATTGCGATTTGCGTACGAACTGTGTTGCTCGGTGACACTTTGGTTATATTATATTCGGCGCAAGAGACAACTGTCACTAGATTAATCTCTCAGATGACAAACTCTCTATGTTTTTCTTCTTTCTTCGGGACATCGTCTGCACTATAATTTGCCATATCCAAATTACAAGAAAAGAGACAATAGATTGCGGCGCATCCAAGTATTTTTTAATCTATATATTAATAAATGGAGTGCCGTTTTTTTCTATCGGTTATAATACAAAAATTGACTGATTAAAACCGTACAGTACCGATTATAATAAACTTTTTATAACTTTATTACGCTACTAGCTTACAGGAATTGCTGCTTTCTTAACGACGTAACAGTAGTTAAGGACATTCCATCACATTTTTATGATTTCTTAACATTGTTGCCAACTTTGAATGTGTTATAATTGTACGGTGAACTACTTTTATTTAGATTGTAACAAGTTTTATCACATTACGATTGGTAGGAATCAGCTTGGCTTATATGATGGCAATTAGAGGGAGAACTGGAAACATAACGTTAACTTTAACGTTATGTCCAGTGCCTCCTGTGTCCACCACGTCTTGTGTGCCATCGTAAATTCATTCTTTATAATCAATTTGCATAACTTTAGAATCTTAATCAATGGGCTATTTTTGGCGATGTTGGAAACTGGTGTTTCGTTGATTTGCATGTTTATTTGATAATTTGAAGGCAGAATGTGTAATTCGTCCACCTCTTAACAATGCTGCATGTATTCCAGATGAAGCCAATACTAGGGCTACTTCATTTGGTGATTTGATCTTTGCCAACAGCAACTGCAAGTATCTGCAATCGTTTAAAGTCTTTTTAAATTATTTCTTTCTGATAAATAATTTATGAACACAATATGCGTTGCGCCAAATTGCGTCATTTGAAAGCAATTGTTATATTTTTGGATGTTGTCTAAGAAATGTTTAGAGTAAATAAATAAATAAAGTTAAGAGTTACCCAATAGTATGTTTCCTAGAACACAGCTAAGCTTTATAACACGTTGGTAAGTCGCAACTTGCGATCGTTACAAGCCACTTGGCAGACATCCATAGCACGACATTCAGCTGAGTATTAAATTGTATTCTTGTGGGCACATTGATAAAACTAAACAAGAATTTCAAAATTTCGTAATAGAAAAATACCAAAGCTAATTTTCTTCAACCCTCGCGTGGACGACAAAATGCAACAATGAAAATTCCAAAGTTGAGTTTTCGTTATTGGCGGACAATGTGATATTGATAAGAGATTTATCCGCTGCAGAAAAAAATTTGTTTAATAACTATTGTGAAATTGAGAGCAAAAATACTTTTTATCATAGGAAATAATAAAACTCCTTAATTGATCATCGTTTCTATGACAATATTTTCAGAATAGTAATGAGGCCTTAAATACGAAGTAAGAGGAAACTGCCTTAAGTATCAGTGAGAGTTAATTTTGATGCTATTTGAGACTAAAAAGATGAAAAAAGTGACATTAAGTGCAATTTACTTTCATTATACCATCGCTACTACAGAGTACACATATTTATTAATCATTCAGATATTAATTAATATAATCACAGGATTATATTAATAAATATCTGAATGGACCTTATATTATCTATTAATACAAATCCATTACTAAGTATAGAAGTTTAAGTTTAGCTTAGCCATTGCTCAGTAGTTGCACGCTTTGCAGCTGATATAATGATAATATAAATAAATTATTATCTATTACTTTCTAGGATACTATGGGCAAAGATGTTCAGGAATACGTGAAGGTAAGAAGTTTAAGATTAACAAATAAAATCTGTTAAAGCTTCATATTGAACTAGAACCATAAAATTTGGTAAGTTTCTAATTTTCATACCAGATGTCATTATTATTTATCTTAATTTACATAGAAGCTATTGAACCTAGACGATTTAGAATGACATGGATTTAATTAATGGCCTAAACGGACATTTAGATTATTGACTAACATCTGTACCTGTTTCAATATAATTTCCTCCGGGATAAAATATAATAGATAAATTGAAAAACTGATTCGTAAATATATATATTTATAACGATACATTTGAATAAAAAGCTGGTCATAAATTGAATGAAGAAGTTCGTACAATTATTTGCCCTTTTTATTGTAAAACTTTGCTATCGGCTCAGATTCTCAAATGAAATTTTTAATAAAGAACATACTCTTGTTCTTCGAAATGTATTTCAACTTTCTTACGTTTATTACAAATTTTTGTTAGAATAATTTCATTTTCTGTTTAACTTGTAAAATTTTGGTCATTGTTTTTATTGCAGCAGCCTGTTAGACAAGCGAAGTAAGTATCTGAAATGGTCTATGTAGTTATAGCGTTCAATAAAATAGTGCTAGTAGTAGTATTACTAAATAGTAGACACAAGACGAAGTTAAGGGCATCAATACTATAATTAGATACCTAAATAATAAATAGATGTGCCCATTTAAATATTTTAAGGTAATGATAGTAAAACTTTTTACGCCCTGTTCGTAGTATAGATGTAGTCAGCTGAAGCAGCAAATTGTGGGAAAATAAAAACCAAAATAATGAATAGAGACTTTTTTAAATATTATTACAGCCCTCTCTCTCTCTATAAAAGTATTTAAAAATGTATCGTGTAAGATGATTATAGGAGGTATATATTATAGAAGGGACTCACACTTGGCTGTCACCTCTTATAAGATCGGGTAACTAAATGCCATCTTGAAAATACTACAATAAAACGTACCATTGCTTGATAATTAAATTTTCTAGCCAGTTTTTACAATTTACGATACGAACAACTATATACCTTGTTAAATTTAAGTGTCTATAATAAATAATAAAAGTTGTGAGAGTTTGGCTAGGTTGTAATTACGGAATCCATGACAAACTAACGGAACTCTTTAATTCTTAGGAGCAAATTAACGATACTCGGCCGAATCTTATTTATACACTTATTTAGACAAATTGTTAGTTAGTGTACTTCAAATTCACTAAAAATCAACAAATATTTTTTTTAACAAAAACAATAGATAATGCACTAAAAAGTATAAAAGTAATTGCGTATTTTTATACAATCTAATTAATTAATCTAATTGTAGTTACGATTATTGTTATTTTTGGAGTCGGTGTCATCCAAGTTTGGAATCCATTCTATAAGGATCCTATCAAAAGAATCAAAAGAATCCAGAAACGCGTTCTATTTTTGTTGTCAGTACATGAAAAAAAACAGTTCGAATTAACCTCTCATAGCGATAGATTAAATTTCTTTAATATAACGTCACTAGAAAATCGTCGCTGGGTGAATCTTCAAATGTTTCTATTCAAATTTTTAAATCACAAATTAGACTGTCCCAATATCCTAGCCAAAATTAAAATTTCAGTGCAACGCGAAAGTGCACGTTCCTCAAATTTCAAAACATTTATTGGAAATTTATATAGAACTGAACTCGGTGCTAATAGTGTTTTAGAAAAGATCTGCCGGGAACACAATAATCTTTTCAAAACATCTCACTCACTCCTCCCCCCCTCAGGATTACAAAAAAATATTGCATCAATTTATCAGTGCAGAAACCACATAAACTTATGCTTTGTTTTAATTATTATTTTTAGTTAGTTTAATTTTTAGTTTTTTTCATTTTTTCACTTTTACATTATATTAGTACAATACATAATTTTTCATTGTAAACTTGCAACCCCGCACTTGTGCACTTCAAAAATAATTGGATTTACACCATAATTAATACTTATTTTGTTAATTTTATGAGCTAGTAATAGTGTATAATCTGTTGGTGAACCTAATAAATAAATAAATAGGTTTGTAACTACATACATAGTTATAAGTGAGATGTGCTTGAGTTGTGAGGAGGCGAGAGGCGAGAGAGGGTCGCGGCGGAAGGACACCGATTCCAAAAATAACAATATTCGTAACTAGAATTAGATTAAATAATTAGATTGTATAAAAATACGCAATTATTTTTATACATTTTAGTGCATATTATATCTATTGTTTTGGAATAGTGCTTTTGAAGTCGGTTGTTTTTTGTTAAAAATTTTTTTCGACTATTTTTTGAACATTGTTCAGTAAAATATTTATTGTGTCAAATTATAAGACTTACGATATTAAAGTTGAAATTGGACGCAATTAAAGTACGGATTACACGGGAAGCACCAGCTTTCAAATAAAAAAAGAATTATCAAAATTGGTTCACCCAGTCGAAAGTTCTGAGAAAACATAAAAAATACATTTAAATTGAAGTATCTCCTCCTTTTTGAAGTCGGTTTAATCTAATCATACATAGGATAAAATGTTCTCTACATGGCAATTGCTTCAGTTTTGCAAATAATATTATATTTATTCGAATCATACTTTTGTTCTCGGAAATTTAATGTCATCTTTTTACATTCATTACAATATCTCATAAAAAGGTTAAATTTCCTGCAATTAAAGTGGGACCACACGGGAAGCACCAGCTTTCAAATAAAAAAGCATTATCAAAATTGGTTCACCCGTTATCCGCTAACAATACTACCTTGTGTTTTTTTTTCACATCGACCCTCTGAATTTTATTATTTTAATATAAGATCCGAAGATCGTGCGTAGACCATTATATACCATAGTGTCATAGCTTCATGACCAGAGTTGAATGTTGAACACAATCAAAATCGATCAAATTCCATCAAGATACTGTCCGGCTCACTCGTCCGCCGTGCTATGGCTGCAACTCAAGATTCTGGTTTCGAAATACTTGATCATCTTCCATATTCACCTGACCTATTCCCCAGTGATAACTATCTTTTTCTAAAAGTGAAGGATTATTTAATACGATACAGATTCGCATATCATATTGCAGTATGATGAAGTTTTGAGGGAGGAATTTTAAGTTTTTTTCTTAACTTATATATATCAGATATTCCGAGTGCATTATGCTATAAAGTGAATTGTGAAAAATAAAATTAGTTTAAAAAAATACACAGCAAAATATGCATTTTCGTCTTTTTTTAATATTAGTTAGGTTTTTTTTTTCGAAAATATATTATTTTTCAGATTTCTACGACTCAAATTAAATCGAACGACGGTTCAAGCTTGGCAAATAGAAACAATGACAATTTGTAACTTTTATTTCATGAATAAGAAGATTACATGAATAAGTTACAATAATTAATTATCGGCGGAATAATTGGACAAAGTAATGAAGCCAGCTTAAACGGGAACAAATCTTTCGCAAGCTCGAATTCAAAGAAATTTCTTGTTTGAAAGGTAATTTAATTAAACATCCCGCTGGCGTTCTTCCAATTGACGTATTTATTTTGTTCACAGCTTATTAAAACTTCATTAAAATTGGCGGAGATAATTAACTGAATGTATGAATATTTATGAGAGCTTAGCGTTTTAGAGTCTGACATCGTACGATGCTTTACTTAATCGAGTCCACAAAGGAGAATATTATGAAGATACTCCAATAAACCGTAGTTATTGAATATGTTAAACCTAATGAGTAGATTATGCATAACGTGAATGATTCGATATTATAATATTTTAATTTGAGAGTCACAATTAGGGTGCCGACTCCACATATGTATGTATGACTCCATATATGTGGGATAAGGGTTTATAAGGATAAAAATAAAGATTTTTATTTATTCGATTAACTAAAAAAGACTTTTACGAGACCTGATTTCAGAGTACGTGGTCTTGCCAAAATTGATTCAAATACAAAAACATCGATTCAAATCAATAAATGTCAATAGTACATAAAAAATAATTAATTGTTAAACGGCGTCACTCAAAGAAATTGATGACTTTATTTCCATCATCGCCATTTGCAGGAAAATCTAAATTATGTTTTATTTTATTTTCAATTGAATCCCCTGTTCAAAACATTCAGATGACCAATCATGAGAAAAAAACTTAGGCGGTGTGGCGTACGGGCATTCCCCCTTCTGTTGCGATATCTGGAGGGTAGATATATGAATTAGTTTTTAAAAAATTGAGATTGAAAACATGGAGTTTTAATGGGATAAGAAGCATAAACGAGAATACGGATTGTCAGATGTATGATGATAAGTGACGAGAGGAATTCGTGGAGCATTCATTTATTTATTCAGGCACACAATAAACTTCAATAAATTATATTTTAAATAATATAGTTTACAATAGGTATATTTAACATTGTTATTGCCTTAAAATAATCGTAATCCAATGCCTATCTGTCCGTACTGAAGATATATGTGCAGTTGTAGTAATACGATTTACAACAGAGTTTTTTTACAATTTTTTTTTTATAGAAAACGCCTGAACAGCAACTGGGGTTTTCTTAAAAAGGTTTATTATACAAGAGGAGATAAAATTACCCAATAACCTATTAATACCTCATGGAGCCTACTACAATAACACGCTTATTACTTCATTTTAAGATACCTAAAATGTAAAAATTAATTTTCTCAGCAACATTTAAAGTTAGTTAAGTTCAAACAAATTCGTGTCTCTTTTAGCTAAACTACATTTCGATGCTGATCTCGTTTAGTATGCAAAAGAGGAATTGTAATTGCAAATTTATCCTCCAAATTTTTTCCGATCAGCTGAAACTCTTTCAGTTGCAAATTTAAATGTTGGCTTTTCTGATAGCATTTAGCATAATATGATTACATTTCACGGGATGTCTTTGCATGTGAATATGTCAGCGAATTGTATGAGGTATTGTACATGCTTTTAAAATAGGAAAAGGTTATCGATGTGTGGCGGTCCTCCACAGTGCGGTTTTCAAGGAGCTTTCTCCCTCGTACTACAAAGCTGTGGAATGACGCCTTGTGCGGTGTTTCCGGGACGATACGACATGGGTACCTTCAAAAAAAGCGCGTACACCTTCCTTAAAGGCCGGCAACGCTCTTGTGATTCCTCTGGTGTTGCAAGAGAATGTGGGCAGCGGTAATCACTTAATACCAGGTGACCCGTACGCTCGTTTGTCCTCCAATTACATAAAAAAAACGAATTCAGCACGGTCGAATCTGGGCTTCCATTGTAACAAGTACTTACAACGCTGTTCATAATGTCAATGGCGATGATCATCATATTAAGGGTAGTGGGCTGTCGATATGACACCAAGCTATTGATATCTTCTCTGATTACCTCCATAGCTACTATAGAAAAATACAGCACTCTGTTATGTCCTCACACTCTGTTATGTACTAGCTTTCGCTAATATGTGTAATACGTCTTATTTTGCAATATAGTCACTAATGTATTAACAATGATTTATTTGATGAGCTCTTTTTTCCTATGTCGAATTTAATACATTTCTCACAGTTTTAATTTTTTATATTTTTATGAATTTGTTAAAACGTAAGTACAGCTTTTTTGTGTTCGTTTGTTAATTGCTCTAGATTTGCACCCATAATTGGGGTGTCACTTAAATAGTTATATATAAAGGGTCTTTCATTAAGGGCTTCCTATCTTCAAATTTAAATAAAACAAAATTTGTGTTAGATATCATCAACAATTTTTATTCGTTTGAAAGGCCTATCGATGCCATTATGTGTGGAATATAACATCGTTCAAATGTCCGCCCCGGCTTCTCTGGGTGGCGCGCATCCGAAATGTCCAATTTTTCATGACGCTAGTGCATAAATCAGGCTGAATTTGACCGATGGCATGGGTTATGTTGGCTTTGAGGGCCGCTGTGGCTTGTGGATTATTCGCATAGACTTGCGACTTAAGAAAACCCCACAGGAAATAGTCTAATGGGGTCAAATCGCACGATCTCGGTGGCCAGTTCACATCATCTCCACGTGAGATGACCATGCTATCGAACCGCTCATGCAGAATGTCCAATGTGGCATGAGCTGTGTGGCACGTAGCGCCGTCCTGTTGAAACCACATGTCGTTGGTGTCCATATCATCCAATTCAGGCCAAAAGAAGTTGGTAATCATCGACCTATAGCGCTCTCCGTTTACGGTGATGGCCTGTCCAACGTCGTTTTCAAAGAAATATGATGATGATGCCGCCAGCCCGAAATCCACACCAAACAGTGACTTTTTCGGGATGCATTGGACGCTCTTGGATCTCATGTGGATTTGTATCGGCCCAAATTCGACAATTTTGTTTGTTCACGTACCCATTCATCCAGAAATGGGCCTCATCGCTGAAGATGATTTTTCGATGAAAATTAGGGTCAGTTGCCAACTGCTCCAGAGCCCATTCAGCGAACACAATTCTTTGTCTATGGTCGTCTTCATCTTCAGCTCCGGGGTCAGTTGAATTTTGTACGGGTGAAGGCCAAGTCACGACGCAAAATTCGCCAAGTTGTGGTCTGTGAAAGGCCGAATTCTTGTGAGCGAAGCGAAATCGACTGCCTCGGATTCTCCTGCATGCTCTCACGGACAGCGGCGATGTTTTCGGTAGATCTTGCGTTTCGTTGACGTACGGGTGTTGGTTGATCGTTTACTGAACCAGTGGACTCAAATTTATCCACCACACTGCGAATAGTCCTCTCGGTAGGACGATTACGGCGCCCGTAAAATGGGCGAAGAGCGCGGAACGTTGCCCGAACAGAACACCCATTTTGATAAAACAATTTTATCATTTGCACGTGTTGTTGAACGCTATATCCATCCATGATAATTTGGCAAAACAGACTGAATAAATGACAGCCAATTTGACAGATGTAGCTTCAACAAGATGGCCGCTATCAACTGTAAAAGTTCGGAAGTCCCTATTGAAAGACCCTATATATACTGATAGTTATATCAATCCGTCAATTGTTGATCATGCGTGCTATATCGCGAGCACTTTGTTGATCCGAAAACCTATGTTGATCCGGGTGGTTTTTGTTGATCCAATATAATATTTTTCATACAAATGTGGTTCCGGCCGGATCAATGATTTACTCCGTTGAAGTTTAGGAAACGCAACCAATGGGCCAATCAGAAGGCAGCAGGTCCTCCTACTGGACATACCTAAGGTATTGCAATACCACCTAATCATTAACTTTTCTTAATTTATAAAGTTTTTTGTTTATAGGTAAACTAAGGTAAACTAGGTAAGGTTGGAAATCGAACCGACTGAAATGTAAAAAAAAACACACCTACTTTTATAATACCAATCGAAAGAATGGCCAAAAACGAATAACTCTTCTTGAGCATTTAATTAATTAATTTACAAATAATACCCACTTAATTGACTACTTTCTTTTAAAATACTATGTTACTTAAGAAGAGTTATTAGTTTTTGGCCATTCTTTCGATTGGCATGAGTGTGTTTTTTTTACATAACGAGAGTTCGTTCCCAGCCGAGGCAAGTAATTTTTAGAAAATCTTTGAATGCAGAAGTACTAACTTTTAAAAATAACATAAAGTCTTCTTTCAGTAAAATAGCCTATCTTCGATATTTAAGGTACTTTCCCTTCATGTCCCATAACTTTGGGACATCCTGTATATAGGGTAAGGAAATTTGTTGACGACACGAGCTTGTCGCTTACCCCATGTTAAGTTTCGTGCCCATCTGCATGCATGCCAGCAGCTCAATATCATACAGAGTATGTGATATTGTATCTCACACAGTACCCTGAGATATAAGATCTAGAGTCTTGAAGCCCCGTTATATGACTCCGCAAACAATGCCCTTCAACCCGGAACACCGTAGCGTTGATTAGCTACTGCTTGGCCGTTGATTAACTGACAAAGGTCTGGCCATTCCTCAGACTGGCCCTCGCAAGAGTCCTACCAATACTAGATATAGTTGTATATAAGGACAATTTCTAATTGTTATTATAATGTTTAAGTAGTATGGATACATATATTAATTAAAGTGATAATTGAAAAGCAAAAAATGATCTTATCGCATCATATCGAAGTTGAGTTTGGATGACATGTAGAAAAAAACATTTGTTATCAATCATATGAGCTCAATACAATTACTATTAATATTAAGAGGAACTTGTTGTATCACACAGAATCTTCATTAAAATATATTTACTTTTTCTCACAAATATTGTTAACATACGTGTTAAGTTGCATCCAAGTCCTATTTTGAAGAATAGGTTCTTTATTTAAAACTTCCATACATTTGTTTTTGCCTGGATTGATCTTTTTATTTATGTATGATTGGAAATATTTTTTGACTAATTTTATCTCTTCATCCGACCACTTTCTATGACTGATTATTTTTCGTTTCTTAATTGGATTATCACTATCACTATCGCTTGAACTTTTGTTCGTCTAGTTTTACTTCGTTTCTGAATCTGTTTATCATATATCAATATCGCTATCACTTGTACTACTTGACTATTTTGTTTCCGTCATGCTTCCGTTTGGCTTAATTTTGGGGTCTTTATTTTTAAGGATCTTGGTTGTACTGATTGTCTTGTTTTTATCGTTTACTTCATTATAGTCTCCAATTTCTATTACTTCCATGTTATTATTGACTGTAGTTTCTGGTGTTTTGATAGATATTTTGGGGTTTGTAAGTAAGGTGTTAGATTGATCGCTTTCTATTGCCGGATTTTTTGAAGATGGCGTCTCTTCCTCAAATTTTTAGTTTCTTGGTATGATTGAGATGTAATCGTTTCTATCCTGTGACCCTTCTTCTCCATTAATGTATTTTCATATTCTAAGAGTTGAGATCCTACAACAGCTTTTGGGAGTACCTGCATAGGCAATCTATAATTTTGTGCATGAACTGATATATTATACCCTAGAAATTCTGCCAATATAACGATCTGCTCAGTATAACGATCATTTTGCTAAGAATGAATTTGGGACATTGTAGCAATATGATGTCTTATTTCGGTGGATGTAATCATTTAGGGGCGTTTCAAATAACACTGTTTTTTTATCATATCTAAACACTTACCGCCCTCATAAGGTTCTTGTGTACCAGGTCTTGCAAATAAATATAGGCTGGAGCTTGGAATTTTTAAATCTTCACGGCAAGCTATTATTAAATCTATGTTTTCTCTCATTATTTTTGTTAGCAAAATACAACCCCTAGTTCTTTTACCCGGAATCTGAAATACGTCTAATTCTTTAATACAATTCCTCTGCTCTACAGTTAAACTTTCCAAAACCTTTTCGGGCACTTCTTCATTCTTTCTATTGATGTAAAACGTAAGTTCAGATTAAGCTACGTCACCTGATCGTTTTCGGTCCAACATTATAATATGAGCTATTGTTACCATGCACAATAATTCATAATTTAAAAAACATCTATCTTTTCTCAATCTGCTCGCATATTTAATTTCTAATTTATGGATTTTTTGCATAACGGTATTAATGTCACTGTCCAGCGGCATGACTTTTTCTTTGGTTAAGTGATTTTGTTTTCTACTTTTGTTAGCGTTTAACGAAATCTCCCACTCCCAATTGATTTCAATGAAATATTTGAAGTCACCTAGTTTTTTTTATATGCTTCCTTATAAGCTGTGGATTCATTGTGCATAATAGACTGTGTGTATAGTATTTCAACACATCCCAAGACAGCGGGACGCATACGTGCGGGTATGCTTATAATTTTGACCATGCCTGTTTGTTCATTAAAGCCACACATTTCTTTTATGGCACTTACAAATGTTACATATTTTTCAGAATCAATCGCGTCAGTGAGATTTTCAATAGTTGTGTCTTTTTTCCGCAATAAAATCAAAACCGCGCGGGCGTCGACGGGTTCAAGGTCAAATGCCCTCGGATCAACGTTAGTTAGTAAGATTGCGCATGAGCATGAATATAAAACGGATGCACATTTGACTCGTCGGTATAATTTTTGCGACCGTTACGGATCAACAAAAACATTTTGTTAATGTATTTTTTGATGGCAAGTATGTTGCAAAGCGACCGATGCAGATCCCCAAACAACCCTTCCATTTCAAATTCGGATCAAAGTATATCAGTTATATTTATAAAGAACCAATTATACACTGCAAAAAGGTGGATCAACATTTCTTTTAATATCTTACTGGATCAACCTTAACATAGAACGGTTAATTATATATATGTATATAGATGTATATATATTATGTTAGTTATTAAGAAATTGTATTGGTGCTCACCCTGTTGGAGCAATAAATAAATAAATAATAATTGATGTCCAGGCGCGGTGAATGTACAAAGTACTATCTTCGCGATCAGCCTAGCTATCCAGCGCGGAAATGCTGCCAGTATTCTTGGTACGCTTCCACGTCTGTAATGATAGTTTTAATTTTATGTAGTCATAGTATTGTAAATATAGTTATAAGATTTGTTTTGTTTGAATAAATCAAATCAAATAATGATTAAATGTTATTATTATTATTATTTCAATGTATCGTAAGTTAGATTAAAATCTCATCATTTTCGTTTCTATATAAAATATGCAAATGTTAGTTTGTTTATTATTTTTAAATCCTTAACTAAGCATCATTGCAAAATGCACACAGTAAAGAACATTTTATGCTAATATTAAAACCAACCAAGGCGTAAGTAATGATTTTAAAGCGCAAAGTGTCGATAGGACAAGCTTGATATATAATGATTCTGGGTGAGAAAAAGGTTGGTATCCTGGCTCTCACCCACATTACGACGCCAAGCAGCGCCACGCGTAGTCTGTGGTCTTGTCTATACTCCCGATGAGTCTCCGGTACCCTCCACGTGTTCGTCTTTTCTAATTGGCATTTTTTCTATACCACTTATGACACCATATATGCTTTTTACTTTATAATAATCGCAGTCAACAACGTCGAGCCAAGAAGCGAATACGAAGCTGATTCGGTATTAGTCTTAGCTCCAGTGTAATTAGCGTGCGGTGCGAGTGCGGGTGCGAGCAGGCACCCGGCGAGCTCCAAGCGGAGTCAGGAAAGAACTATCCAGAGAGGCGGTTGTGTCCCCGCGCATGTCACATACCACGTTCTAATTACATAACCATTAGGCTTTGTGAAGAGTGCCTACCACATACAATTGTAAAGTTTGTTTCTAAAAGGGTAATATTTTTAAAACAGAGCAAAAACAATACTAGAGAGTTACTTACGGTGTTTCTTAACTTTTTCAGTGCCATTCCGTTTCAGATCGGATTGGTATTATCGAATTCATTTTGAAAGATAAGTAACTTATGACTTGCTTATACGGTCACTTCTATTAAGCTGCTCAAAGGTTTTGAAAGAATTGATATTATTTCTTACCTGATTGATTTTGCTGCCTAGTATCCAGACACTAAATACATTCAACACAGATAATATCCCGAATGATTTTCGATAAATGATATATATATATATATATATGATAAATGTTTTGTTTCCAGTTCAAAATAGTCTGAATGAAGAGATACATTTTTAAACTCCCTATGTTCAGTACAATCAAAGCGTACTTTTTTGTAATAGGTTGTCATAAAATAAGTTAGATGTTCGTCTAGCGGTAGTAGTAGTAATTTAGGAACCTTGAAAATCCAGAACTCTGAGTGCACCGTGGTTTTGTTTCTTACTTTGAACCGTAATATCTTTTTCAAAACACTTGCTCGTAAAGTGAACCTTATAACATCGTGTGGCCAAAAACCGAAATATAACACACACGTACACAATCATATTACACCCGTCTTGTCGAGGGTGCTGAGAACGATTTTGTGATCATTTTTCAAATCCAAGAGGGCCGCCGTGCAAGATTATGATCAAAAAAATATGAGTATCTTATTCCAGGTTCTCGAGGGTGCTGAGAACGATTTTGTGATCATTTTTCTAATCCAAGATGGCCGCCGCACAAAATTATGTTTTCAGCAATATGGATATCGTGTCTGAGGTTCTCGAGGGTGCAGAGAACGATTTTGTGATCAGTTTTCAAATCCAAGATGGCCGCCGCTCAAAAGTATGATAACTACATTATGGGGATCGTATCCGAGGTTCTCGAGGGTGCTGAGAACGATTTTGTGATCATTTTTCAAATCCAAGATGGCCGCCGCACAAAATTATGATTTTAGCAATATGGATATCGTGTCCGAGATTCTCGAGGGTGCAGAGAACGATTTGGTGATCATTTTTCAAATCCAAGATGGCCGCCGCACAAAATTATGATTTTAACAATATGGATATCGTACCCGAGGTTCTCGAGGGTGCAAATAACGATTTTGTGATCATTTTTCAAATCAAAGATTTCCGCCGCTCAAAAGTATGATAACTACATTATGGGTTTCGTATCAGTGGTTCTAGAGGGTGCTGAGAACGATTTTGTGATCATTTTTCTAATCCAAGATGGCTGCCACACAAAATTATGATTTCAGCAATATGGATATCGTGTCCGAGATTCTCGAGGGTGCAGAGAACGATTTGGTGATCATTTTTCAAATCCAAGATGGCCGCCGCACAAAATTATGATTTTAGCAATATGGATATCGTGTCCGAGGTTCTCGAGGGTGTAGAGAACAATTCTGTGATCATTTTTGAAATCCATGAGGGCTGCCGCAAACAATTATGTTTTCAGCAATATGGATATCTTGTCCGAGGTTCTCGAGGATGCAGAAAACAATTTTGGGATCATTTTTAAATCCGGGATGGCCTCCGCTCAAAATTATTATAACTACATCATGGGTATCGTATCAGAGGTTCTCGAGGGTGCAGAGAACGAATTTGTGATCATTTTTCAAATCCAAGATGGCCGCCGCTCAAAAGTATGATTGAGTATGAACTACATTATGGGTGTACGAGTGGAACATCGCACATCACGTTGCGCCCTGTCAGCAGTTGCGCTGGCGCGTGCCGTGTTTCCACATTTTCCCCAGTTCACGTTCGAGCATCAATCGGTTCGCGTGTGCTCATAACCATTTACCATTATAACCATTTAGACTAAGTTCAATAAACAAATTGTTCTTAAGTCTAGATTAATTTATGAACCAAACATAAATTAATCTGTACGGCAACCAGAACACCGTACATCTTGGTCCTTCGAGCCATTTAACCATTAATAAGATCAGTGACCAAACGTGGTGTACATCGTGGTACAGCGTGGAGTAGAACGCGGTCCTTCGAGATTTAGTCGTAAATCGGGACTGTCGCGAGTGAATAGTGAACACGTGTCAGTTAACCTTAATTGCGACATTTATACCAGTGCATTTAATTGACCATACCATATCATTAACCATAAACCATTACCAAAGTGCTTTGAGAAAAACCAGACAACCACGCGCCACTATTCAGAGTGAGATCATTTATTTTTTTACATATTTCATACTTGTTACTATACAATTTTAACCATGGAAGCTCTATTAACAACCCAAGAACAAATAATGTCAGCAATGGAAACCCTTCGGACCAATTTTAAGAAGGATGGGCCGGAGCGTAAGACGCCTGCCTATATTGAAAAAAGATTAAATACTTTAGATGGCTATTGGAGTGAATTCCAAATTAATCACACGAAATTGCGTGCTGAATATGAGGATCCAAATCATAGTTACTTTAGGGATTGTTATTATCAAAAGGCTCTACAATTTTATAATGATTTGAAAAATCTTATAAGTAGATTCAAAGCAACTAAACCATTATTAAGACCAGCAACCCCACTGTTTTACGACTCAGATCGTCAGGTAACACCAATGTCGCCTGCCGAGGGGAATTCGTACTCCACATCTAAGGAATACTTGACGTCCCAGGGTAGTTCTAGTCGAGGTGAAGATATGCTACGAAAGCAAAAAAGTAATTTAAAAGCTTTAAAACGCGCCATTGAAGCTGTGGATATAGAAGACATATCCGAACCTGGGAAATTGAGGACGTCTTGACCAAAATAAGGTCGAGGTGGTCGGTCATGCATTGGGAGATCGATAGTGAAGGAATAGATAATGATGAATACGAGGCAGCCTTCAGTGCCTACGAAAATAAGTTTGAAAACATGCAAAAGGTCTTAAGACCAAAAATGTATTCTATTAAATATAGGGAAAATTCTACTCCTCAAATGGAGATACCAACATTTAGTGGCAATTATAAACAGTGGTTGTCATTTAAGGATTTGTTTTGTGAAACCATACACAAAAACAAATTCATACCAAATGCACAAAAGATGCAATTTTTAAAAAATAAATTAAGGGGTGAAGCCGATAAACTGGTACAGCACTTAAAAATTAGTTCAGACAATTACTCAATTTGTTGGGAAATTTTAAACCACAGATATAGTAACATGCGTCTTATTTTTAATTCGCATATTCACATATTACTGAATTTACCAAATCTGCAACAACAGTCAGCCGCACTTATTAAAAGATTGCACGACACCACTAATGAATGTTTGAATGCTATTAAAGCAATGGGGGTCGATATAACATCTTGGGATCCACTAATTGTTTACATTTTAGTCCAAAAATTAGATACAGAGACTCATAACGACTACATAGAGTCGCTACGGAACCCGAGGGATTTACCAACTATCACAGATTTTTTAAGTTTTTTGGAAATTAAGTTTACCTCATTGGAGTCTACGAAACGTAGACAAGATTTTCGGTCAAGTACATTCAATCCGACAGGCATTCATGAAAATCAGAAGAGCTCATATAAAATAAGAAACAATAATTATGTGAATAAAAATATTCAACATAAGGCGATTAACCAGTCATCAATTAGGTCGAACGATATTGCATTACAAAGGATGTGCATACTGTGCAAAAAGGAACATTCATTATTTCAATGCAAATCATTTTTAGATTACTCACCAGAAAACCGACGAAGAACCATTGAAAATAACAACTTATGTACGAATTGCTTAATAAATCACTTAGGCAAGGAGTGTAGATCAGAAAAAACATGTAGATTTTGCCAAGAAAAACATAACACACTTCTTCATAAAGCTTACATAACGTACTTACCAACAAAATCAAGTCAGCATGCAGTGGAAGAACTTAGAAAAACTAAGATATGCGTTTCTACCTTACCCCCACAAGTATCTCCAAAGCTATTAGCCACAGCGAAGATTAATATTGAAGCTGTAGACGGTTCCCACCACGTCATGCGCGCTCTAACTGACCCATGTGCAGAATCTTCGTTGATAACAGAGAATGCAGCACAGAACACAGACAGGCTTACCACGCATCAACCGAAACTGTCTGGTTGTAGGAGTTGGAGAGAAATCTATGAGCAGTAAGGGAGTTATTAAAATCACCATATGGTCATTAATTTTTTCTTAACAAAAGATCCACTGAGACCAATCTTTGTGAATTAGTGGATACAGTAATTAGGGCTATGGACGAAGGACATCAGGTTGATGCCATTTATACTGATTACTCAAAAGCTTTTGATAAAATATCTCATTTTATATTAATTAAGAAATTAGCTGGCATCGGTATCCATGGCAACCTTCTAAGATGGCTAGAAAGTTACCTTATACATAGAACCCAATCAGTAACGATTAAAGGCTATACTTCCAACTTTGTCCCCGTTACTTCTGGCGTTCCCCAAGGATCTCATCTTGGCCCTTTATTATTTAATATTTTCATCAACGATATAGACAATTTATTTCGGAATACAAGCTCTCTTCTATACGCTGATGATAATAAAATATTTACAAAAATTAAGAATTCAGATGATAGCATCCTCCTCCACACTGACTTGAATAAGCTTGGTAATTACTGCTTAAAAAATGGTCTCACTATAAATATTGAAAAATGTTGTGCCATAAGTTTTTCAAGAAAATCTAATCCAATACTGTATAATTATCAGATATATGACACGAAATTAAAAAGAGTTCAAGAGGTTAGAGATTTGGGGGTAATCCTGGATAGTGAACTCACATTTAGAACCCACTATGATCGTATAATTAATAAATCATATAAAATGCTTGGTTTCATTTTAAGGCAGGGAAGTGAGTTTAAAAAATTGCATAAATATTTAATTTTATACAACGCTTTTGTCAGGTCACATCTTGAGTATGCGTCAGTTGTTTGGAACCCCTGCAATAATATTCATATAAACTGCTTGGAACGTATTCAAAATAAATTCATTAAGCACTTAGAATTCCGACAACATTTAGATCCCACGTTTAATTTTCACTCCAACGATTTAAGTTCTTTGAAAGACCGTCGAACCCATAGAGACATAATATTTTTATATAAATTATTACATAATATAGCTGATTCTCCATATCTATTAAGTAATATAGGATTACACTGCAGAAGGCCTACATCCCGATGTAAAGATGTGTTAGATGTTGCCTATGCGAGAACAATACATGGAAAGAACAGGTTTATAATTCGGGCATGTAGCTGTTATAATAGAGCATACAGTCATATTGACATATTTCATGAAAAGTTAAATGTTTTCAGATAATTGGTTTGTGATAATTTAAATAATTACTGATTTTTTTAACCCCATTCTTACATTTTTTTTTCTGAATACTTATCTCATTTGTAACTAACTCATTATAGTATTGTATAATAGGCGTGTATAGTATTGTGTAACTTATATAGCTTGTAATCAGTTGTTAATTTGTCTTACTTTTGTTTTGTGGCTTTTATCTTACCGTTGCTTACCTTTTAACTAAAAGTGTCGTATAAATTGATGGAAACTTCACTGGTGAAAGTGTAAGTTTTAAGATTTGTTAATATTTAAGTATCATAATACTGTTTGTTTCCTATACATGAATAAATAAATAAATAATTAATGACTTTAGCATTACCACAGAGGTTTTTTTTTTTTTTTTGAGAGGAGGAAATACTGTTACGTATTTACGCCCCGGAACGGGGCGTAATATGTCGGACTCGAGTGTCCGCGTAAGCGGACGCCCCATACCGACTAAAACCTCCTCTGTGCTGTTAGCAGCCCTGGCTTTCACAGCGAAGTAGGACGTGGGCCGTGGAGGCCGCAAAGACTACGCAACAACAGTCGCGGGGCGTCTCCTAAGAAGACTCGAACCTCAGACCGGCTGTGTGCTTGTGGGAAGGAGAGAGAATGAAAATGAAGATGAAGATGAAAAGATGAGAAGAACACACTCGCCAGCGAGTGTGGTGATGTTTAGTGTAATGTTTGTGAGTGTGTGTGTATGTGTTTATGATTGTATGTATGTATGTTTGTATGTGTGTAAGTAGTGTAAATGTTAGTGTGCATGTATGTTTGTGTTTTGTGTCTGTTTGTGGAGTGTGTTTGTGGTTGTGTAAGTGGTGTATGTCAGTCCGTCAGTCAGTCCGTGTGTTAGTGAGTGTAGTGAAACGATAACAGGACGAGGACTAACGTCTCGTCGGGTATCAAAACAATGTGTGGTGTATCTAGGGTGCGGGCCGCTGGCCATCGTCAGAGTGACGAGTGCCAGTGGTATGCGGTGGTTGACCGCGCCTACGCCTGCGAAGGCGGTGTGTGCGTGTCTGTGTCGGTGTTTGTGTGGGTGTCGCGTTCGCGATGGTGATGTCGTCATCCGGGTTTACCGTTACGTGTCTGGGACGTCTTATTGGGTTGAGACTATGGTGAAGGGGGGTGTACCCGCATGCCTTCCTAACCAAGATGTTGGAATGGTTAGGCGCCTTGTCAAAGAAGCGTCGCGAGATCTCTTTAAAGTGTTGAGCTATCGTCGGAAGCTCTAGGTCGCGGTGAAGGTCAACGTTTCGGATGAACCACGGAGCTCCGGTTGCCATGCGCGTGAATTTATTTTGAACTACTTGCAAGCGACGTAAGTAGCTCGGTCGGGTGTGCGCGAAAACGACGCTTGCGTATGACAGTATGGGCGTCGAGTTCGATTCAGGCAGGCAACGCGAGCACACGTGCCGCGTTATCTGTCCTCCTTCGAATATTTTTATTACCTGCGTTATCGCTCTATCGCTCTATCGCTATCTGCTCAGGCCACCTGGGCTAGCTATTGTTATCTATTAAAGTAATAAGAGTCGAGGGTAGGATTTTAAGAACCCTATTGTTTATAGTGTCGGGCCCGGGGCCTTCTTGGAGTGAAGCTCCTTAATGATTAGCTTCACCTCTTCGTAAGAGGTGGGTTTTAGTACATCGCCTGAAGGGCTCAGAGCGGAGCGACGTTCAACTTCACGATCAACTTCGTCAACGTGTGTCGGGTCGGCTGCTGCATTTGGAGAGCACTGACTCTCGAGACTATCGGCGAGGCATTCAGTCTTCTCATTGTCATCGAGCGCCGGCTGCAGTCCCGGTCTGTCCAAAGGAGGCATGACAGTGGGCGGCTCCTGTTTGAACGCGCGAGGCAGCTTCCAGAAAGCCACATGTGATGGCTTAAGATTGCCGAGCAAGCGGTCCCAACGTTCGCCGCGGAGTTCCGCGATACGTTCCCGTACCACCCGCTGTAGGTAGCGGAGGTGGCGCCTATTCTCGACCGACGGATACCTGTCGTAAAGTCTAGTAGCTCTGTGCTTCTGTGTGAGTAAGTTCCTGACCTCTGGGGGCAGGTTTAGGCGATGCGGTTGCATCATCGGAACCTGCCTGGAGCAGGCCTTGATCCTATTCTGTATATGTGACGTCACATGAGATGGTATAAGGTCAAGGTCGTCGGAATTGATAGACTCGAGATCCTTTTCCAGCCGTTGCCAGTCGATCACTGTTTTCGTCGGTGGTTGAAAGTTAACCGGTGGGCCTAGATTTAGGACGACGGGCCGGTGGTCTGACTCTAAATCGTGAAAAACCTCGATTGAATTTACATTGAGCGTTACGTCCACAGAGGCGTATGTCATGAAACAAATAGTCGGCAACTTGCCTAACCAATCATTTACCAAACCAGAGTGGCCAAAAATTAATAAATTAATTTTAGCAGATCCAGAGTTCTATTTGAAAAGACCTGTAGATCTTATATTAGGTGTAGAAGTATACGAACTAATCATACTACCAGGCTTTATTCGTAAAAGCGCAATGCAACCTGTTGCTCAAGAAACGGAGTTGGGTTGGATCTTAAGTGGTGGTATTCAACTACAAAATAATTGCCATGT
Source organism: Leptidea sinapis (assembly GCF_905404315.1). Classification (NCBI taxonomy): domain Eukaryota; kingdom Metazoa; phylum Arthropoda; class Insecta; order Lepidoptera; family Pieridae; genus Leptidea; species Leptidea sinapis. Next base: position 11,605,838 of record NC_066294.1, read on the forward strand.
CGTCAAAATTGATTTAAAGGATATTCGAAAATTTTGGGAGATAGAGGACATTTCGGATAATGCTATAGATATGAAAACTGATGATTTCTATTGTATTCAGCAATATCAATTAGAGGCGCAACGCCAACCAGATGGACGTTACGTTGTGAGATTACCATCAAAACCAGATTTTAAAGAAAAATTGGGAGAGTCCAGAACCAAAGCGGTCGCCCAATTTCACCAATTAGAGAAACGATTTATCAAAAACATAACCATTAAAGAGAATTATAAGCAATTCATTAACGAATACATTGAATTAAACCATATGAAGCAATGTTCCGGTAACCAGACACCGGAATCATATTTACCGCACCATTGTGTGATACGCGCGGAGTCATTGACCACTGCAACTCGTGTCGTTATTAACGCATAAGCTAAAACTTCGACGGGTTATTCGTTAAACGATTTAATGTATAGTGGGCCAAATCTACAGAAGGATTTACTCACCCTTATTATTAGTTGGCGTCAATATGAAATTGCTTTTACTGCTGACATCGAAAAAATGTTCAGGCAAGTATTACTCAATGAGAAAGACCAACCTTTGCAAAAAATTGTTTGGCGTGACCATCCAAACAACCACTTAAAAATTACCAGCTAGCTACTTACATACGGCACCAAGGCTGCACCATTCCTAGCTATGATGACTTTAAAACAGTTAGCCAAAGATGAAGCTCATCGTTTTCCTGAGGCAGCAGAAGTGGTGAATACCAGCTTCTATACTGATGACGTATTGCACGGGAGCCATGACCTTGAATCCGCAAAAAGGTTAAAAGCAGAACTTATAGCCCTGTTAAGTTCGGGTGGATTCAATCTCAGAAAATGGTCATCTAATAAACTTGATTTATTTGATGAAGATACGGAGAACAGTAGTAATGATCACACATATATTTTCAAGCACCAAGAGTCAACAAAGGCCTTGGGATTACAATGGAAACCAAGTGATGATAAGTTTACGTTTAACCTCATATTAGAACCATCGTTAAAGCTTACCAAACGCACTTTATTGTCTGATATATCAAGAATATTCGACCCACTTGGTTAGTTATCACCTGTTACAAACAAGCTTAAGTTGTTATTTCAGGAAATTTGGTCACTTGATCTTCAGTGGGATGATATATTGCCAGAAACCATTGTATCTAGATGGGATACCATAAGAAATAACTTAAATAATAACATAAAGCATATTAATATATAACGTTGGCTACAATGCAACGCTAATGACACCATTGAGCTTCACGGATTCTGTGATACATCTGAAAAGGCTTATCCTTGCGTTATATACGCTAGGATTCATAAGAACGATCAAAACAAATCGTCGGTTGTCATCGTAGCATCAAAAACACGGCTTGTTCCGTCCAAGAAGATTATTTCGCTACCTAGACTAGAACTATGCGCCGCTGTTTTACTATCAAAATTGATAAAAACAACTTGTAAATGTTTGTCTAAATTTAATATTAAGATATTTGGTTGGTCTGACTCCACAGCGGTATTAGGATGGTTGAGCGGAGATCTTAATCGATGGAAACCATTTGTGGCGAATAGGGTCAAACATGTAATAGAACAAATACCGTCATCATGCTGGGGCTATGTACAGTCTAAGGACAACCCTGCTGATTGCGCAAGTAGAGGAATCACGGCTGACCAGCTAGTTCAGCATTCTATATGGTGGTCCGGACCAGGTTGGTTGCTATCGTTTGAGGAAAAAACCACAGAAAGTGCACCCTACAGTACAAATGAAGAGATTAAAATTTCAACACAAATAAATGTGTCTACGCTAAAATATGAAAATGACGTCATAGAAACCTTATTAAGCAGACATAACAATTATAAGCAAGTATTGCGGGTTATGGCTTGGATGCTTCGTTTCTCTATGAGATTGAGTAACAAACCATCATATCTAACATTCCAAAACTGCGAAAAGTTGCCGCCGCTCAAAAGTATGATAACTACATTATGGGTATCCTATCAGAGGTTCTCGAGGGTGAAGAGAACGATTTGGTGATCATTTTTCAAATCCAAGATGGCCGCCGCACTTAATTATGATTTCAGCAATATGGATATCGTGTCCGAGATTCTCGAGGGTGCAGAGAACGATTTGGTGATCATTTTTCAAATCCAAGATGGCCGCCGCACAAAATTATGATTTTAGCAATATGGATATCGTGTCCGAGGTTCTCGTGGGTGCAGAGAACAATTCTGTGATCATTTTTGAAATCCAAGAGGGCTGCCGCAAACAATTATATTTTCAGCAATATGGATATCGTGTCCGATGTTCTCGAGGGTGCAGAAAACAATTTTGGGATCATTTCATCAATCTGAGATGGCCGCCGCTCAAAAGTATGATAACTAGATTATGGGTATCGTATCCGAGGTTCTCGAGGGTGCAGAGAACGATCGAGTTCGATTCAGGCAGGCAACGCGAGCACACGTGCCGCGTTATCTGTCCTCCTTCGAATATTTTTATTACCAGCGTTATCGCACTATTTGCTCAGGCCACCTTGGCTAGCTATTGTTATCGCGCGCTATTGTTCGGGACTCTTTGAGTCTCGCACCTGTTACGTTCCTTCGCGGAACGTAGCTTAGTTATTATCTGTGTTAATTACCCGGTTTTACGATCGTGTTAGTTAGCACCTGTGCTTTGTTTCGCGATTCTGCACGCTAATCGTGTGTGTTGTGAGTTGCAGTTCGTGCCGTGTGTGTCTTCTCCGCGGGGGCCTGCACAGCGTGCATCGGGGTTCCGGCCCAGCCAGTCTACATCCAGCAAAGCTAAGTCTTAGGCTTAATTATTATTATTAATTTCTTTTAAATTTTGCATATTTTATTATTATTAATATACTATATATATTTCATTTTATTATTATTAAAATACTAATAGTAATAGTATGTGCAAGTGTACAACTCAACTATAGTTGTCCACTTTATTATTATATTCCCCCTCTGCCTGACTCGGGCAGCGGGGGTTGTCACCCGCTTAACCTAATTAATAACAACCATGGCTTCACCAATGGTTCCCGACGAGGGCTTCTTCAGCGCTCTCTTAGATAGGTTATTCACGGAGAAGATCGCTCCGCTAATGAAAGAATCAATCAACGAGACAGTGGATGCCGCTATTAAAGCGAAATCCAACAAATATAACTCGTCATCCGACGTTTCGGGTTCCGACGGGGAATCCGAAATGGAATTAGGAAATGACTCCGACGCAAGCTCCGTGGCCTCGGTCAAACCGAGAATCACCCGATCAGCCCGCCCGCCTGTCCTTCAGGCGTACTTTGACGCGCAGGCGACCCCTTAGGTCCCCGCGGTCAGTCCTGACCGCACGGAAGCCCCTCAGGCTTCCAGTGCTTCACCGGCCCAGCCGGAAACCGCTCTACCGTCGAGAGCGGAGAGTGTCGCGTCGGATGCTGACGGCTTCATCACCGTCAGTCGCAAGAAGAAGCGCGGTCGCGAATCGCCTTCTCTTGATGGCACACCCGCCAAGAAAGCCGCGGCCACGACTGGCTCCACTCCCGCGTCCGCGCCCGCGCCCTTTAAACCCGCGTACCGCCTCCGACCAAGCGCCCACCTCCTATTTTTATAGGAGACCAAGGCCGCTGGTAAGTTATAAAAAAAAGGATCCCGAAGACGCTCTCCTTCCAGGCGAGGGCGTACCAATCTCTCATCAAATTAGAGACCAGAGACCTTCTTAGAGAGCTGAGTGTGGGTTTCCACACGTACGCCCTGCCTGAGAAGAAGCGTCTGAGGGTCGTTATTAGGAACGTCCCCAGAGAGTTAGACGAGGCCGACATTCTGTCGGACCTCAAAGAGCAGGGTTACCCTGCACACGAGGTGCACCGTATGCGCGGAACCACCAACAAACAACCATTTAACATGGTTCTAGTCGTCCTCGACCTCACGCAAGAGGGAAAGGAAATTTTTAATATTAAATCGGTTTGCTCCCTTCCGGGCATCCGGGCCGAAACTCCTCGCAACCGAGGGGGGCCTGGTCAGTGTCACAGATGCCAGTTATACGGGCACTCGGCACGCAACTGCGAACACACCCCGAGGTGTGTGAAGTGCCTCGGAAAACACGGCACGCCGGAGTGCCCTCGACCAGCGCAATGCGCGGAGCCCCCGGCCTGCGTCTTGTGCGGGGAGAAGGGGCACCCCGCGAGCTATCGCGGGTGTCCCAAGGCACCCAAACACAAGCGTCACCCAGGGCGCCGCCAGCCGCAAGGCAGAGCAGAGAAGGTGGAGTTCACTCCGACCTTCAAACCTGCGCCACCTCCGAAGGTAAACGCCTGTGCGAGGTCTCCTCCGGCTGCCAATGCTGCCACAGAGGCCACTTTTGCGGCCCCCGCGCCCCTCCGGCCACCGCTAGCGTCCCGCCCGGCGGCGTCGGTCCCGCGACCGAGGCCACCGGCGCCTGCGTCCGCGGCAACAGGTAACAAAGGCGGCAGCACCTTTGCCTTCATGTTCGAACTGTCAGAGCTGTTCGACATTGATGAAATCACAGCCCTGGCCAGCAGGCTCGATGCTGTCCGGGACGACCCGCCGTCGCTCCTGCAAGTTATGGCAGACAACGGCAAAATATTCCGTGCCCTCACCGATATAGGGCGAAAGTATAAAAACATTCGCAATGCCTAATTACGTAAGCGGGCGGGTTAAACCACATACGCTCCGTAAAGCGTATTTTAACGCCCAAGGCCTTAAGCCTCAACTAGACTTGGTGAAGGAGTTCGCTCACGAACATCAATTAGACCTATTCTTAGTGCAAGAGACATTTCTAAAACCACGTATACGCGATCCGCGTATCGCTAATTATAACTTAGTCAGGAATGATCGCACCACCCGTATGGGCGGCACCCTCATTTATTTTAAAAGGTCTCTACACTGTATACCTATAGATCCTCCGGTCCTCACTAACATCGAGGCCTCTGCCATCCGGGTCAGTATGGCGAATCACCAGCCGATCACTGTTATTTCAGCTTATCTTGCGCCCAACAAAAAAGTATTATACACAGATATAGAAGCATAACTCGGCCACGGGGCTGCAGTCATATTGGGCGGCGATCTTAACGCCAAACACTCCAGCTGGAACAGTAGAGCCACAAATAGAAACGGAATCTTATTAGATTCGCTGACAGACAAGCTGAACTTTTCAGTAATAGCACCCGACGAACCAACACATTATCCGGATAACGTCGCGCACCGACCCGACATTCTAGACGTTGCGTTACTTAAGAACGTAACGCTCAATGTAAATTCAATCGAGGTTTTTCACGAATTAGAGTCAGACCACCGGCCCGTCGTCGTAAATCTAGGCCCACCGGTTAACTTTCAACCACCGACGAAAACAGTGATCGACTGGCAACGGCTGGAAAAGGATCTCGAGTCTATCAAGTCCGACGACCTTGACCTTATACCGGACGTCATCGACTCGGTCGACACGGCTCACAGTGCTATCTCTCATGTGATGTCACATATACAGAATAGGATCATGGCCTGCTCCAGGCAGGTTCCGACGATGCAACCGCATCGCCTAAACCTGCCTCCAGAGGTCAGAAACTTACTCACACAGAAGCACAGAGCCACTAGACTTTACGACAGGTATCCGTCGGTCGAGAATAGGCGCCACCTCCGCTACCTACAGCGGGTGGTATGGGAACGTATCGCGGAACTCCGCGGCGAACGTTGGGACCGCTTGCTCGGCAACCTTAAGCCATCACATGTGGCTTTCTGGAAGCTGCCTCGCGCGTTCGAACAGGAGCCGCCCACTGTCATGCCTCCTTTGGACAGACCGGGACTGCAGCCGGCGCTCGATGACGATGAGAAGACTGAATGCCTCGCCGATAGTCTCGAGAGTCAGTGCTCTCCAAATGCAGCAGCCGACCCGACACACGTTGACGAAGTTGATCGTGAAGTTGAACGTCGCTCCGCTCTGAGCCGGAAGAGGTGAAGCTAATCATTAAGGAGCTTCACTCCAAGAAGGCCCCGGGGCCTGATACTATAAACAATAGGGTTCTTAAAATCCTATCCTCGACTCTTATTACTTTATTGGTTACCATTTTTAATATTCTATTGTCTAATAGCGCGTTCCCCGAACAATGGAAGGATTCCATTGTTATCGGTATCCCAAAACCCAATAAACCTAAAGCTAACCCGAGTAGCTATAGGCCTATTAGCTTAATTAACTCGATCGGGAAACTTTACGAAAGATTAATTCTCGCGCGTCTTAATCATCACATCGCGGAGCTCAACCTTCTTCAACTTCAACCCTCGTCTTAATCATACCCGACATACAGTTCGGATTCAGAACCGCTCACTCGTGTCCCCAGCAGGCTCACCGACTCACCGAGTACATTCTCGTACGGCATCAACTTCACGCTACCACGGCAGCCGTGTTTTCGATGTCGCGAAGGCATTCGACAAGGTATGGCACAACGGTTTAGTATTCAAGCTGTATCAACTGGGAGTGCCAGACAGGCTCGTGCGCATCATACGAGCCTACCTTACTGATCGCTCCTTCCGATATCGAGTAGAGGGCACCCTATCCTCACCAAGACCCATCAGGTCTGGCGTGCCACAGGGTTCAGTCCTCTCTCCCACTCTTTTCTCGCTCTTCACGAGCGACATTCCCAAGTTTCCGAGTGTCCAGCTCGCTCAGTACGCTGACGATACGGCACTCTACTTTGGCTCCGGTCTATTGAACCGCTCAACCTTGAGCAGGAACATTAAAGTGCTTCAAGCCGCCGTCGATGAACTAGGCAACTGGTTCAGAAAATGGCGGATTGAAGTGAACCCCACCAAGAGTGCAGCGGTACTCTTCGGTAACGCGAATAGCATCCGCGCTAAAAAACGACCGACCGACGTCATTAAATTGTATGAAACACCCATACCGTGGGTGAAGGATTACAAATACTTAGGAGTCACGTTCAACAGCAATATGAACTTCAAGAAACATATTGATACGGTATGCAATGGAGCCCGATTTGTCCTCAGTCGCCTTTATCCACTTGTGTGTGGGCGAAGCAAACTTCCGCTCAAACACAAAGTGACGCTGTACAAAACCATCGTACGGCCCATACTGTCATACGCAAGCGTCGTTTTCGCGCACACCCGACCGTGCTACTTACGTCGTTTGCAAGTAGTTCAAAATAAATTCACACGCATGGCAACCGGAGCCCCGTGGTTCATCCGAAACGTTGACCTTCACCGCGACCTAGAGCTTCCAACGATAGCTCAACACTTTAAAGAGATCTCGCGACGCTTCTTTGACAAGGCGCCTAACCATCCCAACATCTTGGTTAGGAAGGCATGCGGGTACACCCCCCTTCACCATAGTCTCAACCCAATAAGACGTCCCAGACACGTAACGGTAGACCCGGATGACGACATCACCATAGCGAACGCGACACCCACACAAACACCGACACAGACACGCACACACCGCCTTCGCAGGCGTAGGCGCGGTCATCCACCGCAAACCACTGGCACTCGTCACTCTGACGATGGCCAGCGGCCCGCACCCTAGATACACCACACATTGTTTTGATTCCCGACGAGACGTTAGTCCTCGTCCTGTAATCGTTTCACTACACTCACTCACACACGGACTGACATACACCACTAACACAATCACAAACACACTCCACAAACAGACACAAACACAAACATACATGCACACTAACATTTACACTACTTACACACATACATACATACAATCATAAACACATACACACACACTTACATACATTACACTAAACATCACCACACTCGCCGGCGAGTGTGTTCTTCTCATCTTTTCATCTTCATTTTCATTCTCTCTCCTTCCCACAAGCACACAGCCGGTCTGAGGTTCGAGTCTCCTTAGGAGAAGCCCCGCGACTGTTGTTGCGTAGTCTTTGCGGCCTCCACGGCCCACGTCCTACTTCGCTGTGAAAGCCAGGGCTGCTAACAGCACAGAGGAGGTTTTAGTCGGTATGGGGCGTCCGCTTACGCGGACACTCGAGTCCGACATATAACGCCCCGTTCCGGGGCGTAAATACGTAACAGTATTTCCTCCTCTCAAACAAAAAAAAAAAGCAGAGAACGATTTTGTGATCAGTTTTCAAATCCAAGATGGCCGCCGCTCAAAAGTATGATAACTACATTATGGGTATCCTATCAGAGGTTCTCGAGGGTGAAGAGAACGATTTGGTGATCATTTTTCAAATCCAAGATGGCCGCCGCACAAAATTATGATTTCAGCAATATGGATATCGTGTCCGAGATTCTCGAGTGTGCAGACAACGATTTGGTGATCATTTTTAAATCCAAGATGGCCGCCGCACAAAATTATGATTTTAGCAATATGGATATCGTGTCCAAGGTTCTCGTGGATGCAGAGAACAATTCTGTGATCATTTTTGAAATCCAAGAGGGCTGCCGCAAACAATTATATTTTCAGCAATATGGATATCGTGTCCGATGTTCTCGAGGGTGCAGAAAACAATTTTGGAATCATTTTTAAATTCGAGATGGCCGCCGCTCAAAAGTATGATAACTAGATTATGGGTATCGTATCCGAGGTTCTCGAGGGTGCTGAGAACGATTTTGTGATCATTTTTAAATTCGAGATGGCCACCGCTCAAAAGTATGATAACTAGATTATGGGTATCGTATCCGAGGTTCTCGAGGGTGCTGAGAACAATTTTGGGATCATTTTTAAATCCAAGATGGCCGCCGCTCAAAATTATGATAAATAAATTATGGGTATCGTATCCGAGGTTCTCGAGGGTGCTGAGAACGATTTTGTGATCATTTTTCAAATCCAAGATGGCCGCCGTGCAAGATTATGATCACAAAAATATGGGTATCGTACCCGAGGTTCTCGAAGGTGCAGAGAACGATTTGGTGATCATTTTTCAAATCCAAGATAGCCGCCGCACAAAATTATGATTTGAGCAATATGGATATCGTGTCCGAGGTTCTCGAGGGTGCAGAGAACAATTCTGTGATCATTTTTCAAATCCAAGATGGCCGCTGCTCAAAATTATGATTTCAGCAATATCGATATCGTGTCGGAGGTTCTCGAGGGTGCAGAAAACAATTTTGGGATCATTTTTAAATTCGAGATGGCTGCCGCTCAAAAGTATGATAACTAGATTATGGGTATCCTATCAGAGGTTCTCGAGGGTGCAGAGAGCGATTTGGTGATCATTTTTCAAATCCAAGATGGCCACCGCACAAAATTATGATTTTAGCAATATGGATATCGTGTCCGAGTTTCTCGAGGGTGCAGAGAACAATTCTGTGATCATTTTCGAAATCCATGAGGGCTGCCGCAAGCAATTATGTTTTCAGCAATATGGATATCGTGTCTGAGGTTCTCGAGGGTGCAGAAAACAATTTTGGTATCATTTTTAAATACGAGATGGCCTCCGCACAAAATTATGATTTTAGCAATACGGATATCGTGTCCGAGGTTCTCGAGGATGCAGAGAACAATTCTGTGATAATTTTTGAAATCCAAGAGGGCTGCCGCAAACAATTATGTTTTCAGCAATATGGATATCGTGTCCGATGTTCTCAAGGGTGCAGAAAACAATTTTGGGATCATTTTTAAATCCAAGATGGCCGCCGCTCAAAATTATGATAAATAAATTATGGGTATCGTATCCGAGGTTCTCGAGGGTGCTGAGAACGATTTTGTGATCATTTTTGAAATCCAAGATGGCCGCCGTGCAAGATTATGATCACAAAAATATGGGTATCGTACCCGAGGTTCTCGAAGGTGCAGAGAACGATTTGGTGATCATTTTTCAAATCCAAGATAGCCGCCGCACAAAATTATGATTTGAGCAATATGGATATCGTGTCCGAGGTTCTCGAGGGTAAAGAGAACGGTTTTGTGATCATTTTTGAAATCCAAGATGGCCGCCGCTCAATATTATGATAACTACATTATGGGTATCGTATCCGAGGTTCTCGAGGGTGCAGAGAACGATTTTGTGATCAGTTTTCAAATCCAAGATGGCCGCCGTGCAAGATTATGATCACAAAAATATGGGTATCGTACCCGAGGTTCTCGAAGGTGCAGAGAACGATTTGGTGATCATTTTTCAAATCCAAGATGGCCGCTGCTCAAAATTATGATTTCAGCAATATCGATATCGTGTCTGAGGTTCTCGAAGGTGCAGAAAACAATTTTGGGATCATTTTTAAATTCGAGATGGCCGCCGCTCAAAAGTATGATAACTAGATTATGGGTATCCTATCAGAGGTTCTCGAGGGTGCTGAGAACGATTTTGTGATCATTTTTAAATCCAAGATGGCCGCCGCACAAAATTATGATTTTAGCAATATGGATATCGTGTCCGAGGTTCTCGTGGGTGCAGAGAACAATTCTGTGATCATTTTTGAAATCCAAGAGGGCTGCCGCAAACAATTATATTTTCAGCAATATGGATATCGTATCCGAGGTTCTCGAGGGTGCTGAGAACGATTTTGTGATCATTTTTCAAATCCAAGAGGGCTGCCGCAAACAATTATATTTTCAGCAATATGGATATCGTGTCCGATGTTCTAGAGGGTGCAGAAAACGATTTGGTGATCATTTTTCAAATCCAAGATGGCCGCCGCACAAAATTATGATCACAAAAATATGGGTATCGTATCCGAGGTTCTCGAGAGTGCAGAGAACAATTCTGTGATCATTTTTCAAATCCAAGATGGCCGCCGTTCAAAATTATGATTTCAGCAATATGGATATCGTGTCTGAGGTTCTCGAGGGTGCAAAAAACAATTTTGGGATCATTTTTAAATTCGAGGTGGCCGCCGCTCAAAAGTATGATAACTAGATTATGGGAATCGTATCCGAGGTTCTCGAGGGTGTAGAGAACGATTTTGTGATCATTTTTCTAATCCAAGATGGCCGCCGCTCAAAAGTATGATAGCTACATTATGGGTATGCTATCAGAGGTTCTCGAGGGTGCAGAGAACGATTTGGTGATCATTTTTCAAATCCAAGATGGCCGCCGCACAAAATTATGAATTCAGCAATATGGATATCGTGTCCGAGATTCTCGAGGGTGCAGAGAACAATTTGGTGATCATTTTTCAAATCCAAGATGGCCGCCGCACAAAATTATGATTTTAGCAATATGGATATCGTGTCCGAGGTTCTCGTGGGTGCAGAGAACAATTCTGTGATCATTTTTAAATCCGAGATGGCCGCCGCTCAAAAGTATGATAACTACATTATGGGTATCCTATCAGAGGTTCTCGAGGGAGCAGAGAACGATTTGGTGATCATTTTTCAAATCCAAGATGGCCGCCGCACAAAATTATGATTTTAGCAATATGGATATCGTGTCCGAGGTTCTCGTGGGTGCAGAGAACAATTCTGTGATCATTTTTAAATCCAAGATGGCCGCCGCTCAAAATTATGATAAATAAATTATGGGTATCGTATCCGAGGTTCTCGAGGGTACAGAGAACGGTTTTGTGATCATTTTTGAAATCCAAGATGGCCGCCGCTCAATATTATGATAACTACATTATGGGTATCGTATCCGATGTTCTCGAGGGTGCAGAGAACGATTTTGTGATCAGTTTTCAAATCCAAGATGGCCGCCGCTCAAAAGTATGATAACTACATTATGGATATCGTATCCTAGTTTCTCGAGGGTGCTGAGAACGATTTTGTGATCATTTTTCAAATCCAAGATGGCCGCCGTGCAAGATTATGATCACAAAAATATGGGTATCGTACCCGAGGTTCTCGAAGGTGCAGAGAACGATTTGGTGATCATTTTTCAAATCCAAGATGGCCGCCGCACAAAATTATGATTTTAGTAATATGGATATCGTGTCCGAGGTTCTCGAGGGTGCAGAGAACAATTCTGTGATCATTTTTCAAATCCAAGATGGCTGCTGCTCAAAATTATGATTTCAGCAACGATTTTGTGATCAGTTTTCAAATCCAAGATGGCCGCCGCTCAAAAGTATGATAACTACATTATGGATATCGTATCCTAGTTTCTCGAGGGTGCTGAGAACGATTTTGTGATCATTTTTCAAATCCAAGATGGCCGCCGTGCAAGATTATGATAACAAAAATATGGGTATCGTACCCGAGGTTCTCGAAGGTGCAGAGAACGATTTGGTGATCATTTTTCAAATCCAAGATGGCCGCCGCACAAAATTATGATTTTAGCAATACGGATATCGTGTCCGAGGTTCTCGTGGGTGCAGAGAACAATTCTGTGATCATTTTTGAAATCCAAGAGGGCTGCTGCAACCGATTATGTTTTCAGCAATATGGATATCGTGTCCGATGTTCTCGAGGGTGCAGAAAACAATTTTGGGATCATTTTTAAATCCGAGATGGCCGCCGCTCAAAAGTATGATAACTACATCATGGGTATTCTATCATAGGTTCTCGAGGGTGCAGAGAACGATTTGGTGATCATTTTTCAAATACAAGATGGCCGCCGCACAAAATTATGAATTCAGCAATATGGATATCGTGTACGAGATTCTCGAGGGTGCAGAGAACAATTTGGTGATCATTTGTCAAATCCAAGATGGCAGCCGCACAAAATTATGATTTTAGCAATATGGATATCGTGTCCGAGGTTCTCGAGGGTGCAGAGAACAATTCTGTGATCATTTTTGATATTGATGAGGGCTGCCGCAAACAATTATGTTGTCAGCAATATGGATATCGTGTCCGAGATTCTCGAGTGTGCAGACAACGATTTAGTGATCATTTTTAAATCCAAGATGGCCGCCGCACAAAATTATGATTTTAGCAATATGGATATCGTGTCCGAGTTTCTCGAGGGTGCAGAGAACAATTCTGTGATCATTTTCGAAATCCATGAGGGCTGCCGCAAACAATTATGTTTACAGCAATATGGATATCGTGTCTGAGGTTCTCGAGGGTGCAGAAAACAATTTTGGTGTCATTTTTAAATCCGAGATGGCCTCCCCACAAAATTATGATTTAAGCAATACGGATATCGTGTCCGATGTTCGCAAGGGTGCAGAAAACAATTTTGGGATCATTTTTAAATCCAAGATGGCCGCCGCTCAAAATTATGATAAATAAATTATGGGTATCGTATCCGAGGTTCTCGAGGGTACAGAGAACGGTTTTGTGATCATTTTTGAAATCCAAGATGGCCGCCGCTCAATATTATGATAACTACATTATGGGTATCGTATCCGATGTTCTCGAGGGTGCTGAGAACGATTTTGTGATCATTTTTCTAATCCAAGATGATCGCCGCACAAAATTATGTTGATGGCCGCCGCTCAAAATTATGATAACTAGATTATGGGTATCGTATCCGAGGTTCTCGAGGGTGCAGAGAACGATTTTGTGATCAGTTTTCAAATCCAAGATGGCAGCCGCTCAAAAGTATGATAACTACATTATGGATATCGTATCCTAGATTCTCGAGGGTGCTGAGAACGATTTTGTGATCATTTTTCAAATCCAAGATGGCCGCCGTGCAAGATTATGATCACAAAAATATGGGTATCGTACCCGAGGTTCTCGAAGGTGCAGAGAACGATTTGGTGATCATTTTTCAAATCCAAGATGGCCGCCGCACAAAATTATGATTTTAGCAATATGGATATCGTGTCCGAGGTTCTCGAGGGTGCAGAGAACAATTCTTTGATCATTTTTCAAATCCAAGATGGCTGCTGCTCAAAATTATGATTTCAGCAATATCGATATCGTGTCTGAGGTTCTCGAGGGTGCAGAAAACAATTTTGGGATAATTTTTAAATTCGAGATGGCTGCCGCTCAAAAGTATGATAACTAGATTATGGGTATCCTATCAGAGGTTCTCGAGGGTGCACAGAACGATTTGGTGATCATTTTTCAAATCCAAGATGGCCGCCGCACAAAATTATGATTTTAGCAATATGGATATCGTGTCCGAGGTTCTCGAGGGTGCAGACAACAATTCTGTGATCATTTTCGAAATCCATGAGGGCTGCCGCAAACAATTATGAATTCAGCAATATGGATATCGTGTACGAGATTCTCGAGGGTGCAGAGAACAATTTGGTGATCATTTGTCAAATCCAAGATGGCAGCCGCACCTAATTATGATTTTAGCAATATGGATATCGTGTCCGAGGTTCTCGAGGGTGCAGAGAACAATTCTGTGATCATTATTGATATTGATGAGGGCTGCCGCAAACAATTATGTTGTCAGCAATATGGATATCGTGTCCGAGATTCTCGAGTGTGCAGACAACGATTTAGTGATCATTTTTAAATCCAAGATGGCCGCCGCACAAAATTATGATTTTAGCAATATGGATATCGTGTCCGAGTTTCTCGAGGGTGCAGAGAACAATTCTGTGATCATTTTCGAAATCCATGAGGGCTGCCGCAAACAATTATGTTTTCAGCAATATGGATATCGTGTCTGAGGTTCTCGAGGGTGCAGAAAACAATTTTGGTGTCATTTTTAAATCCGAGATGGCCTCCGCACAAAATTATGATTTAAGCAATACGGATATCGTGTCCGATGTTCGCAAGGGTGCAGAAAACAATTTTGGGATCATTTTTAAATCCAAGATGGCCGCCGCTCAAAATTATGATAAATAAATTATGGGTATCGTATCCGAGGTTCTCGAGGGTACAGAGAACGGTTTTGTGATCATTTTTGAAATCCAAGATGGCCGCCGCTCAATATTATGATAACTACATTATGGGTATCGTATCCGATGTTCTCGAGGGTGCTGAGAACGATTTTGTGATCATTTTTCTAATCCAAGATGATCGCCGCACAAAATTATGTTGATGGCCGCCGCTCAAAATTATGATAACTAGATTATGGGTATCGTATCCGAGGTTCTCGAGGGTGCAGAGAACGATTTTATGATCAGTTTTCAAATCCAAGATGGCAGCCGCTCAAAAGTATGATAACTACATTATGGATATCGTATCCTAGTTTCTCGAGGGTGCTGAGAACGATTTTGTGATCATTTTTCAAATCCAAGATGGCCGCCGTGCAAGATTATGATCACAAAAATATGGGTATCGTACCCGAGGTTCTCGAAGGTGCAGAGAACGATTTGGTGATCATTTTTCAAATCCAAGATGGCCGCCGCACAAAATTATGATTTTAGCAATATGGATATCGTGTCCGAGGTTCTCGAGGGTGCAGAGAACAATTCTTTGATCATTTTTCAAATCCAAGATGGCTGCTGCTCAAAATTATGATTTCAGCAATATCGATATCGTGTCTGAGGTTCTCGAGGGTGCAGAAAACAATTTTGGGATCATTTTTAAATTCGAGATGGCTGCCGCTCAAAAGTATGATAACTAGATTATGGGTATCCTATCAGAGGTTCTCGAGGGTGCACAGAACGATTTGGTGATCATTTTTCAAATCCAAGATGGCCGCCGCACAAAATTATGATTTTAGCAATATGGATATCGTGTCCGAGGTTCTCGAGGGTGCAGACAACAATTCTGTGATCATTTTCGAAATCCATGAGGGCTGCCGCAAACAATTATGTTTTCAGCAATATGGATATCGTGTCCGATGTTCTCAAGGGTGCAGGAATTAATTTTGGGTTCATTTTTAAATCCAAGATGGCCGCCGCTCAAAATTATGATAAATAAATTATGGGTATCGTATCCGAGGTTCTCGAGGGTACAGAGAACGGTTTTGTGATCATTTTTGAAATCCAAAATGGCCGCCGCTCAATATTATGATAACTACATTATGGGTATCGTATCCGAGGTTCTCGAGGGTGCTGAGAACGATTTTGTGATCATTTTTCTAATCCAAGATGATCGCCGCACAAAATTATGTTGATGGCCGCCGCTCAAAATTATGATAACTAGATTATTGGTATCGTATCCGAGGTTCTCGAGGGTGCTGAGAACGATTTTGTGATCATTTTTCAAATCCAAGATGGCCGCCGTGCAAGATTATGATCACAAAAATATGGGTATCGTACCCGAGGTTCTCGAAGGTGCAGAGAACGATTTGGTGATCACTTTTCAAATCCAAGATGGCCGCCGCACAAAATTATGATTTTAGCAATATGGATATCGTGTCCGAGGTTCTCGAGGGTGCAGAGAACAATTTTGTGATCAGTTTTCAAATCCAAGATGGCCGCCACTCAAAAGTATGATAACTACATTATGGATATCGTATCCTAGTTTCTCGAGGGTGCTGAGAACGATTTTGTGATCATTTTTCAAATCCAAGATGGCCGCCGCACAAAATTATGATTTTAGCAATATGGATATCGTGTCCGAGGTTCTCGAGGGTGCAGAGAACAATTCTGTGATCATTTTTCAAATCCAAGATGGCCGCTGCTCAAAATTATGATTTCAGCAATATCGATATCGTGTCTGAGGTTCTCGAGGGTGCAGAAAACAATTTTGGGATCATTTTTAAATTCGAGATGGCCGCCGCTCAAAAGTATGATAACTAGATTATGGGTATCCTATCAGAGGTTCTCGAGGGTGCAGAGAACGATTTGGTTATAATTTTTCAAATCCAAGATGGCCGCCGCACAAAATTATGATTTTAGCAATACGGATATCGTGTCCGAGGTTCTAGTGGGTGCAGAGAACAATTCTGTGATCATTTTTGAAATCCAAGAGGGCTGCTGCAACCTTTTATGTTTTCAGCAATATGGATATCGTGTCCGATGTTCTCGAGGGTGCAGAAAACAATTTTGGGATCATTTTTAAATCCGAGATGGCCGCCGCTCAAAAGTATGATAACTACATCATGGGTATTATATCATAGGTTCTCGAGGGTGCAGAGAACGATTTGGTGATCATTTTTCAAATCCAAGATGGCCGCCGCACAAAATTATGGTCACAAAAATATGGGTATCGTATCCGAGGTTCTCGAGAGTGCTCAGAACGATTTTGTGATCATTTTTGAAATCCAAGATAGCCGCCGCACAAAATTATGATTTTACCAATATGGATATCGTGTCCGAGGTTCTCGAGGGTGCAGAGAACAATTCTGTGATCATTTTTGATATTGATGAGGGCTGCCGCAAACAATTATGTTGTCAGCAATATGGATATCGTGTCCGAGATTCTCGAGTGTGCAGACAACGATTTAGTGATCATTTTAAATCCAAGATGGCCGCCGCACAAAATTATGATTTTAGCAATATGGATATCGTGTCCGAGGTTCTCGTGGGTTCAGAGATCAATTCTGTGATCATTTTTGAAATCCAAGAGGGCTGCCGCAAACAATTATATTTTCAGCAATATGGATATCGTGTCCGATGTTCTCGAGGGTGCAGAAAACAATTTTGGAATCATTTTTAAATTCGAGATGGCCGCCGCTCAAAAGTATGATAACTAGATTATGGGTATCGTATTCGAGGTTCTCGAGGGTGCTGAGAACGATTTTGTGATCATTTTTCAAATCCAAGAGGGCTGCCGCAAACAATTATATTTTCAGCAATATGGATATCGTGTCCGATGTTCTCGAGGGTGCAGAAAACGATTTGGTGATCATTTTTCAAATCCAAGATGGCCGCCGCACAAAATTATGATTTTAGCAATATGGATATCGTGTCCGAGGTTCTCGTGGGTGCAGAGAACAATTCTGTGATCATTTTTGAAATCCAAGAGGGCTGCTGCAACCTATTATGTTTTCAGCAATATGGATATCGTGTCCGATGTTCTCGAGGGTGCAGAAAACAATTTTGGGATCATTTTTAAATCCGAGATGGCCGCCGCTCAAAAGTATGATAACTACATCATGGGTATCCTATCATAGGTTCTCGAGGGTGCAGAGAACGATTTTGTGATCATTTTTCAAATCCAAGATGGCCGCCGCACAAAATTATGATCACAAAAATATGGGTATCGTATCCGAGGTTCTCGAGAGTGCACGGAACGATTTTGTGATCATTTTTGAAATCCAAGATGGCCGCCGCTCAAAATTATGAATTCAGCAATATGGATATCGTGTCCGAGATTCTCGAGGGTGCAGAGAACAATTCTGTGATCATTTTTGATATTGATGAGGGCTGCCGCAAACAATTATGTTGTCAGCAATATGGATATCGTGTCCGAGATTCTCGAGTGTGCAGACAACGATTTAGTGATCATTTTTAAATCCAAGATGGCCGCCGCACAAAATTATGATTTTAGCAATATGGATATCGTGTCCGAGGTTCTCGTGGGTGCAGAGAACAATTCTCTGATCATTTTTGAAATCCAAGAGGGCTGCCGCAAACAATTATATTTTCAGCAATATGGATATCGTGTCCGAGGTTCTCGAGGGTGCAGAAAACAATTTTGGGATCATTTTTAAATCTGAGATGGCCGCCGCTCAAAATTATGATAACGACATTATGGGTATCGTATCAGTAGTTCTCGAGGGTGCAGAGAACGATTTTGTGATCATTTTTCAAATCCAAGATGGCCGCCGCTCAAAAGTATGATAACTACATTATGGATATCGTATCCTAGTTTCTCGAGGGTGCTGAGAACGATTTTGTGATCATTTTTCAAATCCAAAATGGCCGCCGTGCAAGATTATGATCACAAAAATATGGGTATCGTACCCGAGGTTCTCGAGGGTGCAGAGAACAATTTGGTGATCATTTTTCAAATCCAAGATGGCCGCCGCACAAAATTATGATTTTAGCATTATGGATATAGTGTCCGAGGTTCTCGAGGTTGCAGAGAACAATTCTGTGATCATTTTTGAAATCCAAGATGGCCGCCGCTCAAAATTATGATAACTACATTATGGGTATCGTATCCGAGGTTCTCGAAGGTGCTGAGAACGATTTTGTGATCATTTTCCTAATCCAAGATGATCGCCGCACGAAATTATGTTGATGGCCGCCGCTCAAAGTTATGATAACTAGATTGTGGGTATCGTATCCGAGGTTCTCGAAGGTGCAGAGAACGATTTTGTGATCAGTTTTCAAATCCAAGATGGCCGTCGCTCAAAAGTATGATAACTACATTATGGGTATCGTATCTGAGAATCTCGAGGTTGCTGAGAACGATTTTGTGATCATTTTTCAAATCCAAGAGGGCCGCCGTGTAAGATTATGATCACAAAAATATGAATATCTTATTCGTGCAGAAAATAATTTTGGGATCATTTTTAAATCCGAGATGGCCGCCGTGCAAGATTATGATCACAGAAATATGGGTATCGTATCCGAGGTTCTCGAGGGTGCACAGAACGATTTTGTGATCATTTTTCAAATCGAAGATAGCCGCCGCTTTTAAGTATGATAACTACATTATGGGTATCGTATCCGAGGTTCTCGAGGGTGTTGAGAACGATTTTATGATAATTTTTCAAATCGAAGGCCGCCGCACAAAATTATGATTTCAGCAATATGGATATCGTACCCGAGGTTCTCGAGGGTGCAGAGAACGATTTGGTGATCATTTTTCAAATCCAAGAGAGCTGCCGCAAACAATTATGTTATCAGCAATATGGATATCGCGTCCTAGGTTCTCGAGGGTGCAGAAAACAATTTTGGAATCATTTTTAAAACTGAGATGGCCGCCGCTCAAAATTATGATAACGACATTATGGGTATCGTATCAGTGGTTCTCCAGGGTGCAGAGAACGATTTTGTGATCATTTTTCAATTACAAGATGGCCGCCGTGCAAGATTATGATCATAAAAATATGGGTATCATATCCGAGGTTCTCGAGAGTGCACAGAACGATTTTGTGAATATTTTTGAAATCCAAGATGGCCGCCGCTCAAAATTATGATAAGTAAATTATGGGTATCGTATCCAAAGTTCTCGAGGGTGCAGAGAACGATTATGTGATCATTTTTGAAATCCAAGATGATCGCCGCACAAAATTATGTTGATGGCCGCCGCACAAAATTATGATTTTAGCAATATGGATATCGTGTCCGAGGTTCTCGAGGGTGCAGAGAACAATTCTGTGATCATTTTTGAAATCCAAGAGGGCTGTCGGAAACAATTATGTTTTCAGCAATATGGATATCGTGTCCGATGTTCTCGAGGGTGCAGAAAACAATTTTGGAATCATTTTTAAATTCGAGATGGCCGCCGCTCAAAAGTATGATAACTAGATTATGGGTATCGTATCCGAGGTTCTCGAGGGTGCTGAGAAAGATTTGTGATCATTTTTCAAATCCAAGATGGCCGCCGCTCAAAATTATGATTTCAGCAATATGGATATCGTGTCTGAGGTTCTCGAGGGTGCAAAAAACAATTTTGGGATCATTTTTAAATTCGAGGTGGCCGCCGCTCAAAAGTATGATAACTATATTATGGGAATCGTATCCGAGGTTCTCTAGGGTGTAGTGAACGATTTTGTGATCATTTTTCTAATCCAAGATGGCCGCCGCTCAAAAGTATGATAGCTACATTATGGGTATCCTATCAGAGGTTCTCGAGGGTGCAGAAAACGATTTGGTGATCATTTTTCAAATCCAAGATGGCCGCCGCACAAAATTATGAATTCAGCAATATGGATATCGTGTCCGAGATTCTCGAGGGTGCAGAGAACAATTTGGTGATCATTTTTCAAATCCAAGATGGCCGCCGCACAAAATTATGATTTTAGCAATATGGATATCGTGTCCGAGGTTCTCGTGGGTGCAGAGAACAATTCTGTGATCATTTTTAAATCCGAGATGGCCGCCGCTCAAAAGTATGATAACTACATTATAAGTATCCTATCAGAGGTTCTCGAGGGAGCAGAGAACGATTTGGTGATCATTTTTCAAATCCAAGATGGCCGCCGCACAAAATTATGATTTTAGCAATATGGATATCGTGTCCGAGGTTCTCGAGGGTGCAGAGAACAATTTTGGTGTCATTTTTAAATCCGAGTTGGCCTCCGCACAAAATTATGATTTAAGCAATACGGATATCGTGTCCGAGGTTCTCGAGGATGCAGAGAACAATTCTGTGATAATTTTTGAAATCCGAGATGGCCTCCGCACAAAATTATGTTTTCAGCAATATGGATATCGTGTCCGATGTTCTCAAGGGTGCAGAAAACAATTTTGGGATCATTTTTAAATCCAAGATGGCCGCCGCTCAAAATTATGATAAATAAATTATGGGTATCGTATCCGAGGTTCTCGAGGGTACAGAGAACGATTCTGTGATCATTTTCGAAATCCATGAGGGCTGCCGCAAACAATTATGTTTTCAGCAATATGGATATCGTGTCTGAGGTTCTCGAGGGTGCAGAAAACAATTTTGGTGTCATTTTTAAATCCGAGTTGGCCTCCGCACAAAATTATGATTTAAGCAATACGGATATCGTGTCCGAGGTTCTCGAGGATGCAGAAAACAATTTTGGGATCATTTTTAAATCCAAGATGGCCGCCGCTCAAAATTATGATAAATAAATTATGGGTATCGTATCCGAGGTTCTCGAGGGTACAGAGAACGGTTTTGTGATCATTTTTGAAATCCAAGATTGCCGCCGCTCAATATTATGATAACTACATTATGGGTATCGTATCCGAGGTTCTCGAGGGTGCTGAGAACGATTTTGTGATCATTTTTCGAATCCAAGATGATCGCTGCACAAAATTATGTTGATGGCCGCCGCTCAAAATTATGATAACTAGATTATGGGTATCGTATCCGAGGTTCTCGAGGGTGCAGAGAACGATTTTGTGATCAGTTTTCAAATCCAAGATGGCCGCCGCTCAAAAGTATGATAACTACATTATGGATATCGTATCCTAGTTTCTCGAGGGTGCTGAGAACGATTTTGTGATCATTTTTCTAATCCAAGATGGCCGCCGTCCAAGATTATGATCAAAAAAATATGGGTATCCTATCAGAGGTTCTCGAGGGTGCACAGAACGATTTGGTGATCATTTTTCAAATCCAAGATGGCCGCCGCACAAAATTATGATTTTAGCAATATGGATATCGTGTCCGAGGTTCTCGAGGGTGCAGACAACAATTCTGTGATCATTTTCGGAATCCATGAGGGCTGCCGCAAACAATTATGTTTTCAGCAATATGGATATCGTGTCCGATGTTCTTAAGGGTGCAGAAATTAATTTTGGGATCATTTTTAAATCCAAGATGGCCGCCGCTCAAAATTATGATAAATAAATTATGGGTATCGTATTCGAGGTTCTCGAGGGTGCTGAGAACGATTTTGTGATCATTTTTTAAATCCAAGATGGCCGCCGTGCAAGATTATGATCACAAAAATATGGGTATCGTACCCGAGGTTCTCGAAGGTGCAGAGAACGATTTGGTGATCACTTTTTCAAATCCAAGATGGCCGCCGCACAAAATAATGATTTTAGCAATATGGATATCGTGTCCGAGGTTCTCGAGTGTGCAGAGAACAATTCTGTGATCATTTTTCAAATCCAAGATGGCTGCTGCTCAAAATTATGATTTCAGCAATATGGATATCGTGTCTGAGGTTCTCGAGGGTGCAGAAAACAATTTTGGGATCATTTTTAAATCCGAGATGGCCGCCGCTCAAAAGTATGATAAATAAATTATGGGTATCGTATCCGAGGTTCTCGAGGGTACAGAGAACGGTTTTGTGATCATTTTTGAAATCCAAGATGGCCGCCGCTCAATATTATGATAACTACATTATGGGTATCGTATCCGATGTTCTCGAGGGTGCTGAGAACGATTTTGTGATCATTTTTCTAATCCAAGATGATCGCCGCACAAAATTATGTTGATGGCCGCCGCTCAAAATTATGATAACTAGATTATGGGTATCGTATCCGAGGTTCTCGAGGGTGCAGAGAACGATTTTGTGATCATTTTTCAAATCCAGGATGGCCGCCGCACAA
This sequence comes from Leptidea sinapis, assembly GCF_905404315.1. Lineage (NCBI taxonomy): Eukaryota > Metazoa > Arthropoda > Insecta > Lepidoptera > Pieridae > Leptidea > Leptidea sinapis. The sequence continues at coordinate 11,628,668 of NC_066294.1, forward strand.
AATTATGTTTTCAGCAATATGGATATCGTGTCCGATGTTCTGAAGGGTGCAGAAAACAATTTTGGGATCATTTTTAAATCCGAGATGGCCGCCGCTCAAAAGTATGATAACTAGATTAAGGGTATCGTATCAGAGGTTCTCGAGGGTGCAGAGAACGATTCTGTGATCATTTTTGAAATCCAAGAGGGCTAACGCAAACAATAATGTTGTCAGCAATATGGATATCGTGTCTGAGGTTCTCGAGGGTGCAGAAAATAATTTTGGGATCAATTTTAAATACGAGATGGCCGCCGTGCAAGATTATGATCACAAAAATATGGGTATCGTATCCGAGGTTCTCGAGAATGCACAGAACGATTTTGTGATCATTTTTGAAATCCATGGTGGCCGCCGCTCAAAATTATGATAACTTCATTATGGGTATCCTATCCGAGGGTCTCGAGGGTGCAGAGAACGATTTTGTGATCATTTTTCAAATCAAAGATAGCCGCCGCTTAAAGGTATGATAACTACATTATGGGTATCGTATCCGAGGTTCTCGAGGGTGTTGAGAACGATTTTATGATCATTTTTCAAATCGAAGGCCGCCGCACAAAATAATGATTTCAGCAATATGGATATCGTACTCGAGGTTCTCGAGGGTGCAGAGAACGATTTGGTGATCATTTTTCAAATCCAAGATGGCCGTCGCACAAAATTATGATTTTAGCAATATGGATATCGTGTCCGAGGTTCTCGAGGGTGCAGAGAACAATTCTGTGATAATTTTTGAAATCCAAGAGGGCTGCCGCAAACAATTAATTTTTTCAGCAATATGGATATCATGTCCGAGGTTCTCGAGGGTACAGAAAACAATTTTGGGATCATTTATAAATCTGAGATGGCCGCCGCTCAAAATTATGATAACGACATTATGGGTATCGTATCAGTGGTTCTCGAGGGTGCTGAGAACGATTTTGTGAACATTTTAAAAATCCAAGATGGCCGCCACTCAAAATTATGATAAGTAAATTATGGGTATCGAATCCGAGGTTCTCGAGGGTGCAGAGAACGATTTTGTGATCATTTTTCAAATCCAAGATGGCTGCCACACAAAATTATGATTTTAGCAATATGGATATCGTGTCCGAGGTTCTCGAGGGTGCAGAGAACAATTCTGTGATCATTTTTGAAATCCAAGAGGGCTGCCGCAAACAATTATGTTTTCAGCAATATGGATATCGTGTCCAATGTTCTCGAGGGTGCAGAAAACATATTGGGATCATTTTTAATTCCGAGATGGCCGCCGCTCAAAAGAATGATAACTAGATCATGGGTATCGTATCCGAGGTTCTCGAGGGTGCAGAGAACGATTTTGTGATCATTTTTGAAATCCAAGATGGCCGCCGCTAAACATAATGATAACTAGATTATGGGTATCGTATCTGAGGTTCTCGAGGGTGCAGAGAACGATTTTGTGATCAGTTTTCAAATCCAAGATGGCCGCCGCTCAAAAGTATAATAACTACATTATGGATATCGTATCCTAGTTTCTCGAGGGTGCTGAGAACGATTTTGTGATCATTTTTCAAAACTAAGATGGCCGCCGTGCAAGATTATGATCACAAAAATATGGGTATCGTACCCGAGGTTCTCGAGGGTGCAGAGAACGATTTGGTGATCATTTTTCAAATCCAAGATGGCCGCCGCGCAAAATTATGATTTTAGCAATATGGATATCGTGTCCGAGGTTCTCGTGGGTGTAGAGAACAATTCTGTGATCATTTTTGAAATCCAAGATGGCCGCCGCTCAAAAGTGTGATAACTACATTATGGGTATCCTATCAGAGGTTCTCGAGGGTGCAGAGAACGATTCTGTGATCATTTTTCAAATCCAAGATGGCCGCCGCTCAAAATTATGATAACGACATTATGGGTATCGTATCAGTGGTTCTCGAGGGTGCAGAGAACGATTCTGTGATCATTTTTCAAATCCAAGAAGGCCGCCGCTCAAAAGGATGATAACTACATTATGGAAATCGTATCCTAGTTTCTGGTGGGTGCTGAGAACGATTTTGTGATCATTTTTCAAATCCAAGATGGCCGCCGTGCAAGATTATGATCACAAAAATATGGGTATCGTACCCGAGGTTCTCGAGGGCGCAGAGAACGATTTGGTGATCATTTATCAAATCCATGATGGCCGCCGCACAAAATTATAATTTTAGCAATATTAATATCGTACCCTAGGTTCTCAAGGGTGCAGAGAACGATTTGGTGATCATTTTTCAAATCTAAGGTGGCCACCGCTCAAAATTATGATAACTACATTATGGGTATCCTATCAGAGGTTCTCGAGGGTGCAGAGAACGATTTGGTGATCATTTTTCAAATCCAAGATGGCCGCCGCACAAAATTATGATCACAAAAATATGGGTATCGTATCCGAGGTTCTCGAGGGTGCTGAGAACGATTTTGTGATCATTTTTCTAATCCAAGATGATCGCCGCACAAAATTATGTTGATGGCCGCCGCTCAAAATTATGATAACTAGATTATTGGTATCGTATCCGAGGTTCTCGAGGGTGCAGAGAACGATTTTGTGATCAGTTCTCAAATCCAAGATTGCCGCCGCTCAAAAGTATGATAACTACATTATGGATATCGTATCCTAGTTTCTCGAGTGTGCTGAGAACGATTTTGTGATCATTTTTCAAATTCAAGATGGCCGCCGTGCAAGATTATGATCACAAAAATATGGGTATCGTACCCGAGGTTCTCGAGGGTGCAGAGAACGATTTGGTGATCATTTTTCAAATCCAAGATGGCCGCCGCACAAAATTATGATTTTAGCAATACGGATATCGTGTCCGAGGTTCTCGAGGATGCAGAGAACAATTCTGTGATAATTTTTGAAATCCAAGAGGGCTACCGCAAACAATTATGTTTTGAGCAATATGGATATCGTGTCCAATGTTCTCGAGGGTGCAGAAAACATATTGGGATCATTTTTAATTCCGAGATGGCCGCCGCTCAAAAGAATGATAACTAGATCATGGGTATCGTATCCGAGGTTCTCGAGGGTGCAGAGAACGATTTTGTGATCAGATTACAAATCCAAGATGGCCGCCGCGCAAAATTATGTTGATGGCCGCCGCTCAAAATTATGATAACTAGATTATGGGTATCGTATCCTAGTTTCTCGAGGGTGCTGAGAACGATTTTGTGATCATTTTTGAAATCCAAGATGGCCGCCGCACAAAATTATGATTTCAGCAATATGGATATCGTGTCCAATGTTCTCGAGGGTGCAGAAAACATATTGGGATCATTTTTAAATCCGAGATGGCCGCCGCTCAAAAGTATGATAACTAGATCATGGGTATCGTATCCGAGGTTTTCGAGGGTGCAGAGAACGATTTTGTGATCAGATTTCAAATCCAAGATGGCCGCTGTTCAAAAGTATGATTACTACATTATGGGTATCGTATCCGAGTTTCTCGAGGGTGCTGAGAACGATTTTGTGATCATTTTTCAAATACAAGATGGCCGCCGTGCAAGATTATGTTTTCAGCAATATGGATATCGTGTCGGAGGTTCTCGAGGGTGCAGAAAACAATTTTGGGATCATTTTTAAATCGAGATGGCTCCGCTCAAAATTATGATAACGACATTATGGGTATCGTATCAGTGGTTCTCGAGGGTGCAGAGAACGATTTTGTGATCATTTTTCAAATCCAAGATGGCCGCCGCACAAAAGTATGATAACTACATTATGGGTATCTTATCCGAGGTTCTCGAGGCTGCTGAGAACAATTTTGTGTTCATTTTTCAAATCCAAGATGGCCGCCGTGCTAGATTATGATCACAAAAATATGGGTATCGTATCCGAGATTCTCGAGGGTGCTGAGAACGATTTTGGTATCATTTTTAAATCCGAGATGGCCGCCGCTCAAAATTATGATAACTACATTATGGGTATCGTATCAGAGGTTCTCGAGAATGCAGAGAAGGATTTTGTGATCACTTTTCAAATCCAAGATGGCCGTCGCTCAAAAGTATGATAACTACATTATGGGTATCGTGTCTGAGGTTCTCGAGGTTGCTGAGAACGATTTTGTGATCATTTTTCAAATCCAAGAGGGCCGCCGTGCAAGATTATGATCACAAAAATATGAATATCTTATTCGAGGTTCTCGAGGGTGCTGCGAACGATTTTGTGATCATTTTTCTAATCCAAGTTGGCCGCCGCACAAAATTATGTTTTCAGCAATATGGATATCGTGTCCAAGGTTCTCGAGGGTGCAGAAAACAATTTTGGGATCATCTTAAAATCCGAGATGGCCGCCGCTCAAAAGTATGATAACTAGATTATGGGTATCGTATCCTAGGTTCTCCAGGGTGCAGAGAGCGATTTTGTGATAAGTTTTCAAATCCAAGAAGGCCGCCGCTCAACATTATGATAACTACATTATGGGTATCGTATCCAGGGTTTTTGAGGGTGCAGAGAACGATTTTGTGATCATTTTTGAAATCCAAGATGGCCGCCGCACAAAATTATGATTTCAGCAATATGGATATCGTACCCGAGGTTCTCAAGGGTGCAGAGAACGATTTGGTGATCATTTTTCAAATCCAAGGGGGCTGCCGCAAACAATTATGTTTTCAGCAATACGGATATCGTGTCCGATTTTCTAAAGGGTGCAGAAAACAATTTTGGGATCATTTTTAAATCCGAGATGGCCGCCGCTCAAAAGTATGATAACTAGATTATGGGTATCGTATCCGAGGTTCTTGAGGGTGCAGAGAACGATTCTGTGATCATTTTTGAAATCCAAGAGGGCTGCCGCAAACAATAATGTTGTCAGCAATATGGATATTGTGTCTGAGGTTCTCGAGGGTGCAGAAAATAATTTTGGGATCATTTTTAAATCCGAGATGGCCGCCGTGCAAGATTATGATCACAAAAATATGGGTATCGTATCCGAGGTTCTCGAGAGTGCACAGAACGATTTTGGGATCATTTTTGAAATCCAAGGTGGCCGCCGCACAAAAGTATGATAACTACATTATGGGTATCTTATCCGAGGATCTCGAGGATGCTGAGAAAGATTTTGTGATCATTTTTCAAATACAAGATGGCCGCCGTGCAAGATTATGTTTTCAGCAATATGGATGTCGTGTCGGAGGTTCTCGAGGGTGCAGAAAACAATTTTGGGATCATTTTTAAATCTGAGATGGCTCCTCTCAAAATTATGATAACGACATTATTGGTATCGTATCAGTGGTTCTCGAGGGTGCAGAAAACGATTTTGTGATCATTTTTCAAATCCAAGATGGCCACCGCACAAAAGTATGATAACTACATTATGGGTATCTTATCCGAGGTTCTCGAGGGTGCTGAGAACGATTTTGTGATCATTTTTAAAATACAAGATGGCCGCCGTGCAAGATTATGATCATAAAAATTTGGGTATCGTATCTGAGGTTCTCGAGAGTGCACAGAACGATTTTGTGAACATTTTTGAAATCCAAGATGGCCGCCGCTCAAAATTATGATAAGTAAATTATGGGTATCGTATCCGAGGTTCTCGAGGGTGCAGAGAACGATTTTGTGATCATTTTTGGAATCCAAGATGGCCGCCGCTCAACATTATGATAACTACATTATGGGTATCGTATCCGGGGTTTTTGAGGGTGCTGAGAACGATTTTGTGATCATTTTTCTAATCCAAGAATTATGCCGCCGCACAAAATTATTTTGATGGCCGCCGCTCAAAATTATGATAACTAGATTATGGGTATCGTATCCGAGGTTCCCGAGGGTTCAGAAAACATATTGGGATCATTTTTAAATCCGAGATGGCCGCCGCTCAAAAGAATGATAACTAGATCATGGGTATCGTATCCGAGGTTCTCGAGGGTGCAGAGAACGATTTTGTGATCAGTTTTCAAATCCAAGATGGCCGCCGCTCAAAAGTATGATAACTACATTATGGGTATCGTATCCGAGTTTCTCGAGGGTGCTGAGAACGATTTTGTGATCATTTTTCAAATCCAAGATGGCCGCCGTGCAAGATTATGATCACAAAAATATGGGTATCGTATCCGAGGTTCTCGAGGGTGCTGAGAACGATTTTGTGATCATTTTTCAAATCCAGGATGGCCGCCGCACAAAATTATGTTTTCAGCAATATGGATATCGTGTCCGATGTTCTGAAGGGTGCAGAAAACAATTTTGGGATCATTTTTAAATCGGAGATGGCCGCCGCTCAAAAGTATGATAACTAGATTATGGGTATCGTATCCGAGGTTCTCGAGGGTGCAGAGAACGATTCTGTGATCATTTTTGAAATCCAAGAGGGCTACCGCAAACAATAATGTTGTCAGCAATATGGATATCGTGTCTGAGGTTCTCGAGGGTGCAGAAAATAATTTTGGGATCAATTTTAAATACGAGATGGCCGCAGTGCAAGATTATGATCACAAAAATATGGGTATCGTATCCGAGGTTCTCGAGAATGCACAGAACGATTTTGTGATCATTTTTGAAATCCATGGTGGCCGCCGCTCAAAATTTTGATAACTTCATTATGGGTATCCTATCCGAGGGTCTCGAGGGTGCAGAGAACGATTTTGTGATCATTTTTCAAAACAAAGATAGCCGCCGCTTAAAGGTATGATAACTACATTATGGGTATCGTATCCGAGGTTCTCGAGGGTGTTGAGAACGATTTTATGATCATTTTTCAAATCGAAGGCCGCCGCACAAAATAATGATTTCAGCAATATGGATATCGTACCCGAGGTTCTCGAGGGTGCAGAGAACGATTTGGTGATCATTTTTCAAATCCAAGATGGCCGTCGCACAAAATTATGATTTTAGCAATATGGATATCGTGTCCGAGGTTCTCGAGGGTGCAGAGAACAATTCTGTGATAATTTTTGAAATCCAAGAGGGCTGCCGCAAACAATTATGTTTTCAGCAATATGGATATCATGTCCGAGGTTCTCGAGGGTGCAGAAAACAATTTTGGGATCATTTATAAATCTGAGATGGCCGCCGCTCATAATTATGATAACGACATTATGGGTATCGTATCAGTGGTTCTCGAGGGTGCAGAGAACGATTTTGTGATAATTTTTCAAATCCAAGATGGCCGCCGCAAACAATAATGTTGTCAGCAATATGGATATTGTGTCTGAGGTTCTCGAGGGTGCAGAAAATAATTTTGGGATCATTTTTAAATCCGAGATGGCCGCCGTGCCAGATTATGATCACAAAAACATGGGTATCGTATCCGAGGTTCTCGAGAGTGCACAGAACGGTTTTGGGATCATTTTTGAAATCCAAGTTGGCCGCCGCACAAAAGTATGATAACTACATTATGGGTATCTTATCCGAGGTTCTCGAGGGTGCTGAGAACGATTTTGTGATCATTTTTAAAATACAATATGGCCGCCGGGCAAGATTATGATCATAAAAATTTAGGTATCGTATCTGAGGTTCTCGAGAGTGCACAGAACGATTTTGTGAACATTTTTGAAATCCAAGATGGCCGCCGCTCAAAATTATGTTTTCAGCAATATGGATATCGTGTCCGATGTTCTGAAGGGTGCAGAAAACAATTTTGGTATCATTTTTAAATCCGAGATGGCCGCCGCTCAAAAGTATGATAACTAGATTATGGGTATCGTATCCGAGGTTCTCGAGGGTGCAGAGAACGATTCTGTGATCATTTTTGAAATCCAAGAGGGCTACCGCAAACAATAATGTTGTCAGCAATATGGATATCGTGTCTGAGGTTCTCGAGGGTGCAGAAAATAATTTTGGGATCAATTTTAAATACGAGATGGCCGCCGTGCAAGATTATGATCACAAAAATATGGGTATCGTATCCGAGGTTCTTGAGAATGCACAGAACGATTTTGTGATCATTTTTGAAATCCATGGTGGCCGCCGCTCAAAATTATGATTACTTCATTATGGGTATCCTATCCGAGGGTCTCGAGGGTGCAGAGAACGATTTTGTGATCATTTTTCAAATCAAAGATAGCCGCCGCTTAAAGGTATGATAACTACATTATGGGTATCGTATCCGAGGTTCTTGAGGGTGTTGAGAACAATTTTATGATCATTTTTCAAATCGAAGGCCGCCGCACAAAATAATGATTTCAGCAATATGGATATCGTAACCGAGGTTCTCGAGGGTGCAGAGAACGATTTGGTGATCATTTTTCAAATCCAAGATGGCCGTCGCACAAAATTATAATTTTAGCAATATGGATATCGTGTCAAAGGTTCTCGAGGGTGCAGAGAACAATTCTGTGATAATTTTTGAAATCCAAGAGGGCTGCCGCAAACAATTATGTTTTCAGCAATATGGATATCATGTCCGAGGTTCTCGAGGGTGCAGAAAACAATTTGGGATCATTTATAAATCTGAGATGGCCGCCGCTCAAAATTATGATAACGACATTATGGGTATCGTATCAGTGGATCTCGAGGGTGCAGAGAACGATTTTGTGATAATTTTTCAAATCCAAGATGGCCGCCGCTCAAAAGTATGATAACTACATTATGGGTATCTTATCCGAGGTTCTCGAGGGTGCTGAGAACGATTTTGTGAACATTTTAAAAATCCAAGATGGCCGCCACTCAAAATTATGATAAGTAAATTATGGGTATCGAATCCGAGGTTCTCGAGGGTGCAGAGAACGATTTTGTGATCATTTTTCAAATTCAAGATGGCTGCCACACAAAATTATGATTTTAGCAATATGGATATCGTGTCCGAGGTTCTCGAGGGTGCAGAGAACAATTCTGTGATCATTTTTGAAATCCAAGAGGGCTGCCGCAAACAATTATGTTTTCAGCAATATGGATATCGTGTCCGAGGTTCTCGAGGGTGCAGAAAACAATTTTGGCATCATTTTTAACTCTAAGATGGCCGCCGCTCCAAATTATGATAACGACATTATGGGTATCGTATCAGTGGTTCTCGAGGGTGCAGAGAACGATTTTGAGATAATTTTTCAAATCCAAGATGGCCGCCGCTCAAAATTATGATAAGTAAATTATGGGTATCGTTTCCGAGGTTCTCGAGGGTTCAGAGAACAATTTTGTGATCATTTTTGAAATCCAAGATGGCCGCCGCTAAACATAATGATAACTAGATTATGGGTATCGTATCTGAGGTTCTCGAGGGTGCAGAGAACGATTTTGTGATCAGTTTTCAAATCCAAGATGGCCGCCGCTCAAAAGTATAATAACTACATTATGGATATCGTATCCTAGTTTCTCGAGGGTGCTGAGAACGATTTTGTGATCATTTTTCAAAACTAAGATGGCCGCCGTGCAAGATTATGATCACAAAAATATGGGTATCGTACCCGAGGTTCTCGAGGGTGCAGAGAACGATTTGGTGATCAGTTTTCAAATCCAAGATGGCCGCCGCGCAAAATTATGATTTTAGCAATATGGATATCGTGTCCGAGGCTCTCGTGGGTGTAGAGAACAATTCTTTGATCATTGCTGAAATCCAAGATGGCCGCCGCTCAAAAGTGTGATAACTACATTATGGGTATCCTATCAGAGGTTCTCGAGGGTGCAGAGAACGATTCTGTGATCATTTTTCAAATCCAAGACGGCCGCCGCTCAAAATTATGATAACGACATTATGGGTATCGTATCAGTGGTTCTCGAGGGTGCAGAGAACGATTCTGTGATCATTTTTCAAATCCAAGAAGGCCGCCGCTCAAAAGGATGATAACTACATTATGGATATCGTATCCTAGTTTCTGGAGGGTGCTGAGAACGATTTTGTGATCATTTTTCAAATCCAAGATGGCCGCCGTGCAAGATTATGATCACAAAAATATGGGTATCGTACCCGAGGTTCTCGAGGGCGCAGAGAACGATTTGGTGATCATTTATCAAATCCAAGATGGCCGCCGCACAAAATTATGATTTTAGCAATCAGAGAACAATTCTGTGATCATTTTTGAAATCCAAGATGGCCGCCGCAAAAAATTATGATTTCAGCAATATTAATATCGTACCCTAGGTTCTCAAGGGTGCAGAGAACGATTTGGTGATCATTTTTCAAATCCAAGGTGGCCACCACTCAAAATTATGATAACTACATTATGGGTATCCTATCAGAGGTTCTCGAGGGTGCAGAGAACGATTTGGTGATCATTTTTCAAATCCAAGATGGCCGCCGCACAAAATTATGATCACAAAAATATGGGTATCGTATCCGAGGTTCTCGAGGGTGCTGAGATCGATTTTGTGATCATTTTTCTAATCCAAGATGATCGCCGCACAAAATTATGTTGATGGCCGCCGCTCAAAATTATGATAACTAGATTATAGGTATCGTATCCGAGGTTCTCGAGGGTGCAGAGAACGATTTTGTGATCAGTTCTCAAATCCAAGATTGCCGCCGCTCAAAAGTATGATAACTACATTATGGATATCGTATCCTAGTTTCTCGAGTGTGCTGAGAACGATTTTGCGATCATTTTTCAAATTCAAGATGGCCGCCGTGCAAGATTATGATCACAAAAATATGGGTATCGTACCCGAGGTTCTTGAGGGTGCAGAGAACGATTTGGTGATCATTTTTCAAATCCAAGATGGCCGCCGCACAAAATTATGATTTTAGCAATACGGATATCGTGTCCGAGGTTCTCGAGGATGCAGAGAACAATTCTGTGATAATTTTTGAAATCCAAGAGGGCTACCGCAAACAATTATGTTTTCAGCAATAAGGATATCGTGTCCAATGTTCTCGAGGGTGCAGAAAACATATTGGGATCATTTTTAAATCCGAGATGGCCGCCGCTCAAAAGAATGATAACTAGATCATGGGTATCGTATCCGAGGTTCTCGAGGGTGCAGAGAACGATTTTGTGATCAGATTACAAATCCAAGATGGCCGCCGCGCAAAATTATGTTGAGGGGCGCCGCTCAAAATTATGATAACTAGATTATGGGTATCGTATCCTAGTTTCTCAAGGGTGCTGAGAACGATTTTGTGATCATTTTTGAAATCCAAGATGGCCGCCGCACAAAATTATGATTTCAGCAATATGGATATCGTGTCCAATGTTCTCGAGGGTGCAGAAAACATATTGGGATCATTTTTAAATCCGAGATGGCCGCCGCTCAAAAGTATGATAACTAGATCATGGGTATCGTATCCGAAGTTTTCGAGGGTGCAGAGAACGATTTTGTGATCAGATTTCAAATACAAGATGGCCGCCGTGCAAGATTATGTTTTCAGCAATATGGATATCGTGTCGGAGGTTCTCGAGGGTGCAGAAAACAATTTTGGGATCATTTTTAAATCGAGATGGCTCCGCTCAAAATTATGATAACGACATTATGGGTATCGTATCAGTGGTTCTCGAGGGTGCAGAGAACGATTTTGTGATCATTTTTCATATCCAAGATGGCCGCCGCACAAAAGTATGATAACTACATTATGGGTATCTTATCCGAGGTTCTCGAGGGTGCTGAGAACGATTTTGTGTTCATTTTTCAAATTCAAGATGGCCGCCGTGCAAGATTATGATCACAAAAATATGGGTATCGTACCCGAGGTTCTCGAGGGTGCAGAGAACGATTTGGTGATCATTTATCAAATCCAAGATGGCCGCCGCACAAAAGTATGATAACTACATTATGGGTATCTTATCCGAGGTTCTCGAGGGTGCTGAGAACGATTTTGTGTTCATTTTTCAAATTCAAGATGGCCGCCGTGCAAGATTATGATCACAAAAATATGGGTATCGTACCCGAGGTTCTCGAGGGTGCTGAGAACGATTTTGTGATCATTTTTCAAAACTAAGATGGCCGCCGTGCAAGATTATGATCACAAAAATATGGGTATCGTACCCGAGGTTCTCGAGGGTGCAGAGAACGATTTGGTTATCAGTTTTCAAATCCAAGATGGCCGCCGCGCAAAATTATGATTTTAGCAATATGGATATCGTGTCCGAGGTTCTCGTGGGTGTAGAGAACAATTCTGTGATCATTGCTGAAATCCAAGATGGCCGCCGCTCAAAAGTGTGATAACTACATTATGGGTATCCTATCAGAGGTTCTCGAGGGTGCAGAGAACGATTCTGTGATCATTTTTCAAATCCAAGATGGCCGCCGCTCAAAATTATGATAACGACATTATGGGTATCGTATCAGTGGTTCTCGAGGGTGCAGAGAACGATTTTGTGATCATTTTTCAAATCCAAGATGGCCGCCGCACAAAAGTATGATAACTACATTATGGGTATCTTATCCGAGATTCTCGAGGGTGCTGAGAACGATTTTGTGTTCATTTTTCAAATTCAAGATGGCCGCCGTGCAAGATTATGATCACAAAAATATGGGTATCGTATCAGTGGTTCTCGAGGGTGCAGAGAACGATTTTGTGATCATTTTTCAAATTCAAGATGGCCGCCGCACAAAAGTATGATAACTACATTATGGGTATCTTATCCGAGGTTCTCGAGGGTGCTGAGAACGATTTTGTGTTCATTTTTCAAATTCAAGATGGCCGCCGTGCAAGATTATGATCACAAAAATATGGGTATCGTACCCGAGGTTCTCGAGGGTGCTGAGAACGATTTTGTGATCATTTTTCAAAACTAAGATGGCCGCCGTGCAAGATTATGATCACAAAAATATGGGTATCGTACCCGAGGTTCTCGAGGGTGCAGAGAACGATTTGGTGATCAGTTTTCAAATCCAAGATGGCCGCCGCGCAAAATTATGATTTTAGCAATATGGATATCGTGTCCGAGGTTCTCGTGGGTGTAGAGAACAATTCTGTGATCATTGCTGAAATCCAAGATGGCCGCCGCTCAAAAGTGTGATAACTACATTATGGGTATCCTATCAGAGGTTCTCGAGGGTGCAGAGAACGATTCTGTGATAATTTTTCAAATCCAAGATGGCCGCCGCTCAAAATTATGATAACGACATTATGGGTATCGTATCAGTGGTTCTCGAGGGTGCAGAGAACGATTCTGTGATCATTTTTCAAATCCAAGAAGGCCGCCGCTCAAAAGGATGATAACTACATTATGGATATCGTATCCTAGTTTCTGGAGGGTGCTGAGAACGATTTTGTGATCATTTTTCAAATCCAAGATGGCCGCCGTGCAAGATTATGATCACAAAAATATGGGTATCGTACCCGAGGTTCTCGAGGGCGCAGAGAACGATTTGGTGATCATTTATCAAATCCAAGATGGCCGCCGCACAAAATTATGATTTTAGCAATCAGAGAACAATTCTGTGATCATTTTTGAAATCCAAGATGGCCGCCGCAAAAAATTATGATTTCAGCAATATTAATATCGTACCCTAGGTTCTCAAGGGTGCAGAGAACGATTTGGTGATCATTTTTCAAATCCAAGGTGGCCACCGCTCAAAATTATGATAACTACATTATGGGTATCCTATCAGAGGTTCTCGAGGGTGCAGAGAACGATTTGGTGATCATTTTTCAAATCCAAGATGGCCGCCGCACAAAATTATGATCACAAAAATATGGGTATCGTATCCGAGGTTCTCGAGGGTGCTGAGAACGATTTTGTTATCATTTTTAAATCCGAGATGGCCGCCGCTCAAAATTATGTTTTCAGCAATATGGATATCGTGTCCAAGGTTCTCGAGGGTGCAGAAAACAATTTTGGGATCATTTTAAAATCCGAGATGGCCGCCGCGCAAAAGTATGATAACTAGATTATGGGTATCGTATTAGAGGTTCTCGAGAATGCAGAGAAGGATTTTGTGATCACTTTTCAAATCCAAGATGGCCGTCGCTCAAAAGTATGATAACTACATTATGGGTATCGTGTCTGAGGTTCTCGAGGTTGCTGAGAACGATTTTGTGATCATTTTTCAAATCCAAGAGGGCCGCCGTGCAAGATTATGATCACAAAAATATGAATATCTTATTCGAGGTTCTCGAGGGTGCTGAGAACGATTTTGTGATCATTTTTTTAATCCAAGTTGGCCGCCGCACAAAATTATGTTTTCAGCAATATGGATATCGTGTCCAAGGTTCTTGAGGGTGCAGAAAACAATTTTGGGATCATCTTAAAATCCGAGATGGCCGCCGCTCAAAAGTATGATAACTAGATTATGGGTATCGTATCCTAGGTTCTCGAGGGTGCAGAGAGCGATTTTGTGATAAGTTTTCAAATCCAAGAAGGCCGCCGCTCAACATTATGATAACTACATTATGGGTATCGTATCCGGGGTTTTTGAGGGTGCAGAGAACGATTTTGTGATCATTTTTGAAATCCAAGATGGCCGCCGCACAAAATTATGATTTCAGCAATATGGATATCGTACCCGAGGTTCTCAAGGGTGCAGAGAACGATTTGGTGATCATTTTTCAAATCCAAGGGGGCTGCCGCAAACAATTATGTTTTCAGCAATACGGATATCGTGTCCGATTTTCTAAAGTGTGCAGAAAACAATTTTGGGATCATTTTTAAATCCGAGATGGCCGCCGCTCAAAAGTATGAAAACTAGATTATGGGTATCGTATCCGAGGTTCTTGAGGGTGCAGAGAACGATTCTGTGATCATTTTTGAAATCCAAGAGGGCTGCCGCAAACAATAATGTTGTCAGCAATATGGATATTGTGTCTGAGGTTCTCGAGGGTGCAGAAAATAATTTTGGGATCATTTTTAAATCCGAGATGGCCGCCGTGCTAGATTATGATCACAAAAATATGAGTATCGTATCCGAGGTTCTCGAGAGTGCACAGAACAATTTTGGGATCATTTTTGAAATCCAAGGTGGCCGCCGCACAAAAGTATGATAACTACATTATGGGTATCTTATCCGAGGTTCTCGAGGGTGCTGAGAAAGATTTTGTGATCATTTTTCAAATACAAGATGGCCGCCGTGCAAGATTATGTTTTCAGCAATATGGATGTCGTGTCGGAGGTTCTCGAGGGTGCAGAAAACAATTTTGGGATCATTTTTAAATCTGAGATGGCTCCTCTCAAAATTATGATAACGACATTATGGGTATCGTATCAGTGGTTCTCGAGGGTGCAGAAAACGATTTTGTGATCATTTTTCAAATCCAAGATGGCCGCCGCTCAAAAGAATGATAACTAGATCATGGGTATCGTATCCGAGGTTCTCGAGAATGCAGAGAAGGATTTTGTGATCAGTTTTCAAATCCAAGATGGCCGTCGCTCAAAAGTATGATAACTACATTATGGGTATCGTATCTGAGAATCTCGAGGTTGCTGAGAACGATTTTGTGATCATTTTTCAAATCCAAGAGGGTCGCCGTGCAAGATTATGATCACAAAAATATGAATATCTTATTCGAGGTTCTCGAGGGTGCTGAGAACGATTTTGTGATCATTTTTCTTATCCGAGAAGGCCGCCGCTCAAAAGAATGATAACTACATTATGGGTATCGTATCCGAGGTTCTCGAGGGTGCAGAGAACGATTTGGTGACCATTTTTTAAATTCAAGGGGGCTGCCGCAAACAATTATGTTTTCAGCAATATGGATATCGTGTCCGATGTTCTCAAGGGTGCAGAAAACAATTTTGGGATCATTTTTAAATCCGAGATGGCCGCCGCTCAAA
Source organism: Leptidea sinapis (assembly GCF_905404315.1). Taxonomy (NCBI): domain Eukaryota; kingdom Metazoa; phylum Arthropoda; class Insecta; order Lepidoptera; family Pieridae; genus Leptidea; species Leptidea sinapis. The sequence goes on from NC_066294.1 coordinate 11,644,283, forward strand.
AGTATGAAAACTAGATTATGGGTATCGTATCCGAGGTTCTTGAGGGTGCAGAGAACGATTCTGTGATCATTTTTGAAATCCAAGAGGGCTGCCGCAAACAATAATGTTGTCAGCAATATGGATATTGTGTCTGAGGTTCTCGAGGGTGCAGAAAATAATTTTGGGATCATTTTTAAATCCGAGATGGCCGCCGTGCTAGATTATGATCACAAAAATATGAGTATCGTATCCGAGGTTCTCGAGAGTGCACAGAACAATTTTGGGATCATTTTTGAAATCCAAGGTGGCCGCCGCACAAAAGTATGATAACTACATTATGGGTATCTTATCCGAGGTTCTCGAGGGTGCTGAGAAAGATTTTGTGATCATTTTTCAAATACAAGATGGCCGCCGTGCAAGATTATGTTTTCAGCAATATGGATGTCGTGTCGGAGGTTCTCGAGGGTGCAGAAAACAATTTTGGGATCATTTCTAAATCTGAGATGGCTCCTCTCAAAATTATGATAACTAGATTATGGGTATCGTATCCGAGGTTCCCGAGGGTTCAGAAAACATATTGGGATCATTTTTAAATCCGAGATGGCCGCCGCTCAAAAGAATGATAACTAGATCATGGGTATCGTATCCGAGGTTCTCGAGAATGCAGAGAAGGATTTTGTGATCAGTTTTCAAATCCAAGATGGCCGTCGCTCAAAAGTATGATAACTACATTATGGGTATCGTATCTGAGAATCTCGAGGTTGCTGAGAACGATTTTGTGATCATTTTTCAAATCCAAGAGGGTCGCCGTGCAAGATTATGATCACAAAAATATGAATATCTTATTCGAGGTTCTCGAGGGTGCTGAGAACGATTTTGTGATCATTTTTCTTATCCGAGAAGGCCGCCGCTCAAAAGAATGATAACTACATTATGGGTATCGTATCCGAGGTTCTCGAGGGTGCAGAGAACGATTTGGTGACCATTTTTTAAATTCAAGGGGGCTGCCGCAAACAATTATGTTTTCAGCAATATGGATATCGTGTCCGATGTTCTCAAGGGTGCAGAAAACAATTTTGGGATCATTTTTAAATCCGAGATGGCCGCCGCTCAAAAGTATGATAACTAGAATATGGGTATCGTATCCGAGGTTCTCGAGGGTGCAGAGAACGATTCTGTGATCATTTTTGAAGTCCAAGAGGGCTGCCGCAAACAATAATGTTGTCAGCATTATGGATATCGTGTCTGAGGTTCTCGAGGGTGCAGAAAATAATTTTGGGATCATTTTTAAATCCGAGATGGCCGCCGTGCAAGATTATGATCACAAAAATATGGGTATCGTATCCGAGGTTCTCGAGAGTGCACAGAATGATTTTGTGATCATTTTTGAAATCCAAGGTGGCCGCCGCTCAAAATTATGATAACTACATTATGGGTATCCGATCCGAGGTTCTCGAGGGTGCAGAGAACGATTTGGTGATCATTTTTCAAACCCGAGATGGCCGCCGCTCAAAATTATGATAACAGCATTATGGGTATCGTATCAGAGGTTCTCGAGAATGCAGAGAAGGATTTTGTGATCAGTTTTCAAATCCAAGAGGGCCGCCGTGCAAGATTATTATCACAAAAATATGAATATCTTATTCGAGGTTCTCGAGGGTTTTGAGAACGATTTTGTGATCATTTTTCTAATCCAAGTTGGCCGCCGCACAATATTATGTTTTCAGCAATATGGATATCGTGTCCAAGGTTCTCGAGGGTGCAGAGAGCGATTTTGTGATAAGTTTTCAAATCCAAGAAGGCCGCCGCTCAACATTATGATAACTACATTATGGGTATCGTATCCGGGGTTTTTGAGGGTGCAGAGAACGATTTTGTGATCATTTTTGAAATCCAAGATGGCCGCCGCACGAAATTATGATTTCAGCAATATGGATATCGTACCCGAGGTTCTCAAGGGTGCAGACAACGATTTGGTGATCATTTTTCAAATCCAAGGGGGCTGCCGCAAACAATTATGTTTTCAGCAATACGGATATCGTGTCCGATTTTCTAAAGGGTGCAGAAAACAATTTTGGGATCATTTTTAAATCCGAGATGGCCGCCGCTCAAAAGTATGATAACTAGATTATGGGTATCGTATCCGAGGTTCTTGAGGGTGCAGAGAACGATTCTGTGATCATTTTTGAAATCCAAGAGGGCTGCCGCAAACAATAATGTTGTCAGCAATATGGATATTGTGTCTGAGGTTCTCGAGGGTGCAGAAAATAATTTTGGGATCATTTTTAAATCTGTGATGGCCGCCGTGCAAGATTATGATCACAAAAATATGGGTATCGTATCCGAGGTTCTCGAGAGTGCACAGAACGATTTTGGGATCATTTTTGAAATCCAAGGTGGCCGCCGCACAAAAGTATGATAACTACATTATGGGTATCTTATCCGAGGTTCTCGAGGGTGCTGAGAAAGATTTTGTGATCATTTTTCAAATACAAGATGGCCGCCGTGCAAGATTATGTTTTCAGCAATATGGATGTCGTGTCGGAGGTTCTCGAGGGTGCAGAAAACAATTTTGGGATCATTTTTAAATCTGAGATGGTTCCTCTCAAAATTATGATAACGAAATTATGGGTATCGTATCAGTGGTTCTCGAGGGTGCAGAAAACGATTTTGTGATCATTTTTCAAATCCAAGATGGCCGCCGCACAAAAGTATGATAACTACGTTATGGGTATCTTATCCAAGGTTCTCGAGGGTGCTGAGAACGATTTTGTGATCATTTTTCAAATACAAGATGGCCGCCGTGCAAGATTATGATCATAAAAATTTGGGCATCGTATCTGAGGTTCTCGAGAGTGCACAGAACGATTTTGTGAACATTTTTGAAATCCAAGATGGCCGCCGCTCAAAATTATGATAAGTAAATTATTGGTATCGTATCCGAGGTTCTCGAGGGTGCAGAGAACGATTTTGTGATCATTTTTGGAATCCAAGATGGCCGCCGCTCAACATTATGATAACTACATTATGGGTATCGTATCCGGGGTTTTTGAGGGTGCTGAGAACGATTTTGTGATCATTTTTCTAATCCAAGAATTATGCCGCCGCACAAAATTATGTTGATGGCCGCCGCTCAAAATTATGATAACTAGATTATGGGTATCGTATCCGAGGTTCCCGAGGGTGCAGAAAACATATTGGGTTCATTTTTAAATCCGAGATGGCCGCCGCTCAAAAGAATGATAACTAGATCATGGGTATCGTATCCGAGGTTCTCGAGGGTGCAGAGAACGATTTTGTGATCAGATTTCAAATCCAAGATGGCCGCCGCTCAAAAGTATGATAACTACATTATGGGTATCGTATCCGAGTTTCTCGAGGGTGCTGAGAACGATTTTGTGATCATTTTTCAAATCCAAGATGGCCGCCGTGCAAGATTATGATCACAAAAATATGGGTATCGTATCCGAGGTTCTCGAGGGTGCTGAGAACGATTTTGTGATCATTTTTCAAATCCGAGATGGCCGCCGCTCAAAATTATGATAACAGCATTATGGGTATCGTATCAGAGGTTCTCGAGAATGCAGAGAAGGATTTTGTGATCAGTTTTCAAATCCAAGATGGCCGTCGCTCAAAAGTATGATAACTACATTATGGGTATCGTATCTGAGAATCTCGAGGTTGCTGAGAACGATTTTGTGATCATTTTTCAAATCCAAGAGGGCCGCCGTGCAAGATTATGATCACAAAAGTATGAATATCTTATTCGAGTTTCTCGAGGGTGCTGAGAACGATTTTCTGATCATTTTTCTAATCCGAGAAGGCCGCCGCTCAAAAGAATGATAACTACATTATGGGTATCGTATCCGAGGTTCTCGAGGGTGCAGAGAACGATATGGTGATCATTTTTCAAATCCAAGGGGGCTGTCGCAAACAATTATGTTTTCAGCAATATGGATATTGTGTCCGATGTTCTCAAGGGTGCAGAAAACAATTTTGGGATCATTTTTAAATCCGAGATGGCCGCCGCTCAAAAGTATGATAACTAGAATATGGGTATCGTATCCGAGGTTCTCGAGGGTGCTGAGAACGATTTTGTGATCATTTTTCTAATCCAAGTTGGCCGCCGCACAAAATTATGTTTTCAGCAATATGGATATCGTGTCCAATGTTCTCGAGGGTGCAGAAAACAATTTTGGGATCATCTTAAAATCCGAGATGGCCGCCGCTCAAAAGTATGATAACTAGATTATGGGTATCGTATCCTAGGTTCTCGAGGGTGCAGAGAGCGATTTTGTGATAAGTTTTCAAATCCAAGAAGGCCGCCGCTCAAAAGAATGATAACTACATTATGGGTATCGTATCCGAGGTTCTCGAGGGTGCAGAGAACGATTTTGTGATCATTTTTGAAATCCAAGATGGCCGCCGCACAAAATTATGATTTCAGCAATATGGATATCGTACCCGAGGTTCTCAAGGGTGCAGAGAACGATTTGGTGATCATTTTTCAAATCCAAGGGGGCTGCCGCAAACAATTATGTTTTCAGCAATACGGATATCGTGTCCGATTTTCTAAAGGGTGCAGAAAACAATTTTGGGATCATTTTTAAATCCGAGATGGCCGCCGCTCAAAAGTATGATAACTAGATTATGGGTATCGTATCCGAGGTTCTTGAGGGTGCAGAGAACGATTCTGTGATCATTTTTGAAATCCAAGAGGGCTGCCGCAAACAATAATGTTGTCAGCAATATGGATATCGTGTCTGAGGTTCTCGAGGGTGCAGAATATAATTTTGGGATCATTTTTAAATCCGAGATGGCTGCCGTGCAAGATTATGATCATAAAAATTTGGGTATCGTATCTGAGGTTCTCGAGAGTGCACAGAACGATTTTGTGAACATTTTTGAAATCCAAGATGGCCGCCGCTCAAAATTATGATAAGTAAATTATGGGTATCGTATCCGCGGTTCTCGAGGGTGCAGAGAACGATTTTGTGATCATTTTTGGAATCCAAGATGGCCGCCGCTCAACATTATGATAACTACATTATGGGTATTGTATCCGGGGTTTTTGAGGGTGCTGAGAACGATTTTGTGATCATTTTTCTAATCCAAGATGATCGCCGCACAAAATTATGTTGATGGCCGCCGCTCAAAATTATGATAACTAGATTATGGGTATCGTATCCGAAGTTCCCGAAGGTGCAGAAAACATATTGGGATCATTTTTAAATCCGAGATGGCCGCCGCTCAAAAGAATGATAACTAGATCATGGGTATCGTATCCGAGGTTCTCGAGGGTGCAGAGAACGATTTCGTGATCAGTTTTCAAATCCAAGATGGCCGCCGCTCAAAAGTATGATAACTACATTATGGGTATCGTATCCGAGTTTCTCGAGGGTGCTGAGAACGATTTTGTGATCATTTTTCAAATCCAAGATGGCCGCCGTGCAAGATTATGATCACAAAAATATGGGTATCGTATCCGAGGTTCTCGAGGGTGCTGAGAACGATTTTGTGATCATTTTTCAAACCCGAGATGGCCGCCGCTCAAAATTATGATAACAGCATTATGGGTATCGTATCAGAGGTTCTCGAGAATGCAGAGAAGGATTTTGTGATCAGTTTTCAAATCCAAGATGGCCGTCGCTCAAAAGTATGATAACTACATTATGGGTATCGTATCTGAGAATCTCGAGGTTGCTGAGAACGATTTTGTGATCACTTTTCAAATCCAAGAGGGCCGCCGTGCAAGATTATGATCACAAAAATATGAATATCTTATTCGAGGTTCTCGAGGGTGCAGAGAACGATTTTGTGATCATTTTTCTAATCCGAGAAGGCCGCCGCTCAAAAGAATGATAACTACATTATGGGTATCGTATCCGAGGTTCTCGAGGGTGCAGAGAACGATTTGGTGATCATTTTGCGAATCCAAGGGGGCTGCCGCAAACAATTATGTTTTCAGCAATATGGATATCGTGTCCGATGTTCTCAAGGGTGCAGAAAACAATTTTGGGATCATTTTTAAATCCGAGATGGCCGCCGCTCAAAAGTATGATAACTAGAATATGGGTATCGTATCCGAGGTTCTCGAGGGTGCAGAGAACGATTCTGTGATCATTTTTGAAGTCCAAGAGGGCTGCCGCAAACAATAATGTTGTCAGCATTATGGATATCGTGTCTGAGGTTCTCGAGGGTGCAGAAAATAATTTTGGGATCATTTTTAAATCCGAGATGGCCACCGTGCAATATTATGATCACAAAAATATGGGTATCGTATCCGAGGTTCTCGAGAGTGCACAGATTGATTTTGTGATCATTTTTGAAATTCAAGGGGGCCGCCGCTCAAAATTATGATAACTACATTATGGGTATCCTATCCGAGGTTCTCGAGGGTGCAGAGAACGATTTTGTGATCATTTTTCAAATCGAAGATATCCACCGCTTAAAAGTATGATAACTACATTATGGGTATCGTATCCGAGGTTCTCGAGGGTGCAGAGAACGATTTTGTGATCAGTTTTCAAATCCATGATGGCCGCCGCTCAAAAGTATGATAAGTACATTATGGATATCGTATCCTAGTTTCTCGAGGGTGCTGAGAACGATTTTGTGATCATTTTTGAAATTCATGAGGGCTGCCGCAAACAATTATGTTTTCAGCAATATGGATATCGTTTCCGAGGTTCTCGAGTGTGCAGAAAACAATTTTGGGATCATTTTTAAATCTGAGATGGCTCCGCTCAAAATTATGAAAACGACATTATGGGTATCGTTTCAGTGGTTCTCGAGGGTGCAGAGAACGATTTTGTGATCATTTTTCAAATCCAAGATAGCCGCCGCACAAAAGTATGATAACTACATTATGGGTATCTTATCCGAGGTTCTCGAGGGTGCTGAGAACGATTTTGTGATCATTTTTCCAATACAAGTAGGCCGCCGTGCAAGATTATGATCATAAAAATATGGTTACCGTATCTGAGGTTCTCGAGAGTGCACAGAACGATTTTGTGAACATTTTTGAAATCCAAGAATGCCACCGCTCAAAATTATGATAAGTAAATTATGGGTATCGTATCCGAGGTTCTCGAGGGTGCAGAGAACGATTTTGTGATCATTTTTGAAATCCAAGATGGCCGCCGCTCAACATTATGATAACTACATTATGGGTATCGTATCCGAGGTTCTCGAGGGTGCTGAGAACGATTTTGTGATCATTTTTCTAATCCAAGATGATCGCCGCACAAAATTATGTTGATGGCCGCCGCTCAAAATTATGATAACTAGATTATGGGTATCGTATCCGAGGTTCTCGAGGGTGCAGAGAACGATTTTGTTATCAGTTTTCAAATCCAAGATGGCCGCCGTTCAAAAGTATGATAACTACATTATGGATATCGTATCCTTGTTTCTCGAGGGTGCTGAGAACGATTTTGTGATCATTTTTCAAATCCAAGATGGCCGCCGTGCAAGATTATGATCACAAAAACATGGGTATCGTACCCGAGGTTCTTGAGGGTGCAGAGAACGATTTGGTGATCATTTTTCAAATCCAAGATGGCCGCCGCACAAAATTATGGTTTTAGCAATATGGATATCGTGTCCGAGGTTATCGAGGGTGCAGAGAACAATTCTGAAATCATTTTTGAAATCCAAGAGGGCTGCCGCAAACAATTATGTTTTCAGCAATATAGATATCGTGTCCGAGGTTCTCGAGGGTGCAGAAAACAATTTTGGGATCATTTTTAAATCTGAGATGGCCGCCGCTCAAAATTATGATAACGACATTATGGGTATCGCATCAGTGGTTCTCGAGGGTGCAGAGAACGATTCTGTGATCATTTTTCAAATCCAAGATGGCCACCGCTCAAAAGTATGATAACTAGATTATGGCTATCGTATCCGAGGTTTTCGAAGGTGCAGAGAACGATTCTGTGATCATTTTTGAAATCCAAGAGGGCTGCCGCAAACAATAATGTTGTCAGCAATATGGATATCGTGTCTAAGGTTCTCGAGGGTGCAGAAAATAATTTTGGGATCATTTTTAAATCCGAGATGGCTGCCGTGTAAGATTATGATCACAAAAATATTGGTATCGTATCCGAGGTTCTCGAGAGTGCACAGAACGATTTTGTGATCATTTTTGAAATCCAAGGTGGCCGCCGCTCAAAATTATGATAACTACATTATGGGTATCCTATCCGAGGTTCTCGAGGGTGCAGAGAACGATTTTGTGATCATTTTTCAAATCGAAGATAGCCGCCACTTAAAAGTATGATAACTACATTATGGGTATCGTATTCGAGGTTCTCGAGGGTGTTGAGAACGATTTTATGATAATTTTTCAAATCGAAGGCCGCCGCACAAAATTATGATTTCAGCAATATGGATATCGTACCCGAGGTTCTCGAGGGTGCAGAGAACGATTTGGTGATCATTTTTCAAATCCAAGAGGGCTGCCGCAAACAATTATGTTTTCAGCAATATGTATATCGTGTCCGAGGTTCTCGAGGGTGCAGAAAACAATTTTGGGATCATTTTTAAATCTGAGATGGCCGCCGCTCAAAATTATGATAACGACATTATGGGTATCGTATCAGTGGTTCTCCAGGGTGCAGAAAACGATTTTGTGATCATTTTTCAAATCCAAGATGGCCGCCGCACAAAAGTGTGATAACTACATTATGGGTATCTTATCCGAGGTTCTCGAGGGTGCTGAGAACGATTTTGTGATCATTTTTCAAATACAAGATGGCCGCCGTGCAAGATTATGATCACAAAAACATGAGTATCGTACCCGAGGTTCTAAAGGGTGCAGAGAACGATTTGGTGATCATTTTTCAAATCCAAGATGGCCGCCGCACAAAATTATGGTTTTAGCAATATGGATATCGTGTCCGAGGTTCTCGAGGGTGCAGAGAACAATTCTGAAATCATTTTTGAAATCCAACAGGGCTGCCGCAAACAATTATGTTTTCAGCAATATGGATATCGTGTCCGAGGTTCTCGAGGGTGCAGAAAACAATTTTGGGATCATTTTTAAATCTGAGATGGCCGCCGCTCAAAATTATGATAACGACATTATGGGTATCGCATCAGTGGTTCTCGAGGGTGCAGAGAACGATTCTGTGATCATTTTTCAAATCCAAGATGGCCACCGCGCAAAAGTATGATAACTAGATTATGGCTATCGTATCCGAGGTTTTCGAAGGTGCAGAGAACGATTCTGTGATCATTTTTGAAATCCAAGAGGGCTGCCGCAAACAATAATGTTGTCAGCAATATGGATATCGTGTCTGAGGTTCTCGAGGGTGCAGAAAATAATTTTGGGATCATTTTTAAATCCGAGATGGCTGCCGTGTAAGATTATGATCACAAAAATATGGGTATCGTATCCGAGGTTCTCGAGAGTGCACAGAACGATTTTGTGATCATTTTTGAAATCCAAGGTGGCCGCCGCTCAAAATTATGATAACTACATTATGGGTATCCTATCCGAGGTTCTCGAGGGTGCAGAGAACGATTTTGTGATCATTTTTCAAATCGAAGATAGCCGCCACTTAAAAGTATGATAACTACATTATGGGTATCGTATCCGAGGTTCTCGAGGGTGTTGAGAACGATTTAATGATAATTTTTCAAATCGAAGGCAGCCGCACAAAATTATGATTTCAGCAATATGGATATCGTACCCGAGGTTCTCGAGGGTGCAGAGAACGATTTGGTGATCATTTTTCAAATCCAAGAGGGCTGCCGCAAACAATTATGTTTTCAGCATAGCCGCCACTTAAAAGTATGATAACAACATTATGGGTATCGTATCCGAGGTTCTCGAGGGTGTTGAGAACGATTTAATGATAATTTTTCAAATCGAAGGCAGCCGCACAAAATTATGATTTCAGCAATATGGATATCGTACTCGAGGTTCTCGAGGGTGCAGAGAACGATTTGGTGATCATTTTTCAAATCCAAGAGGGCTGCCGCAAACAATTATGTTTTCAGCAAAATGTATATCGTGTCCGAGGTTCTCGAGGGTGCAGAAAACAATTTTGGGATCATTTTTAAATCTGAGATGGCCGCCGCTCAAAATTATGATAACGACATTATGGGTATCGTATCAGTGGTTCTCGAGGGTGCAGAAAACGATTTTGTGATCATTTTTCAAATCCAAGATGGCCGCCGCACAAAAGTATGATAACTACATTATGGGTATCTTATCCGAGGTTCTCGAGGGTGCTGAGAACGATTTTGTGATCATTTTTCAAATACAAGATGGCCGCCGTGCAAGATTATGATCATAAAAATATGGGTATCGTATCTGAGGTTCACGAGAGTACACAGAACGATTTTGTGAACATTTTTGAAATCCAAGATGGCCGCCGCTCAAAATTATGATAACTACATTATGGGTATCGTATCCGGGGTTGTCGAGGGTGCTGAGAACGATTTTGTGATCATTTTTCTAATCCAAGAAGATCGCCGCACAAAATTATGTTGATGGCCGCCGCTCAAAATTATGATAATTTGATTATGGGTATCGTATCCGAGGTTCTCGAGGGTGCAGAGAACGATTTTGTGATCAGTTTTCAAATCCAAGATGGCCGCCGTGCAAGATTATGATAACAACATTATGGGTATCGTATCAGAGGTTCTCGAGAATGCAGAGAAGGATTTTGTGATCAGTTTTCAAATCCAAGATGGCCGTCGCTCAAAAGTATGATAACTACATTATGGGTATCGTATCTGAGAATCTCGAGGTTGCTGAGAACGATTTTGTGATCATTTTTCAAATCCAAGAGGGCCGCCGTGCAAGATTATGATCACAAAAATATGAATATCTTATTCGAGGTTCTCGAGGGTGCTGAGAACGATTTTAAGATCATTTTTCTAATCCAAGATGGCCGCCGCACAAAATTATGATTTCATTAATATGGATATCGTTTCCCAGGTTCTCGAGGGTGTAGAAAACAATTTTGGGATCATTTTTAAATCCGAGATGGCCGCCGCTCAAAAGTATGATAACTAGATTATGGGTATCGTATCCTAGGTTCTCAAGGGTGCAGAGAGCGATTTTGTGATAAGTTTTCAAATCCGAGAAGGCCGCCGCTCATAAGAATGATAACAACATTATGGGTATCGTATCCGAGGTTCTCGAGGGTGCAGAGAACGATTTGGTTATCATTTTTCAAATCCAAGGGGGCTGCCGCAAACAATTATGTTTTCAGCAATATGGATATCGTGTCCGATGTTCTCAAGGGTGCAGAAAACAATTTTGGGATCATTTTTAAATCCGAGATGGCCGCCGCTCAAAAGTATGATAACTAGAATATGGGTATCGTATCCGAGGTTCTCGAGGGTGCAGAGAACGATTCTGTGATCATTTTTGAAATCCAAGAGGGCTGCCGCAAACAATAATGTTGTCAGCAATATGGATAACGTGTCTGAGGTTCTCGAGGGTGCAGAAAATAATTTTGGGATCATTTTTAAATCCGAGATGGCCGCTGTGCAATATTATGATCACAAAAATATGGGTATCGTATCCGAGGTTCTCGAGAGTGCACAGAATGATTTTGTGATCATTTTTGAAATCCAAGGTGGCCGCCGCTCAAAATTATGATAACTACATTATGGGTATCCTATCCGAGGTTCTCGAGGGTGCAGAGAACGATTTTGTGATCAGTTTTCAAATCCAAGATGGCCGCCGCTCAAAAGTATGATAAGTACATTATGGATATCGTATCCTAGTTTCTCGAGGGTGCAGAGAACGATTCTGTGATCATTTTTGAAATCCAAGAGGGCTGCCGCAAAAAATAATGTTGTCAGCAATATGGATAACGTGTCTGAGGTTCTCGAGGGTGCAGAAAATAATTTTGGGATCATTTTTAAATCCGAGATGGCCGCTGTGCAATATTATGATCACAAAAATATGGGTATCGTATCCGAGGTTCTCGAGAGTGCACAGAACGATTTTGTGATCATTTTTCAAATCGAAGATAGCCGCCGCTTAAAAGTATGATAACTACATTATGGGTATCGTATCCGAGGTTCTCGAGGGTGCCGAGAACGATTTTGTGATCAGTTTTCAAATCCAAGATGGCCGGCGCTCAAAAGTATGATAAGTACATTATGGATATCGTATCATAGTTTCTCGAGGGTGCTGAGAACGATTTTGTGATCATTTTTGAAATCCAAGAGGGCTGCCGCAAACAATTATGTTTTCAGCAATATGGATATCGTTTCCGAGGTTCTCGAGTGTGCAGAAAACAATTTTGGCATCATTTTTAAATCTGAGATGGCTCCGCTCAAAATTATGAAAACGACATTATGGGTATCGTATCAGTGGTTCTCGAGGGTGCAGAGAACGATTTTGTGATCATTTTTCAAATCCAAGATGGCGGCCGCACAAAAGTATGATAACTACATTATGGGTATCTTATCCGAGGTTCTCGAGGGTGCTGAGAACGATTTTGTGATCATTTTTCCAATAAAAGATGGCCGCCGTGCAAGATTATGATCATAAAAATATGGGTATCGTATCTGAGGTTCTCGAGAGTGCACAGAACGATTTTGTGAACATTTTTGAAATCCAAGATGGCCGCCGCTCAACATTATGATAACTACATTATGGGTATCGTATCCGAGGTTCTCGAGGGTGCTGAGAACGATTTTGTGATCATTTTTCTAATCCAAGATGATCGCCGCACAAAATTATGTTGATGGCCGCCGCTCAAAAGTATGATAAGTACATTATGGATATCGTATCCTAGTTTCTCGAGGGTGCAGAGAACAATTCTGGGATCATTTTTGAAATCCAAGAGGGCTGCCGCAAACAATTATGTTTTCAGCAATATGGATATCGTTTCCGAGGTTCTCGAGTGTGCAGAAAACAATTTTGGCATCATTTTTAAATCTGAGATGGCTCCGCTCAAAATTATGAAAACGACATTATGGGTATCGTATCAGTGGTTCTCGAGGGTGCAGAGAACGATTTTGTGATCATTTTTCAAATCCAAGATGGCCGCCGCACAAAAGTATGATAACTACATTATGGGTATCTTATCCGAGGTTCTCGAGGGTGCTGAGAACGATTTTGTGATCATTTTTCCAATAAAAGATGGCCGCCGTGCAAGATTATGATCATAAAAATATGGGTATCGTATCTGAGGTTCTCGAGAGTGCACAGAATGATTTTGTGAACATTTTTGAAATCCAAGATGGCCGCCGCTCAAATTATGATAACTACATTATGGGTATCGTATCCGAGGTTCTCGAGGGTGCTGAGAACGATTTTGTGATCATTTTTCCAATAAAAGATGGCCGCCGTGCAAGATTATGATCATAAAAATATGGGTATCGTATCTGAGGTTCTCGAGAGTGCACAGAACGATTTTGTGAAAATTTTTGAAATCCAAGATGGCCGCCGCTCAAAATTATGATAAGTAAATTATGGGTATCGTATCCGAGGTTCTCTAGGGTGCAGGGAACGAATTTGTGATCATTTTTGAAATCCAAGATGGCCGCCGCTCAAAATTATGATAACTACATTATGGGTATCGTATCCGAGGTTCTCGAAGGTGCTGAGAACGATTTTGTGATAATTTTTCTAATCCAAGATGATCGCCGCACGAAATTATGTTGATGGCCGCCGCTCAAAATTATGATAACTAGATTGTGGGTATCGTATCCGAGGTTCTCGAAGGTGCAGAGAACGATTTTGTGATCAGTTTTCAAATCCAAGATGGCCGTTGCTCAAAAGTATGATAACTACATTATGGGTATCGTATCTGAGAATCTCGAGGTTGCTGAGAACGATTTTGTGATCATTTTTCAAATCCAAGACGGCCGCCGTGCAAGATTATGATCACAAAAATATGAATATCTTAGTCGAGGTTCTCGAGGGTGCTGAGAACGATTTTGTGATCATTTTTCTAATCCAAGATGGCCGCCGCACAAAATTATGATTTCAGCAATATGGATATCGTGTCCCAGGTTCTCGAGGGTGCAGAAAACAATTTTGGGATCATTTTTAAATCCGAGATGGCCGCCGCTCAAAAGAATGATAACTAGATTATGGGTATCGTATCCTAGGTTCTCAAGGGTGCAGAGAGCGATTTTGTGATAAGTTTTCAAATCCGAGAAGGCCGCCGCTCAAAAGAATGATAACTACATTATGGGTATCGTATCCGAGGTTCTCGAAGGTGCTGAGAACGATTTTGTGATCATTTTTCTAATCCAAGATGATCGCCGCACGAAATTATGTTGATGGCCGCCGCTCAAAATTATGATAACTAGATTGTGGGTATCGTATCCGAGGTTCTCGAAGGTGCAGAGAACGATTTTGTGATCAGTTTTCAAATCCAAGATGGCCGTTGCTCAAAAGTATGATAACTACATTATGGGTATCGTATCTGAGAATCTCGAGGTTGCTGAGAACGATTTTGTGATCATTTTTCAAATCCAAGACGGCCGCCGTTCAAGATTATGATCACAAAAATATGAATATCTTAGTCGAGGTTCTCGAGGGTGCTGAGAACGATTTTGTGATCATTTTTCTAATCCAAGATGGCCGCCGCACAAAATTATGATTTCAGCAATATGGATATCGTGTCGCAGGTTCTCGAGGGTGCAGAAAACAATTTTGGGATCATTTTTAAATCCGAGATGGCCGCCGCTCAAAAGTATGATAACTAGATTATGGGTATCGTATCCTAGGTTCTCAAGGGTGCAGAGAGCGATTTTGTGATAAGTTTTCAAATCCGAGAAGGCCGCCGCTCAAAAGAATGATAACTACATTATGTGTATCGTATCCGAGGTTCTCGAGGGTGCAGAGAACGATTTGGTGATCATTTTTCAAATCCAAGGGGGCTGCCGCAAACAATTGTGTTTTCAGCAATATGGATATCGTGTCCGAGGTTCTCGAGGGTGCAGAGAACGATTTTGTGATCATTTTTCAAATCGAAGATAGCCGCCGCTCAAAAGTAAAAAGTATGATAACTAGATTATGGCTATCGTATCCGAGGTTCTCGAAGGTGCAGAGAACGATTCTGTGGTCATTTTTGAAATCCAAGAGGGCTGCCGCAAACAATAATGTTGTCAGCAATATGGATATCGTGTCTGAGGTTCTCGAGGGTGCAGAAAATAATTTTGGGATCATTTTTAAATCCGAGATGGCTGCCGTGTAAGATTATTATCACAAAAATATGGGTATCGTATCCGAGGTTCTCGAGAGTGCACAGAACGATTTTGTGATCATTTTTGAAATCCAAGGTGGCCGCCGCTCAAAATTATGATAACTACATTATGGGTATCCTATCCGAGGTTCTCGAGGGTGCAGAGAACGATTTTGTGATCATTTTTCAAATCGAAGATAGCCGCCGCTTAAAAGTATGATTACTACATTATGGGTATCGTATCCGAGGTTCTCGAGGGTGTTGAGAATGATTTTATGATAATTTTTCAAATCGAAGGCCGCTGCACAAAATTATGATTTCAGCAATATGGATATCGTACCCGAGGTTCTCGAGGGTGCAGAGAACGATTTGGTGATCATTTTTCAAATCCAAGAGGGCTGCCGTAAACAATTATGTTTTCAGCAATATGGATATCGTGTCCGAGGTTCTCGAGGGTGCAGAAAACAATTTTGGGATCATTTTTAAATCTGAGATGGCCGCCGCTCAAAATTATGATAACGACATTATGGGTATCGTATCAGTGGTTCTCCAGGGTGCAGAGAACGATTTTGTGATAATTTTTCAAATCCAAGATGGCTGCCGCTCAAAATTATGATAACTACATTATGGGTATTTTATCCGAGGTTCTCGAGGGTGCTGAGAACGATTTTGTGATCATTTTTCAAATACAAGATGGCCGCCGTGCAAGAATATTATCATAAAAATATGGGTATCGTATCTGAGGTTCTCGAGAGTGCACAGAACGATTTTGTGAACATTTTTGAAATCCAAGATGGCCGCCGCTCAAAATTATGATAAGTAAATTATGGGTATCGTATCCGAGGTTCTCGAGTGTGCAGGGAACGAATTTGTGATCATTTTTGAAATCCAAGATGGCCGCCGCTCAAAATTATGATAACTAGATTGTGGGTATCGTATCCGAGGTTCTCGAAGGTGCAGAGAACGATTTTGTGATCAGTTTTCAAATCCAAGATGGCCGTTGCTCAAAAGTATGATAACTACATTATGGGTATCGTATCTGAGAATCTCGAGGTTGCTGAGAACGATTTTGTGATCATTTTTCAAATCCGAGACGGCCGCCGTTCAAGATTATGATCACAAAAGTATGAATATCTTAGTCGAGGTTCTCGAGGGTGCTGAGAACGATTTTGTGATCATTTTTCTAATCCAAGATGGCCGCCGCACAAAATTATGATTTCAGCAATATGGATATCGTGTCGCAGGTTCTCGAGGGTGCAGAAAACAATTTTGGGATCATTTTTAAATCCGAGATGGCCGCCGCTCAAAAGTATGATAACTAGATTATGGGTATCGTATCCTAGGTTCTCAAGGGTGCAGAGAGCGATTTTGTGATAAGTTTTCAAATCCGAGAAGGCCGCCGCTCAAAAGAATGATAACTACATTATGTGTATCGTATCCGAGGTTCTCGAGGGTGCAGAGAACGATTTGGTGATCATTTTTCAAATCCAAGGGGGCTGCCGCAAACAATTGTGTTTTCAGCAATATGGATATCGTGTACGAGGTTCTCGAGGGTGCAGAGAACGATTTTGTGATCATTTTTCAAATCGAAGATAGCCGCCGCTCAAAAGTATGATAACTAGATTATGGCTATCGTATCCGAGGTTCTCGAAGGTGCAGAGAACGATTCTGTGGTCATTTTTGAAATCCAAGAGGGCTGCCGCAAACAATAATGTTGTCAGCAATATGGATATCGTGTCTGAGGTTCTCGAGGGTGCAGAAAATAATTTTGGGATCATTTTTAAATCCGAGATGGCTGCCGTGTAAGATTATTATCACAAAAATATGGGTATCGTATCCGAGGTTCTCGAGAGTGCACAGAACGATTTTGTGATCATTTTTGAAATCCAAGGTGGCCGCCGCTCAAAATTATGATAACTACATTATGGGTATCCTATCCGAGGTTCTCGAGGGTGCAGAAAACGATTTTGTGATCATTTTTCAAATCGAAGATAGCCGCCGCTTAAAAGTATGATTACTACATTATGGGTATCGTATCCGAGGTTCTCGAGGGTGTTGAGAACGATTTTATGATAATTTTTCAAATCGAAGGCCGCCGCACAAAATTATGATTTCAGCAATATGGATATCGTACCCGAGGTTCTCGAGGGTGCAGAGAACGATTTGGTGATCATTTTTCAAATCCAAGAGGGCTGCCGTAAACAATTATGTTTTCAGCAATATGGATATCGTGTCCAAGGTTCTCGAGGGTGCAGAAAACAATTTTGGGATCATTTTTAAATCTGAGATGGCCGCCGCTCAAAATTATGATAACGACATTATGGGTATCGTATCAGTGGTTCTCCAGGGTGCAGAGAACGATTTTGTGATAATTTTTCAAATCCAAGATGGCTGCCGCTCAAAATTATGATAACTACATTATGGGTATCTTATCCGAGGTTCTCGAGGGTGCTGAGAACGATTTTGTGATCATTTTTCAAATACAAGATGGCCGCCGTGCAAGAATATTATCATAAAAATATGGGTATCGTATCTGAGGTTCTCGAGAGTGCACAGAACGATTTTGTGAACATTTTTGAAATCCAAGATGGCCGCCGCTCAAAATTATGATAAGTAAATTATGGGTATCGTATCCGAGGTTCTCTAGGGTGCAGGGAACGAATTTGTGATCATTTTTGAAATCCAAGATGGCCGCCGCTCAAAATTATGATAACTACATTATGGGTATCGTATCCGAGGTTCTCGAAGGTGCTGAGAACGATTTTGTGATCACTTTTCTAATCCAAGATGATCGCCGCACGAAATTATGTTGATGGCCGCCGCTCAAAATTATGATAAATAGATTGTGGGTATCGTATCCGAGGATCTCGAAGGTGCAGAGAACGATTTTGTGATCAGTTTTCAAATCCAAGATGGCCGTTGCTCAAAAGTATGATAACTACATTATGGGTATCGTATCTGAGAATCTCGAGGTTGCTGAGAACGATTTTGTGATCATTTTTCAAATCCAAGACGGCCGCCGTGCAAGATTATGATCACAAAAATATGAATATCTTAGTCGAGGTTCTCGAGGGTGCTGAGAACGATTTTGTGATCATTTTTCTAATCCAAGATGGCCGCCGCACAAAATTATGATTTCAGCAATATGGATATCGTGTCCCAGGTTCTCGAGGGTGCAGAAAACAATTTTGGGATCATTTTTAAATCCGAGATGGCCGCCGCTCAAAAGAATGATAACTAGATTATGGGTATCGTATCCTAGGTTCTCAAGGGTGCAGAGAGCGATTTTGTGATAAGTTTTCAAATCCGAGAAGGCCGCCGCTCAAAAGAATGATAACTACATTATGTGTATCGTATCCGAGGTTCTCGAGGGTGCAGAGAACGATTTGGTGATCATTTTTCAAATCCAAGGGGGCTGCCGCAAACAATTGTGTTTTCAGCAATATGGATATCGTGTCCGATGTTCTCAAGGGTGCAGAAAACAATTTTGTGATCATTTTTAAATCCGAGATGGCCGCCGCTCAAAAGTATGATAACTAGAATATGGGTATCGTATCCGAGGTTCTCGAAGGTGCTGAGAACGATTTTGTGATCATTTTTCTAATCCAAGATGATCGCCGCACGAAATTATGTTGATGGCCGCCGCTCAAAATTATGATAACTAGATTGTGGGTATCGTATCCGAGGATCTCGAAGGTGCAGAGAACGATTTTGTGATCAGTTTTCAAATCCAAGATGGCCGTTGCTCAAAAGTATGATAACTACATTATGGGTATCGTATCTGAGAATCTCGAGGTTGCTGAGAACGATTTTGTGATCATTTTTCAAATCCAAGACGGCCGCCGTGCAAGATTATGATCACAAAAATATGAATATCTTAGTCGAGGTTCTCGAGGGTGCTGAGAACGATTTTGTGATCATTTTTCTAATCCAAGATGGCCGCCGCACAAAATTATGATTTCAGCAATATGGATATCGTGTCCCAGGTTCTCGAGGGTGCAGAAAACAATTTTGGGATCATTTTTAAATCCGAGATGGCCGCCGCTCAAAAGAATGATAACTAGATTATGGGTATCGTATCCTAGGTTCTCAAGGGTGCAGAGAGCGATTTTGTGATAAGTTTTCAAATCCGAGAAGGCCGCCGCTCAAAAGAATGATAACTACATTATGTGTATCGTATCCGAGGTTCTCGAGGGTGCAGAGAACGATTTGGTGATCATTTTTCAAATCCAAGGGGGCTGCCGCAAACAATTGTGTTTTCAGCAATATGGATATCGTGTCCGATGTTCTCAAGGGTGCAGAAAACAATTTTGGGATCATTTTTAAATCCGAGATGGCCGCCGCTCAAAAGTATGATAACTAGAATATGGGTATCGTATCCGAGGTTCTCGAGGGTGCAGAGAACGATTCTGTGATCATTTTTGAAATCCAAGAGGGCTGCCGCAAACAATAATGTTGTCAGCAATATGGATATCGTTTCCGAGGTTCTCGAGTGTGCAGAAAACAATTTTGGCATCATTTTTAAATCTGAGATGGCTCCGCTCAAAATTATGAAAACGACATTATGGGTATCGTATCAGTGGTTCTCGAGGGTGCAGAGAACGATTTTGTGATCATTTTTCAAATCCTAGATGGCCGCCGCACAAAAGTATGATAACTACATTATGGGTATCTTTTCCGAGGTTGTCGAGGGCGCTGAGAACGATTCTGTGATCATTTTTGAAATCCAAGAGGGCTGCCGCAAACAATAATGTTGTCAGCAATATGGATATCGTGTCTGAGGTTCTCGAGGGTGCAGAAAATAATTTTGGGATCATTTTTAAATCCGAGATGGCTGCCGTGTAAGATTATGATCACAAAAATATGGGTATCGTATCCGAGGTTCTCGAGAGTGCACAGAACGATTTTGTGATCATTTTTGAAATCCAAGATGGCCGCCGCTCAAAATTAAGATAACTACATTATGGGTATCGTAACCGAGGTTCTCGAAGGTGCTGAGAACGATTTCGTGATCATTTTTCTAATCTTAGATGATCGCCGCACGAAATTATGTTGATGGCCGCCGCTCAAAATTATGATAACTAGATTGTGGGTATCGTATCCGAGGTTCTCGAAGGTGCAGAGAACGATTTTGTGATCAGTTTTCAAATCCAAGATGGCCGTCGCTCAAAAGTATGATAACTACATTATGGGTATCGTATCTGAGAATCTCGAGGTTGCTGAGAACGATTTTGTGATCATTTTTCAAATCCAAGACGGCCGCCGTGCAAGATTATGATCACAAAAATATGAATATCTTAGTCGAGGTTCTCGAGGGTGCTGAGAACGATTTTGTGATCATTTTTCTAATCCAAGATGGCCGCCGCACAAAATTATGATTTCAGCAATATGGATATCGTGTCCCAGGTACTCGAGGGTGCAGAAAACAATTTTAGGATAATTTTTAAATCCGAGATGGCCGCCGCTCAAAAGTATGATAACTAGATTATGGGTATCGTATCCTAGGTTCTCAAGGGTGCAGAGAGCGATTTTGTGATCATTTTTCAAATCCTAGATGGCCGCCGCACAAAAGTATGATAACTACATTATGGGTATCTTTTCCGAGGTTGTCGAGGGTGCTGAGAACGATTTTGTGATCATTTTTCCAATAAAAGATGGCCGCCGTGCAAGATTATGATCATAAAAATATGGGTATCGTATCTGAGGTTCTCGAGAGTGCACTGAACGATTTTGTGAACATTTTTGAAATCCAAGATGGCCGCCGCTCAACATTATGATAACTACATTATGGGTATCGTATCCGAGGTTCTCGAGGGTGCTGAGAACGATTTTGTGATCATTTTTCTAATCCACGATGATCGCCGCACAAAATTATGTTGATGGCCGCCGCTCAAAAATGATTAGTACATTATGGATATCGTATCCTAGTTTCTCGAGGGTGCAGAGAACAATTCTGGGATCATTTTTGAAATCCAAGAGGGCTGCCGCAAACAATTATGTTTTCAGCAATATGGATATCGTGTCCGAGGTTCTCGAGGGTGCAGAAAACAATTTTGGGATCATTTTTAAATCTGAGATGCCCGCCGCTCAAAATTATGATAACGACATTATGGGTATCGTATCAGTGGTTCTCGAGGGTGCAGAGAACGATTCTGTGATCATTTTTCAAATCCAAGATGGCCACCGCTCAAAAGTATGATAACTAGATTATGGCTATCGTATCCGAGGTTCTCGAAGGTGCAGAGAACGATTCTGTGATCATTTTTGAAATCCAAGAGGGCTGCCGCAAACAATAATGTTGTCAGCAATATGGATATCGTGTCTGAGGTTCTCGAGGGTGCAGAAAATAATTTTGGGATCATTTTTAAATCCGAGATGGCTGCCGTGTAAGATTATGATCACAAAAATATGGGTATCGTATCCGAGGTTCTCGAGAGTGCACAGAACGATTTTGTGATCATTTTTGACATCCAAGGTGGCCGCCGCTCAAAATTATGATAACTACAGTATGGGTATCCTATCCGAGGTTCTCGAGGGTGCAGGGAACGATTTCGTGATCATTTTTCAAATCGAAGATAGCCGCCGCTTAAAAGTATGATAACTACATTATGGGTATCGTATCCGAGGTTCTCGAGGGTGTTGAGAACGATTTTATGATTATTTTTCAAATCGAAGGCCGCCGCACAAAATTATGATTTCAGCAATATGGATATCGTACCCGAGGTTCTCGAGGGTGCAGAGAACGATTTGGTGATCATTTTTCAAATCCAAGAGAGCTGCCGCAAACAATTATGTTTTCAGCAATATGGATATCGTGTCCGAGGTTCTCGAGGGTGCAGAAAACAATTTTGGGATCATTTTTAAATCTGAGATGGCCGCCGCTCAAAATTATGATAACGACATTATGGGTATCGTATCAGTGGTTCTCCAGGGTGCATAGAACGATTTTGTGATAATTTTTCAAATCCAAGATGGCTGCTGCTCAAAATTATGATAACTACATTATGGGTATCTTATCCGAGGTTCTCGAGGGTGCTGAGAACGATTTTGTGATCATTTTTCAAATACAAGATGGCCGCCGTGCAAGATTATGATCATAAAAATATGGGTATCGTATCTGAGGTTCTCGAGAGAGCACAGAACGATTTTGTGAACATTTTTGAAATCCAAGATGGCCGCCGCTCAAAATTATGATAAGTAAATTATGGGTATCGTATCCGAGGTTCTCGAGGGTGCAGGGAACAAATTTGTGATCATTTTTGAAATCCAAGATGGCCGCCGCTCAAAATTATGATAACTACATTATGGGTATCGTAACCGAGGTTCTCGAAGGTGCTGAGAACGATTTTGTGATCATTTTTCTAATCTTAGATGATCGCCGCATGAAATTATGTTGATGGCCGCCGCTCAAAATTATGATAACTAGATTGTGGGTATCGTATCCGAAGTTCTCGAAGGTGCAGAGAACGATTTTGTGATCAGTTTTCAAATCCAAGATGGCCGTCGCTCAAAAGTATGATAACTACATTATGGGTATCGTATCTGAGAATCTCGAGGTTGCTGAGAACGATTTTGTGATCATTTTTCAAATCCAAGACGGCCGCCGTGCAAGATTATGATCACAAAAATATGAATATCTTAGTCGAGGTTCTCGAGGGTGCTGAGAACGATTTTGTGATCATTTTTCTAATCCAAGATGGCCGCCGCACAAAATTATGATTTCAGCAATATGGATATCGTGTCCCAGGTTCTCGAGGGTGCAGAAAACAATTTTAGGATAATTTTTAAATCCGAGATGGCCGCCGCTCAAAAGTATGATAACTAGATTATGGGTATCGTATCCTAGGTTCTCAAGGGTGCAGAGAGCGATTTTGTGATCATTTTTCAAATCCTAGATGGCCGCCGCACAAAAGTATGATAACTACATTATGGGTATCTTTTCCGAGGTTGTCGAGGGTGCTGAGAACGATTTTGTGATCATTTTTCCAATAAAAGATGGCCGCCGTGCAAGATTATGATCATAAAAATATGGGTATCGTATCTGAGGTTCTCGAGAGTGCACTGAACGATTTTGTGAACATTTTTGAAATCCAAGATGGCCGCCGCTCAACATTATGATAACTACATTATGGGTATCGTATCCGAGGTTCTCGAGGGTGCTGAGAACGATTTTGTGATCATTTTTCTAATCCAAGATGATCGCCGCACAAAATTATGTTGATGGCCGCCGCTCAAAAGTATGATAAGTACATTATGGATATCGTATCCTTGTTTCTCGAGGGTGCAGAGAACAATTCTGGGATCATTTTTGAAATCCAAGAGGGCTGCCGCAAACAATTATGTTTTCAGCAATATGGATATCGTGTCCGAGGTTCTCGAGGGTGCAGAAAACAATTTTGGGATCATTTTTAAATCTGAGATGGCCGCCGCTCAAAATTATGATAACGACATTATGGGTATCGTATCAGTGGTTCTCGAGGGTGCAGAGAACGATTCTGTGATCATTTTTCAAATCCAAGATGGCCACCGCTCAAAAGTATGATAACTAGATTATGGCTATCGTATCCGAGGTTCTCGAAGGTGCAGAGAACGATTCTGTGATCATTTTTGAAATCCAAGAGGGCTGCCGCAAACAATAATGTTGTCAGCAATATGGATATCGTGTCTGAGGTTCTCGAGAGTGCAGAAAATAATTTTGGGATCATTTTTAAATCCGAGATGGCTGCCGTGTAAGATTATGATCACAAAAATATGGGTATCGTATCCGAGGTTCTCGAGAGTGCACAGAACGATTTTGTGATCATTTTTGACATCCAAGGTGGCCGCCGCTCAAAATTATGATAACTACATTATGGGTATCCTATCCGAGGTTCTCGAGGGTGCAGAGAATGACTTTGTGATCATTTTTCAAATCGAAGATAGCCGCCGCTTAAAGTATGATAACTACATTATGGGTATCGTATCCGAGGTTCTCGAGGGTGTTGAGAACGATTTTATGATTATTTTTCAAATCGAAGGCCGCCGCACAAAATTATGATTTCAGCAATATGGATATCGTACCCGAGGTTCTCGAGGGTGCAGAGAACGATTTGGTGATCATTTTTCAAATCCAAGAGGGCTGCCGCAAACAATTATGTTTTCAGCAATATGGATATCGTGTCCGAGGTTCTCGAAGGTGCAGAAAACAATTTTGGGATCATTTTTAAATCTGAGATGGCCGCCGCTCAAAAGTATGATAACGACATTATGGGTATCGTATCAGTGGTTCTCCAGGGTGCAGAGAACGATTTTGTGATAATTTTTCAAATCCAAGATGGCTGCTGCTCAAAATTATGATAACTACATTATGGGTATCTTATCCGAGGTTCTCGAGGGTGCTGAGAACGATTTTGTGATCATTTTTCAAATACAAGATGGCCGCCGTGCAAGATTTTGATCATAAAAATATGGGTATCGTATCTGAGGTTCTCGAGAGTGCACAGAACGATTTTGTGAACATTTTTGAAATCCAAGATGGCCGCCGCTCAAAATTATGATAAGTAAATTATGGGTATCGTATCCGAGGTTCTCGAGGGTGCAGGGAACGAATTTGTGATCATTTTTGAAATCCAAGATGGCCGCCGCTCAAAATTATGATAACTACATTATGGGTATCGTAACCGAGGTTCTCGAAGGTGCTGAGAACGATTTTGTGATCATTTTTCTAATCTTAGATGATCGCCGCATGAAATTATGTTGATGGCCGCCGCTCAAAATTATGATAACTAGATTGTGGGTATCGTATCCGAAGTTCTCGAAGGTGCAGAGAACGATTTTGTGATCAGTTTTCAAATCCAAGATGGCCGTCGCTCAAAAGTATGATAACTACATTATGGGTATCGTATCTGAGAATCTCGAGGTTGCTGAGAACGATTTTGTGATCATTTTTCAAATCCAAGACGGCCGCCGTGCAAGATTATGATCACAAAAATATGAATATCTTAGTCGAGGTTCTCGAGGGTGCTGAGAACGATTTTGTGATCATTTTTCTAATCCAAGATGGCCGCCGCACAAAATTATGATTTCAGCAATATGGATATCGTGTCCCAGGTTCTCGAGGGTGCAGAAAACAATTTTAGGATAATTTTTAAATCCGAGATGGCCGCCGCTCAAAAGTATGATAACTAGATTATGGGTATCGTATCCTAGGTTCTCAAGGGTGCAGAGAGCGATTTTGTGATCATTTTTCAAATCCTAGATGGCCGCCGCACAAAAGTATGATAACTACATTATGGGTATCTTTTCCGAGGTTGTCGAGGGTGCTGAGAACGATTTTGTGATCATTTTTCCAATAAAAGATGGCCGCCGTGCAAGATTATGATCATAAAAATATGGGTATCGTATCTGAGGTTCTCGAGAGTGCACTGAACGATTTTGTGAACATTTTTGAAATCCAAGATGGCCGCCGCTCAACATTATGATAACTACATTATGGGTATCGTATCCGAGGTTCTCGAGGGTGCTGAGAACGATTTTGTGATCATTTTTCTAATCCAAGATGATCGCCGCACAAAATTATGTTGATGGCCGCCGCTCAAAAGTATGATAAGTACATTATGGATATCGTATCCTTGTTTCTCGAGGGTGCAGAGAACAATTCTGGGATCATTTTTGAAATCCAAGAGGGCTGCCGCAAACAATTATGTTTTCAGCAATATGGATATCGTGTCCGAGGTTCTCGAGGGTGCAGAAAACAATTTTGGGATCATTTTTAAATCTGAGATGGCCGCCGCTCAAAATTATGATAACGACATTATGGGTATCGTATCAGTGGTTCTCGAGGGTGCAGAGAACGATTCTGTGATCATTTTTCAAATCCAAGATGGCCACCGCTCAAAAGTATGATAACTAGATTATGGCTATCGTATCCGAGGTTCTCGAAGGTGCAGAGAACGATTCTGTGATCATTTTTGAAATCCAAGAGGGCTGCCGCAAACAATAATGTTGTCAGCAATATGGATATCGTGTCTGAGGTTCTCGAGAGTGCAGAAAATAATTTTGGGATCATTTTTAAATCCGAGATGGCTGCCGTGTAAGATTATGATCACAAAAATATGGGTATCGTATCCGAGGTTCTCGAGAGTGCACAGAACGATTTTGTGATCATTTTTGACATCCAAGGTGGCCGCCGCTCAAAATTATGATAACTACATTATGGGTATCCTATCCGAGGTTCTCGAGGGTGCAGAGAATGATTTTGTGATCATTTTTCAAATCGAAGATAGCCGCCGCTTAAAGTATGATAACTACATTATGGGTATCGTATCCGAGGTTCTCGAGGGTGTTGAGAACGATTTTATGATTATTTTTCAAATCGAAGGCCGCCGCACAAAATTATGATTTCAGCAATATGGATATCGTACCCGAGGTTCTCGAGGGTGCAGAGAACGATTTGGTGATCATTTTTCAAATCCAAGAGGGCTGCCGCAAACAATTATGTTTTCAGCAATATGGATATCGTGTCCGAGGTTCTCGAAGGTGCAGAAAACAATTTTGGGATCATTTTTAAATCTGAGATGGCCGCCGCTCAAAAGTATGATAACGACATTATGGGTATCGTATCAGTGGTTCTCCAGGGTGTAGAGAACGATTTTGTGATAATTTTTCAAATCCAAGATGGCTGCTGCTCAAAATTATGATAACTACATTATGGGTATCTTATCCGAGGTTCTCGAGGGTGCTGAGAACGATTTTGTGATCATTTTTCAAATACAAGATGGCCGCCGTGCAAGATTTTGATCATAAAAATATGGGTATCGTATCTGAGGTTCTCGAGAGTGCACAGAACGATTTTGTGAACATTTTTGAAATCCAAGATGGCCGCCGCTCAAAATTATGATAAGTAAATTATGGGTATCGTATCCGAGGTTCTCGAGGGTGCAGGGAACGAATTTGTGATCATTTTTGAAATCCAAGATGGCCGCCGCTCAAAATTATGATAACTACATAATGGGTATCGTAACCGAGGTTCTCGAAGGTGCTGAGAACGATTTTGTGATAATTTTTCAAATCCAAGATGGCTGCTGCTCAAAATTATGATAACTACATTATGGGTATCTTATCCGAGGTTCTCGAGGGTGCTGAGAACGATTTTGTGATCATTTTTCAAATACAAGATGGCCGCCGTGCAAGATTTTGATCATAAAAATATGGGTATCGTATCTGAGGTTCTCGAGAGTGCACAGAACGATTTTGTGAACATTTTTGAAATCCAAGATGGCCGCCGCTCAAAATTATGATAACTAGATTGTGGGTATCGTATCCGAGGTTCTCGAAGGTGCAGAGAACGATTTTGTGATCAGTTTTCAAATCCAAGATGGCCGTCGCTCAAAAGTATGATAACTACATTATGGGTATCGTATCTGAGAATCTCGAGGTTGCTGAGAACGATTTTGTGATCATTTTTCTAATCCAAGACGGCCGCCGTGCAAGATTATGATCACAAAAATATGAATATCTTAGTCGAGGTTCTCGAGGGTGCTGAGAACGATTTTGTGATCATTTTTCTAATCCAAGATGGCCGCCGCACAAAATTATGATTTCAGCAATATGGATATCGTGTCCCAGGTTCTCGAGGGTGCAGAAAACAATTTTGGGATAATTTTTAAATCCGAGATGGCCGCCGCTCAAAAGTATGATAACTAGATTATGGGTATCGTATCCTAGGTTCTCAAGGGTGCAGAGAGCGATTTTGTGATAAGTTTTCAAATCCGAGAAGGCCGCCGCTCAAAAGAATTATAACTACATTATGTGTATCGTATCCGAGGTTCTCGAGGGTGCAGAGAACGATTTGGTGATCATTTTTCAAATCCAAGGGGGCTGCCGCAAACAATTATGTTTTCAGCAATATGGATATCGTGTCCGATGTTCTCAAGGGTGCAGAAAACAATTTTAGGATCATTTTTAAATCCGAGATGGCCGCCGCTCAAAAGTATGATAACTAGAATATGGGTATCGTATCAGTGGTTCTCCAGGGTGCAGAGAACGATTTTGTGATAATTTTTCAAATCCAAGATGGCTGCTGCTCAAAATTATGATAACTACATTATGGGTATCTTATCCGAGGTTCTCGAGGGTGCAGAAAACAATTTTGGGATAATTTTTAAATCCGAGATGGCCGCCGCTCAAAAGTATGATAACTAGATTATGGGTATCGTATCCTAGGTTCTCAAGGGTGCAGAGAGCGATTTTGTGATAAGTTTTCAAATCCGAGAAGGCCGCCGCTCAAAAGAATTATAACTACATTATGTGTATCGTACCCGAGGTTCTCGAGGGTGCAGAGAACGATTTGGTGATCATTTTTCAAATCCAAGAGGGCTGCCGCAAACAATTATGTTTTCAGCAATATGGATATCGTGTCCGAGGTTCTCGAAGGTGCAGAAAACAATTTTGGGATCATTTTTAAATCTGAGATGGCCGCCGCTCAAAAGTATGATAACGACATTATGGGTATCGTATCAGTGGTTCTCCAGGGTGCAGAGAACGATTTTGTGATAATTTTTCAAATCCAAGATGGCTGCTGCTCAAAATTATGATAACTACATTATGGGTATCTTATCCGAGGTTCTCGAGGGTGCTGAGAACGATTTTGTGATCATTTTTCAAATACAAGATGGCCGCCGTGCAAGAATATTATCATAAAAATATGGGTATCGTATCTGAGGTTCTCGAGAGTGCACAGAACGATTTTGTGAACATTTTTGAAATCCAAGATGGCCGCCGCTCAAAATTATGATAAGTAAATTATGGGTATCGTATCCGAGGTTCTCTAGGGTGCAGGGAACGAATTTGTGATCATTTTTGAAATCCAAGATGGCCGCCGCTCAAAATTATGATAACTACATTATGGGTATCGTATCCGAGGTTCTCGAAGGTGCTGAGAACGATTTTGTGATCATTTTTCTAATCCAAGATGATCGCCGCACGAAATTATGTTGATGGCCGCCGCTCAAAATTATGATAACTAGATTGTGGGTATCGTATCCGAGGTTCTCGAAGGTGCAGAGAACGATTTTGTGATCAGTTTTCAAATCCAAGATGGCCGTTGCTCAAAAGTATGATAACTACATTATGGGTATCGTATCTGAGAATCTCGAGGTTGCTGAGAACGATTTTGTGATCATTTTTCAAATCCAAGACGGCCGCCGTGCAAGATTATGATCACAAAAATATGAATATCTTAGTCGAGGTTCTCGAGGGTGCTGAGAACGATTTTGTGATCATTTTTCTAATCCAAGATGGCCGCCGCACAAAATTATGATTTCAGCAATATGGATATCGTGTCCCAGGTTCTCGAGGGTGCAGAAAACAATTTTGGGATCATTTTTAAATCCGAGATGGCCGCCGCTCAAAAGAATGATAACTAGATTATGGGTATCGCATCCTAGGTTCTCAAGGGTGCAGAGAGCGATTTTGTGATAAGTTTTCAAATCCGAGAAGGCCGCCGCTCAAAAGAATGATAACTACATTATGGGTATCGTATCCGAGGTTCTCGAAGGTGCTGAGAACGATTTTGTGATCATTTTTCTAATCCAAGATGATCGCCGCACGAAATTATGTTGATGGCCGCCGCTCAAAATTATGATAACTAGATTGTGGGTATCGTATCCGAGGTTCTCGAAGGTGCAGAGAACGATTTTGTGATCAGTTTTCAAATCCAAGATGGCCGTTGCTCAAAAGTATGATAACTACATTATGGGTATCGTATCTGAGAATCTCGAGGTTGCTGAGAACGATTTTGTGATCATTTTTCAAATCCAAGACGGCCGCCGTTCAAGATTATGATCACAAAAATATGAATATCTTAGTCGAGGTTCTCGAGGGTGCTGAGAACGATTTTGTGATCATTTTTCTAATCCAAGATGGCCGCCGCACAAAATTATGATTTCAGCAATATGGATATCGTGTCGCAGGTTCTCGAGGGTGCAGAAAACAATTTTGGGATCATTTTTAAATCCGAGATGGCCGCCGCTCAAAAGTATGATAACTAGATTATGGGTATCGTATCCTAGGTTCTCAAGGGTGCAGAGAGCGATTTTGTGATAAGTTTTCAAATCCGAGAAGGCCGCCGCTCAAAAGAATGATAACTACATTATGTGTATCGTATCCGAGGTTCTCGAGGGTGCAGAGAACGATTTGGTGATCATTTTTCAAATCCAAGGGGGCTGCCGCAAACAATTGTGTTTTCAGCAATATGGATATCGTGTCCGAGGTTCTCGAGGGTGCAGAGAACGATTTTGTGATCATTTTTCAAATCGAAGATAGCCGCCGCTCAAAAGTAAAAAGTATGATAACTAGATTATGGCTATCGTATCCGAGGTTCTCGAAGGTGCAGAGAACGATTCTGTGGTCATTTTTGAAATCCAAGAGGGCTGCCGCAAACAATAATGTTGTCAGCAATATGGATATCGTGTCTGAGGTTCTCGAGGGTGCAGAAAATAATTTTGGGATCATTTTTAAATCCGAGATGGCTGCCGTGTAAGATTATTATCACAAAAATATGGGTATCGTATCCGAGGTTCTCGAGAGTGCACAGAACGATTTTGTGATCATTTTTGAAATCCAAGGTGGCCGCCGCTCAAAATTATGATTACAACATTATGGGTATCCTATCCGAGGTTCTCGAGGGTGCAGAGAACGATTTTGTGATCATTTTTCAAATCGAAGATAGCCGCCGCTTAAAAGTATGATTACTACATTATGGGTATCGTATCCGAGGTTCTCGAGGGTGTTGAGAACGATTTTATGATAATTTTTCAAATCGAAGGCCGCCGCACAAAATTATGATTTCAGCAATATGGATATCGTACCCGAGGTTCTCGAGGGTGCAGAGAACGATTTGGTGATCATTTTTCAAATCCAAGAGGGCTGCCGTAAACAATTATGTTTTCAGCAATATGGATATCGTGTCCAAGGTTCTCGAGGGTGCAGAAAACAATTTTGGGATCATTTTTAAATCTGAGATGGCCGCCGCTCAAAATTATGATAACGAAATTATGGGTATCGTATCAGTGGTTCTCCAGGGTGCAGAGAACGATTTTGTGATAATTTTTCAAATCCAAGATGGCTGCCGCTCAAAATTATGATAACTACATTATGGGTATCTTATCCGAGGTTCTCGAGGGTGCTGAGAACGATTTTGTGATCATTTTTCAAATACAAGATGGCCGCCGTGCAAGAATATTATCATAAAAATATGGGTATCGTATCTGAGGTTCTCGAGAGTGCACAGAACGATTTTGTGAACATTTTTGAAATCCAAGATGGCCGCCGCTCAAAATTATGATAAGTAAATTATGGGTATCGTATCCGAGGTTCTCTAGGGTGCAGGGAACGAATTTGTGATCATTTTTGAAATCCAAGATGGCCGCCGCTCAAAATTATGATAACTACATTATGGGTATCGTATCCGAGGTTCTCGAAGGTGCTGAGAACGATTTTGTGATCATTTTTCTAATCCAAGATGATCGCCGCACGAAATTATGTTGATGGCCGCCGCTCAAAATTATGATAACTAGATTGTGGGTATCGTATCCGAGGATCTCGAAGGTGCAGAGAACGATTTTGTGATCAGTTTTCAAATCCAAGATGGCCGTTGCTCAAAAGTATGATAACTACATTATGGGTATCGTATCTGAGAATCTCGAGGTTGCTGAGAACGATTTTGTGATCATTTTTCAAATCCAAGACGGCCGCCGTGCAAGATTATGATCACAAAAATATGAATATCTTAGTCGAGGTTCTCGAGGGTGCTGAGAACGATTTTGTGATCATTTTTCTAATCCAAGATGGCCGCCGCACAAAATTATGATTTCAGCAATATGGATATCGTGTCCCAGGTTCTCGAGGGTGCAGAAAACAATTTTGGGATCATTTTTAAATCCGAGATGGCCGCCGCTCAAAAGAATGATAACTAGATTATGGGTATCGTATCCTAGGTTCTCAAGGGTGCAGAGAGCGATTTTGTGATAAGTTTTCAAATCCGAGAAGGCCGCCGCTCAAAAGAATGATAACTACATTATGTGTATCGTATCCGAGGTTCTCGAGGGTGCAGAGAACGATTTGGTGATCATTTTTCAAATCCAAGGGGGCTGCCGCAAACAATTGTGTTTTCAGCAATATGGATATCGTGTCCGATGTTCTCAAGGGTGCAGAAAACAATTTTGGGATCATTTTTAAATCCGAGATGGCCGCCGCTCAAAAGTATGATAACTAGAATATGGGTATCGTATCCGAGGTTCTCGAGGGTGCAGAGAACGATTCTGTGATCATTTTTGAAATCCAAGAGGGCTGCCGCAAACAATAATGTTGTCAGCAATATGGATATCGTTTCCGAGGTTCTCGAGTGTTCAGAAAACAATTTTGGCATCATTTTTAAATCTGAGATGGCTCCGCTCAAAATTATGAAAACGACATTATGGGTATCGTATCAGTGGTTCTCGAGGGTGCAGAGAACGATTTTGTGATCATTTTTCAAATCCTAGATGGCCGCCGCACAAAAGTATGATAACTACATTATGGGTATCTTTTCCGAGGTTGTCGAGGGCGCTGAGAACGATTCTGTGATCATTTTTGAAATCCAAGAGGGCTGCCGCAAACAATAATGTTGTCAGCAATATGGATATCGTGTCTGAGGTTCTCGAGGGTGCAGAAAATAATTTTGGGATCATTTTTAAATCCGAGATGGCTGCCGTGTAAGATTATGATCACAAAAATATGGGTATCGTATCCGAGGTTCTCGAGAGTGCACAGAACGATTTTGTGATCATTTTTGACATCCAAGGTGGCCGCCGCTCAAAATTATGATAACTACATTATGGGTATCCTATCCGAGGTTCTCGAGGGTGCAGGGAACGATTTCGTGATCATTTTTCAAATCGAAGATAGCCGCCGCTTAAAAGTATGATAACTACATTATGGGTATCGTATCCGAGGTTCTCGAGGGTGTTGAGAACGATTTTATGATTATTTTTCAAATCGAAGGCCGCCGCACAAAATTATGATTTCAGCAATATGGATATCGTACCCGAGGTTCTCGAGGGTGCAGAGAACGATTTGGTGATCATTTTTCAAATCCAAGAGAGCTGCCGCAAACAATTATGTTTTCAGCAATATGGATATCGTGTCCGAGGTTCTCGAGGGTGCAGAAAACAATTTTGGGATCATTTTTAAATCTGAGATGGCCGCCGCTCAAAATTATGATAACGACATTATGGGTATCGTATCAGTGGTTCTCCAGGGTGCAGAGAACGATTTTGTGATAATTTTTCAAATCCAAGATGGCTGCTGCTCAAAATTATGATAACTACATTATGGGTATCTTATCCGAGGTTCTCGAGGGTGCTGAGAACGATTTTGTGATCATTTTTCAAATACAAGATGGCCGCCGTGCAAGATTATGATCATAAAAATATGGGTATCGTATCTGAGGTTCTCGAGAGAGCACAGAACGATTTTGTGAACATTTTTGAAATCCAAGATGGCCGCCGCTCAAAATTATGATAAGTAAATTATGGGTATCGTATCCGAGGTTCTCGAGGGTGCAGGGAACAAATTTGTGATCATTTTTGAAATCCAAGATGGCCGCCGCTCAAAATTATGATAACTACATTATGGGTATCGTAACCGAGGTTCTCGAAGGTGCTGAGAACGATTTTGTGATCATTTTTCTAATCTTAGATGATCGCCGCACGAAATTATGTTGATGGCCGCCGCTCAAAATTATGATAACTAGATTGTGGGTATCGTATCCGAGGTTCTCGAAGGTGCAGAGAACGATTTTGTGATCAGTTTTCAAATCCAAGATGGCCGTCGCTCAAAAGTATGATAACTACATTATGGGTATCGTATCTGAGAATCTCGAGGTTGCTGAGAACGATTTTGTGATCATTTTTCAAATCCAAGACGGCCGCCGTGCAAGATTATGATCACAAAAATATGAATATCTTAGTCGAGGTTCTCGAGGGTGCTGAGAACGATTTTGTGATCATTTTTCTAATCCAAGATGGCCGCCGCACAAAATTATGATTTCAGCAATATGGATATCGTGTCCCAGGTTCTCGAGGGTGCAGAAAACAATTTTAGGATAATTTTTAAATCCGAGATGGCCGCCGCTCAAAAGTATGATAACTAGATTATGGGTATCGTATCCTAGGTTCTCAAGGGTGCAGAGAGCGATTTTGTGATCATTTTTCAAATCCTAGATGGCCGCCGCACAAAAGTATGATAACTACATTATGGGTATCTTTTCCGAGGTTGTCGAGGGTGCTGAGAACGATTTTGTGATCATTTTTCCAATAAAAGATGGCCGCCGTGCAAGATTATGATCATAAAAATATGGGTATCGTATCTGAGGTTCTCGAGAGTGCACTGAACGATTTTGTGAACATTTTTGAAATCCAAGATGGCCGCCGCTCAACATTATGATAACTACATTATGGGTATCGTATCCGAGGTTCTCGAGGGTGCTGAGAACGATTTTGTGATCATTTTTCTAATCCACGATGATCGCCGCACAAAATTATGTTGATGGCCGCCGCTCAAAAGTATGATAAGTACATTATGGATATCGTATCCTAGTTTCTCGAGGGTGCAGAGAACAATTCTGGGATCATTTTTGAAATCCAAGAGGGCTGCCGCAAACAATTATGTTTTCAGCAATATGGATATCGTGTCCGAGGTTCTCGAGGGTGCAGAAAACAATTTTGGGATCATTTTTAAATCTGAGATGCCCGCCGCTCAAAATTATGATAACGACATTATGGGTATCGTATCAGTGGTTCTCGAGGGTGCAGAGAACGATTCTGTGATCATTTTTCAAATCCAAGATGGCCACCGCTCAAAAGTATGATAACTAGATTATGGCTATCGTATCCGAGGTTCTCGAAGGTGCAGAGAACGATTCTGTGATCATTTTTGAAATCCAAGAGGGCTGCCGCAAACAATAATGTTGTCAGCAATATGGATATCGTGTCTGAGGTTCTCGAGGGTGCAGAAAATAATTTTGGGATCATTTTTAAATCCGAGATGGCTGCCGTGTAAGATTATGATCACAAAAATATGGGTATCGTATCCGAGGTTCTCGAGAGTGCACAGAACGATTTTGTGATCATTTTTGACATCCAAGGTGGCCGCCGCTCAAAATTATGATAACTACAGTATGGGTATCCTATCCGAGGTTCTCGAGGGTGCAGGGAACGATTTCGTGATCATTTTTCAAATCGAAGATAGCCGCCGCTTAAAAGTATGATAACTACATTATGGGTATCGTATCCGAGGTTCTCGAGGGTGTTGAGAACGATTTTATGATTATTTTTCAAATCGAAGGCCGCCGCACAAAATTATGATTTCAGCAATATGGATATCGTACCCGAGGTTCTCGAGGGTGCAGAGAACGATTTGGTGATCATTTTTCAAATCCAAGAGAGCTGCCGCAAACAATTATGTTTTCAGCAATATGGATATCGTGTCCGAGGTTCTCGAGGGTGCAGAAAACAATTTTGGGATCATTTTTATATCTGAGATGGCCGCCGCTCAAAATTATGATAACGACATTATGGGTATCGTATCAGTGGTTCTCCAGGGTGCATAGAACGATTTTGTGATAATTTTTCAAATCCAAGATGGCTGCTGCTCAAAATTATGATAACTCCATTATGGGTATCTTATCCGAGGTTCTCGAGGGTGCTGAGAACGATTTTGTGATCATTTTTCAAATACAAGATGGCCGCCGTGCAAGATTATGATCATAAAAATATGGGTATCGTATCTGAGGTTCTCGAGAGAGCACAGAACGATTTTGTGAACATTTTTGAAATCCAAGATGGCCGCCGCTCAAAATTATGATAAGTAAATTATGGGTATCGTATCCGAGGTTCTCGAGGGTGCAGGGAACAAATTTGTGATCATTTTTGAAATCCAAGATGGCCGCCGCTCAAAATTATGATAACTACATTATGGGTATCGTAACCGAGGTTCTCGAAGGTGCTGAGAACGATTTTGTGATCATTTTTCTAATCTTAGATGATCGCCGCACGAAATTATGTTGATGGCCGCCGCTCAAAATTATGATAACTAGATTGTGGGTATCGTATCCGAAGTTCTCGAAGGTGCAGAGAACGATTTTGTGATCAGTTTTCAAATCCAAGATGGCCGTCGCTCAAAAGTATGATAACTACATTATGGGTATCGTATCTGAGAATCTCGAGGTTGCTGAGAACGATTTTGTGATCATTTTTCAAATCCAAGACGGCCGCCGTGCAAGATTATGATCACAAAAATATGAATATCTTAGTCGAGGTTCTCGAGGGTGCTGAGAACGATTTTGTGATCATTTTTCTAATCCAAGATGGCCGCCGCACAAAATTATGATTTCAGCAATATGGATATCGTGTCCCAGGTTCTCGAGGGTGCAGAAAACAATTTTAGGATAATTTTTAAATCCGAGATGGCCGCCGCTCAAAAGTATGATAACTAGATTATGGGTATCGTATCCTAGGTTCTCAAGGGTGCAGAGAGCGATTTTGTGATCATTTTTCAAATCCTAGATGGCCGCCGCACAAAAGTATGATAACTACATTATGGGTATCTTTTCCGAGGTTGTCGAGGGTGCTGAGAACGATTTTGTGATCATTTTTCCAATAAAAGATGGCCGCCGTGCAAGATTATGATCATAAAAATATGGGTATCGTATCTGAGGTTCTCGAGAGTGCACTGAACGATTTTGTGAACATTTTTGAAATCCAAGATGGCCGCCGCTCAACATTATGATAACTACATTATGGGTATCGTATCCGAGGTTCTCGAGGGTGCTGAGAACGATTTTGTGATCATTTTTCTAATCCAAGATGATCGCCGCACAAAATTATGTTGATGGCCGCCGCTCAAAAGTATGATAAGTACATTATGGATATCGTATCCTTGTTTCTCGAGGGTGCAGAGAACAATTCTGGGATCATTTTTGAAATCCAAGAGGGCTGCCGCAAACAATTATGTTTTCAGCAATATGGATATCGTGTCCGAGGTTCTCGAGGGTGCAGAAAACAATTTTGGGATCATTTTTAAATCTGAGATGGCCGCCGCTCAAAATTATGATAACGACATTATGGGTATCGTATCAGTGGTTCTCGAGGGTGCAGAGAACGATTCTGTGATCATTTTTCAAATCCAAGATGGCTACCGCTCAAAAGTATGATAACTAGATTATGGCTATCGTATCCGAGGTTCTCGAAGGTGCAGAGAACGATTCTGTGATCATTTTTGAAATCCAAGAGGGCTGCCGCAAACAATAATGTTGTCAGCAATATGGATATCGTGTCTGAGGTTCTCGAGAGTGCAGAAAATAATTTTGGGATCATTTTTAAATCCGAGATGGCTGCCGTGTAAGATTATGATCACAAAAATATGGGTATCGTATCCGAGGTTCTCGAGAGTGCACAGAACGATTTTGTGATCATTTTTGACATCCAAGGTGGCCGCCGCTCAAAATTATGATAACTACATTATGGGTATCCTATCCGAGGTTCTCGAGGGTGCAGAGAATGATTTTGTGATCATTTTTCAAATCGAAGATAGCCGCCGCTTAAAGTATGATAACTACATTATGGGTATCGTATCCGAGGTTCTCGAGGGTTTTGAGAACGATTTTATGATTATTTTTCAAATCGAAGGCCGCCGCACAAAATTATGATTTCAGCAATATGGATATCGTACCCGAGGTTCTCGAGGGTGCAGAGAACGATTTGGTGATCATTTTTCAAATCCAAGAGGGCTGCCGCAAACAATTATGTTTTCAGCAATATGGATATCGTGTCCGAGGTTCTCGAAGGTGCAGAAAACAATTTTGGGATCATTTTTAAATCTGAGATGGCCGCCGCTCAAAAGTATGATAACGACATTATGGGTATCGTATCAGTGGTTCTCCAGGGTGCAGAGAACGATTTTGTGATAATTTTTCAAATCCAAGATGGCTGCTGCTCAAAATTATGATAACTACATTATGGGTATCTTATCCGAGGTTCTCGAGGGTGCTGAGAACGATTTTGTGATCATTTTTCAAATACAAGATGGCCGCCGTGCAAGATTATGATCATAAAAATATGGGTATCGTATCTGAGGTTCTCGAGAGTGCACAGAACGATTTTGTGAACATTTTTGAAATCCAAGATGGCCGCCGCTCAAAATTATGATAAGTAAATTATGGGTATCGTATCCGAGGTTCTCGAGGGTGCAGGGAACGAATTTGTGATCATTTTTGAAATCCAAGATGGCCGCCGCTCAAAATTATGATAACAACATTATGGGTATCGTAACCGAGGTTCTCGAAGGTGCTGAGAACGATTTTGTGATCATTTTTCTAATCTTAGATGATCGCCGCACGAAATTATGTTGATGGCCGCCGCTCAAAGTTATGATAACTAGATTGTGGGTATCGTATCCGAGGTTCTCGAAGGTGCAGAGAACGATTTTGTGATCAGTTTTCAAATCCAAGATGGCCGTCGCTCAAAAGTATGATAACTACATTATGGGTATCGTATCTGAGAATCTCGAGGTTGCTGAGAACGATTTTGTGATCATTTTTCAAATCCAAGACGGCCGCCGTGCAAGATTATGATCACAAAAATATGAATATCTTAGTCGAGGTTCTCGAGGGTGCTGAGAACGATTTTGTGATCATTTTTCTAATCCAAGATGGCCGCCGCACAAAATTATGATTTCAGCAATATGGATATCGTGTCCCAGGTTCTCGAGGGTGCAGAAAACAATTTTGGGATAATTTTTAAATCCGAGATGGCCGCCGCTCAAAAGTATGATAACTAGATTATGGGTATCGTATCCTAGGTTCTCAAGGGTGCAGAGAGCGATTTTGTGATAAGTTTTCAAATCCGAGAAGGCCGCCGCTCAAAAGAATTATAACTACATTATGTGTATCGTATCCGAGGTTCTCGAGGGTGCAGAGAACGATTTGGTGATCATTTTTCAAATCCAAGGGGGCTGCCGCAAACAATTATGTTTTCAGCAATATGGATATCGTGTCCGATGTTCTCAAGGGTGCAGAAAACAATTTTAGGATCATTTTTAAATCCGAGATGGCCGCCGCTCAAAAGTATGATAACTAGAATATGGGTATCGTATCCGAGGTTCTCGAGGGTGCAGAGAACGATTCTGTGATCATTTTTGAAATCCAAGAGGGCTGCCGCAAACAATAATGTTGTCAGTAATATGGATATCGTGTCTGAGGTTCTCGAGGGTGCAGAAAATAATTTTGGGATCATTTTTAAATCCGAGATGGCCGCCGTGCAATATTATGACCACAAAAATATGGGTATCGTATCCGAGGTTCTCGAGAGTGCACAGAATGATTTTGTGATCATTTTTTAAATCCAAGGTGGCTGCCGCTCAAAATTATGATAACTACATTATGGGTATCCTATCCGAGGTTCTCGAGGGTGCAGAGAACGATTTTGTGATCATTTTTCAAATCGAAGATAGCCGCCGCTTAAAAGTATGATAACTACATTATGGGTATCGTATCTGAGAATCTCGAGGTTGCTGAGAACGATTTTGTGATCATTTTTCAAATCCAAGGGGGCTGCCGCAAACAATTGTGTTTTCAGCAATATGGATATCGTATCCGAGGTTCTCGAAGGTGCAGAGAACGATTTTGTGATCAGTTTTCAAATCCAAGATGGCCGTCGCTCAAAAGTATGATAACTACATTATGGGTATCGTATCTGAGAATCTCGAGGTTGCTGAGAACGATTTTGTGATCATTTTTCAATTCCAAGAGGGCCGCCGTGCAAGATTATGATCACAAAAATATGAATATCATATTCGAGGTTCTCGAGGGTGCTGAGAACGATTTTGTGATCATTTTTCTAATCCAAGATGGCCGCCGCACAAAATTATGATTTCAGCAATATGGATATCGTGTCCCAGGTTCTCGAGGGTGCAGAAAACAATTTTGGGATCATTTTTAAATCCGAGATGGCCGCTGCTCAAAAGTATGATAACTAGATTATGGGTATCGTATCCTAGGTTCTCAAGGGTGCAGAGAGCGATTTTGTGATAAGTTTTCAAATCCGAGAAGGCCGCCGCTCAAAAGAATGATAACTACATTATGGGTATCGTATCCGAGGTTCTCGAGGGTGCAGAGAACGATTTGGTGATCATTTTTCAAATCCAAGGGGGCTGCCGCAAACAATTGTGTTTTCAGCAATATGGATATCATGTCCGATGTTCTCAAGGGTGCAGAAAACAATTTTTAGATCATTTTTAATTCCGAGATGGCCGCCGCTCAAAAGTATGATAACTAGAATATGGGTATCGTATCCGAGGTTCTCGAGGGTGCAGAGAACGATTCTGTGATCATTTTTGAAATCCAAGAGGGCTGCCGCAAACAATAATGTTGTCAGCAATATGGATATCGTGTCTGAGGTTCTCGAGGGTGCAGAAAATAATTTTGGGATCATTTTTAAATCCGAGATGGCCGCCGTGCAAAATTATGATCACAAAAATATGGGTATCGTATCCTAGGTTCTCGAGAGTGCACAGAATGATTTTGTGATCATTTTTGAAATCCAAGGTGGCTGCCGCTCAAAATTATGAAAACTACATTATGGGTATCCTATCCGAGGTTCTCGAGGGTGCAGAGAACGATTTTGTGATCATTTTTCAAATCGAAGATGGCCGCCGCTTAAAAGTATGATAAGTAAATTATGGGTATCGTATCCGAGGTTCTCGAGGGTGCAGAGAACGATTTTGTGATCATTTTTAAATCCGAGATGGCCGCCGTGCAAAATTATGATCACAAAAATATGGGTATCGTATCCTAGGTTCTCGAGAGTGCACAGAATGATTTTGTGATCATTTTTGAAATCCAAGGTGGCTG
This sequence comes from Leptidea sinapis, assembly GCF_905404315.1. NCBI lineage: Eukaryota > Metazoa > Arthropoda > Insecta > Lepidoptera > Pieridae > Leptidea > Leptidea sinapis. The sequence continues at coordinate 11,685,362 of NC_066294.1, forward strand.
CCGCTCAAAATTATGAAAACTACATTATGGGTATCCTATCCGAGGTTCTCGAGGGTGCAGAGAACGATTTTGTGATCATTTTTCAAATCGAAGATAGCCGCCGCTTAAAAGTATGATAAGTACATTATGGATATCGTATCCTAGTTTCTCGTGGGTGCTGAGAACGATTTTGTGTTCATTTTTGAAATCCAAGAGGGCTGCCGCAAACAATTATGTTTTCAGCAATATGGATATCGTTTCCGAGGTTCTCGAGTGTGCAGAAAACAATTTTGGGATCATTTTTAAATCTGAGATGGCTCCGCTCAAAATTATGAAAACGACATTATGGGTATCGTATCCGAGGTTCTCGAGGGTGCTGAGAACGATTTTTTGATCATTTTTCCAATACAAGATGGCCGCCGTGCAAGATTATGATCATAAAAATATGGGTATCTTATCTGAGGTTCTCGAGAGTGTACAGAACGATTTTGTGAACATTTTTGAAATCCAAGGTGGCCGCCGCACAAAATTATGATTTCAGCAATATGGATATCGTGTCCCAGGTTCTCGAGGGTGCAGAAAACAATTTTGGGATAATTTTTAAATCCGAGATGGCCGCCGCTCAAAAGTATGATAACTAGATTATGGGTATCGTATCCTAGGTTCTCAAGGGTGCAGAGAGCGATTTTGTGATAAGTTTTCAAATCCGAGAAGGCCGCCGCTCAAAAGAATTATAACTACATTATGTGTATCGTATCCGAGGTTCTCGAGGGTGCAGAGAACGATTTGGTGATCATTTTTCAAATCCAAGGGGGCTGCCGCAAACAATTATGTTTTCAGCAATATGGATATCGTGTCCGATGTTCTCAAGGGTGCAGAAAACAATTTTAGGATCATTTTTAAATCCGAGATGGCCGCCGCTCAAAAGTATGATAACTAGAATATGGGTATCGTATCCGAGGTTCTCGAGGGTGCAGAGAACGATTCTGTGATCATTTTTGAAATCCAAGAGGGCTGCCGCAAACAATAATGTTGTCAGCAATATGGATATCGTGTCTGAGGTTCTCGAGGGTGCAGAAAATAATTTTGGGATCATTTTTAAATCCGAGATGGCCGCCGTGCAATATTATGACCACAAAAATATGGGTATCGTATCCGAGGTTCTCGAGAGTGCACAGAATGATTTTGTGATCATTTTTGAAATCCAAGGTGGCTGCCGCTCAAAATTATGATAACTACATTATGGGTGTCCTATCCGAGGTTCTCGAGGGTGCAGAGAACGATTTTGTGATCATTTTTCAAATCGAAGATAGCCGCCGCTTAAAAGTATGATAACTACATTATGGGTATCGTATCTGAGAATCTCGAGGTTGCTGAGAACGATTTTGTGATCATTTTTCAAATCCAAGGGGGCTGCCGCAAACAATTGTGTTTTCAGCAATATGGATATCGTATCCGAGGTTCTCGAAGGTGCAGAGAACGATTTTGTGATCAGTTTTCAAATCCAAGATGGCCGTCGCTCAAAAGTATGATAACTACATTATGGGTATCGTATCTGAGAATCTCGAGGTTGCTGAGAACGATTTTGTGATCATTTTTCAATTCCAAGAGGGCCGCCGTGCAAGATTATGATCACAAAAATATGAATATCTTATTCGAGGTTCTCGAGGGTGCTGAGAACGATTTTGTGATCATTTTTCTAATCCAAGATGGCCGCCGCACAAAATTATGATTTCAGCAATATGGATATCGTGTCCCAGGTTCTCGAGGGTGCAGAAAACAATTTTGGGATCATTTTTAAATCCGAGATGGCCGCTGCTCAAAAGTATGATAACTACATTATGGGTATCGTATCCTAGGTTCTCAAGGGTGCAGAGAGCGATTTTGTGATAAGTTTTCAAATCCGAGAAGGCCGCCGCTCAAAAGAATGATAACTACATTATGGGTATCGTATCCGAGGTTCTCGAGGGTGCAGAGAACGATTTGGTGATCATTTTTCAAATCCAAGGGGGCTGCCGCAAACAATTGTGTTTTCAGCAATATGGATATCATGTCCGATGTTCTCAAGGGTGCAGAAAACAATTTTTAGATCATTTTTAATTCCGAGATGGCCGCCGCTCAAAAGTATGATAACTAGAATATGGGTATCGTATCCGAGGT